>NW_027185664.1:9295562-9318287 GCF_028583685.1 Petaurus breviceps papuanus
GTGTGTGTGTGTGTGTGTGTGTGTGTGTGTGTGTGTGTGTGTACACGCACGCGTGCGCGCAGAGATCCTTCTGCCATCCTAGAGTCTGTCAAACCAAGAATCTGAGGAGATCTAATCATTTTATTTAGAATTTTATTTTAGAAATAAATTTAGAAAAATTTTACCCCAAAAGCCCAGAGATATGTTTCAAAATACCAGACTAGGTAATTAAGTACATAACTACAGAAGGTGATGGAAAGATCTTTAATAAAGTTGGTTTCATTTTAAACAGAGTGGATTTATATCTCTTTGAAAGGGTCAGTGCTTATAAGCACAGTGCCTTGCACAGAGTAAGTGCCTAATAAATACCTGTAGATCGAATGACTGTTTGAGAATGCTTGTTGACAGAATATGGACCAGGTGACATTTAAATGTCCTTTCACACTCATCCTGCTGCACTTACTGATCATAGTTATGCCAAGAAGTTCATAGGGTTCACATGTTGGTACATTTCTGTCTTTTGTGCTTGGTGGTTTTGTTGAAAGGGATATGCCGGATTTGGCTTTTTGTGCTCTCATCTCTCCCATACAGGGTGACTCTTCTTGCTAAACTAGAGACAGTAGGGGGTACCCAGAAAGTGTCTCCTCATTACTGATGCTCAGCAGGGATTGCATCTGTAAGTATGCCTAGGGAAGGACTAGCATTGGGGGAATGGAGAGGCAAAGAGGAGAAGGGAAGGTTATAGACATAGTTTTAATGTCACCCATGAAAATAGTTTGGTTTAAAGCAATGTTTTTTTCTATAATGCTCTCAAATATCCTTGTCAGGTGCATCATTTCTACAGCTGGGTAGTTCGTGGTGGCTTTTTGCTTTATGCTATTGGATTTTTAAATTTTCCTCAAATAAAACAAGGAATTCAAATAGGCTTAAAAGTTAATGAGGAACCTTCCTTGAGAATGTTGTTATACTCAACCTTCTTCATATATACTGAAGGACAAAAAAATACAATTAAAAATGTATAGTTTTGCAAAATGTGAATTAAAATGCTCAGGCATTAGACCTGTGTTTCTAGTAATCCAGTCAGAACATTTTTCATACTTTTTCCTCATCACTAGTTAAGCAACTCAGCCTCTTCTGTATATGAGAAAACAGTGAGAAAAATAGGAAATCAAAGAAACGTCTGAAAGAGGGGTTCTGCATGAAGTACATAAGGATTTAATGGAGAAAATTATCTATAATCCTTCAGTGACTAGTTATTACTTTATTTCACATTAGTTTAGAACTGTTTTTCCTCTAGCAGAACAGATCATTTTATTGAATAGGTGAGGTATTTTTAATGTCTTGATAACCATTAAATTTTTGCCATTTAAGATATTAAATTTTTAATAAATCCTTTTAGATAGTCTAGTTAAAAATTTTTTCTCTATGTCAGAATATATAGAGAAAATAGCAACTAATAAGTTTACTGCCCTCACATTTTTTTCTCTCATATTAGGTATATATTGAAGTAGATATTGTAGGATAACATCCTATCCTGTGATTCTCTTTTGCATCTGAAACTTTTTATATTTGTACCTAACCTTCCTACCAATGTCAATTCTTTAGATTCATATGCATTGAAAATGCTTCCTATTCATTGCTTTTGTGGATCCTATGGAACTCAGGGAGTGAGACTTATAGCAGTAGGTTCAATGGAATGAGGATTGGGAGCACATCTTGGGAAGTCGTGGGGTTACTACCTGGGTCACTCAGTAGCAGTTGCTTTGGAGAGATATTTTTTGGAAGAACATTTTGAATCCTTTAAGCCACAACTCCATTAAAGATTTGGAATGAGAAGGGAGAGGTAATGTTGGAGAGAGGGTTATTGGGGAATCTTGGCTCTGAAAAGTATTAGGTGGAAATCCTAATCCACTTCCTTTCACACAGGTCAAGCAACGTGAGGGAAAGTTCATGCTAGGTACCTGGAGACAAGCTTCTACCACAGAAGAAAGAGTTGTTGGATATTAATTTTTTTTTTTAATTTTTGCTCCAAAACAATGTAAACAGCATACTTGAATTACAGAAAATGTAGGCAAGTATGCATAGTTTTTTTTTTCAGCTGCTATGCCTTAGAAAAATCATTTTAACCCCATCTAACATCTTGTCCATGCTTGTGAAAATAACACTCTAATTCAGAGAATCATAACATATGATAAGGTTTATCTAGATATCATTGACCCAAAAAGAGAATATTATTTTAAAATTTTTCATACCCTCAAGTACCCTTGGAAAGCTCTATTTTAGTCAAGAAAAATATAACCTAAAAACCATAGGTGTCAGAGATCCTGTAGGGTATATAAAATACACATGAACCAGTCTTTCGATTTTGGAATTCTTAACCTGGGATCTGTGACCTCATTTTAATGATATTTTAATTACTTTATTCTAATATAATTGATTTTTGAAAAGTAATCCTACATATCTTATTTTATGCATTATTATACCGAGAAGGAGTCTATAGGCTTCACCAGACTGCCACTGGGGCCTGTGACACAGAAAAGAGTAAGAATTCCTGCTTTAGGATCTATCTCCTAAATTCCAAGGCAGTCCTCTTGCTAGGTTATTTTTATTTTTCCTCTCTGGCTTGCCAAATCTCTCTATCTATGTCTCTTTTCCTCTTTCTCTTTCTGTCCCCCTCTCTTATCTTCTTCCTCTCTCTTTCTCTCACCCCATCTCTCATACTCACACATTCACTCATAACTAAAATTAAATATTTTTGTTGAAATACATGTAAAAAAAGTCAGATGACCAAAGAGAATCAGCTAATTACTGTAAAAATTTCATTTCTCAAAAGAATTGCAAATTACTAACAGCCATATGAAAGAATGCTCCAAATCCTTAATAATAAGAGACATGAAAAAGTAACCCTGAGTTTTGCTTCATACCCAGTAAATTAGCAAAGATGAAAAAAGATGAGAATAGCTAATGCTTTAGGGCTTGTGGGAAGACAGGCACACTAATGCATAGTTGGTGGATCTTGGAAATAGTACAACTTTTTTAGAAAGGATTTTGGAATTATGCAAATAAAGTGATTAAACCATCTATACCTTTTCCCCTGGGGATTATGCAACCAAACAAATACCCTAAGAATGCCATTAACACAGAGAAAGGCCTAATATGCACCAAAATATTTATAGCAGTACTTCTTGTGGTAGCAAGAATTAGAAACACAGTAGATCCCTGCTGGTTGGGGAATTGCTAAACAAATTGTTATACATGAATGTCATCGAGTATACTAGAAGAAAAGAAAGGACAAATATAGGGATTACAGAAAAGCATGGAAAGACTTGCACTAACTGATGCAAAGTAAGCAAAGGCAAGAAAACAATATTCAAAACGACTACAACATCAGTGGAAGAAAAAAATACAAAACAATAAAAAATTAAGGTCATAAAATTACAGAAAACAAACAAGGTCCCAAAGAAGAGAGATGAAAAGAAACTTTACCCCCATTCCTTTGCAGGGCAGTCCACATCTGTGGAATATTGCAATATATTATTAGTTCAGTGGACTATGCTGATTTTTTTTTAAAACTTCCTCTGCTTTTTTTTTTCTCTTAAAAATGATTTGTTCTGTCAGATGGGTCTGTGCATCAGCAGAGGGAGGGATACAGGGACAAATGAAAGAAAGAATAATTCAGTGTACTCTTTTATTGATTTTTGTATTCCCTCTGCTGTTCCAGATTACAACTTCTTTGTGCCTTGATGTATATAGTCATTATGAGTTGCTCTGCTAAAATAATGTATTACCTTACTGTGAACTCTCTGGTGATGAGCCTCTGAATTTAGCTAGGTTATTCCTGTCGTTAAGTGAATAAGAATTTATTAAGAGCCTACTATGTGTCAAGGCACTGTGCTAAGAATTGGGGATGCAAAAAGAGGCAGAAGACAGATCCAGGGTTCCAGGAACTCACAGTCTTCCTGAGGCAACAAACTAGCAGCAATAATTCTCCAGGTCTTTGGTGTGATACAAAACCTGCCAGGGTTTGCACTATTCTGACATACCTTTAAGAACCCGAGGTTCTAAGGGAAATCAAGTGTGAATTTAACAGAGAAGTGAAGAAAAATGTAATTCTTTCTTTCTTTATAGAGTATTCATTTGTCTCAATTAAAAAAAAAACCAGCTCTTTCATGGACAAATAATTTTTTTTCTCACCCTTGATATGAGGATTTCTATCCTCTTTAAGTACCTTAAAGCAGGATGAATTCATTTAATCTGAGAATGTATATGTTCATCTTTTAGGACCTGCTCTTGTTAATTCATAGATTGTAAATAAGCACTTACCATGTTCACAAGGAAGAAATTGCTCATTTTAAAAAGGGAAACATCAATTAAGATCAGGAGAACAGAGTTCATCAACTTAAAAACTCTACTCAGAATTCATGAGTTCTAAATTTTGAACAATGTTTGAACCTTTCAGAGATTGAAGGTTTAGGGCTTTTTTGTTTTGAATTTTTTTAACTGTTTGCAAATCATGACTTCCTGTTTCTAAAGGAAAAAAACCCTCAAAGGAAAGGCTCAGCAGGCTTCCTGGACATCAAATAGTTCTTGCAAAACAACATTCTGATGACTTACATGTAAATAAATCAGAAACATATGAATTAAACTTCCCTCAAAATGCATATGGGCTTAAAAATGAAGAGAAGTGCTGAGGAAATGTGTTTTGGGTTTTGCTCAGCTTATGACATTTGAAAAAATAGCTTGAAACACTTAACAAACCCAAGACACAGCAGGGCTTACCCATCCTTAATATTAACATCCCAGTTCAATGAAACATCAATTTGCCATGTGCTTGAGTATGAGCCATCCTTGGCCTATTCCTCATGGATATAATTTTCTAAGCTCCCAAAAGTAATATTGCAGAGCAGTATTATGCTTTTGCTAACTAATTTATCACAACCCTCTTCCTCTGTCCTACCTCCAAAAACATTATAGAGCATGTGATGGTAAGATCAAATGATGATGATATGACCATCACCTCTATAAGTAGTTGGAAATAACAACAACAAAAATCATTAATAAGAAACTAGCCCCAAGGTTAACAATACTTAGTTAAAGAATGATAAAAACTCATTGGTCAGAGATAAAGCCTGTAGACACTTTTTTTTTAATGAATGACCAAATGATACCCACAGCATTGGTTCTCCAGGTGAGTGGGGCAAGGGATGTACTAGGAAATGAAAGTGATATAAAAGTGAAAGATATCAACTAATATTTTAAATATAAAACCATCATCTTGACAGCACAAAAGATGCACAGTCCCATAATGCCAAACTTTGGTATGACTTTAGTATTACTGAGCTTTGCTAAATGACATGGAATTATAGTCAATGAAAGTATGGTTCCTGTTCTCTAAATGAAGTTGGGTTTGTTTGTTGTTTATTTTTTTTTAAGTCAGTGACCACTGTAGGATCATTAACGCCCTTACATTTTACCTTTTTTGATATCACCTTACTCAGTAGCAAATTCAAAGTACAGGAACAAAACAGAGAGAATGTAATGTGAAGGGGCTTCAGTTTCCTTTACTGAGATTGGGGGAGGGGGGTACTGTGTTGCTGCTTGTGAACTGGGCATTGCTATAGCTTATTAATCAGAAATAGATAGAAAAAATAATTTTATTGCATTATTGCTTTTTGACAATTATTTCAAGAAGGTGTCTTTAAAGTATTGTTGTGCCTTCCCATTTTCTTTGAGTTAAATATGGAATAAAGTTTAATAGAAAGACAACCCACCCACACACACCTGAGTCCTCATTTTTAGCAGCAGTGGGTAATATGGTTTTGTGGTGAAATCTCTGAATGTAGAGTTAGGTCTTGGGCTTGAATCCCATCTCTGCTGATAACAGTCCATGAGATGTTAGGCAAATCACTCCACCTTTCTGCACTTCATTTCCCTAATCTATAAAATGTGGGAATTGGATTAGATGATCTATAATCCTATGCCAAAGAGTTAGTTATCAAACATCCATTTGCCCAGGCAAGGCATTATGCAGAGTCTGAATATAGGTTAATAAGTGTAAGACGTGCTTGCTTCATTAAAGGTTTTTACAGTCTTGTTGGAAAAAAAAAAACAGATCTATTACATGACAGATAACAGTACATGTTGTGCAGTAAATTCCAAATGAGTGGTACAGGAGATAAATATATACTACTTCAGAGCATGATGTGATGATTGAGCATTAGAATAGTTGAGGATGGTTTCACAGAGGAAGTAACACTAGAATTAGGTCTTAAAAGTAGAGATCGTTGAGTGGTAGATAGACGACAGTGGATAAAGCAAAGGACTTGGAATCAGGGAGAACTGAGTTTGGATCCTGCCTCAGAACACTCCCAATCTGCAAGACCGTTGGGAAGTGCCTTAACCTAGTTCCCTCATCTGTAAAATGGGGATAATAATAGCAGTCAACTCACATGGCTTTTTTGAGGATCAAGGGTATGTGTATGTGTATACCCACATTCACTCTCATACCATATATATAATGTGTATTGTGTGTACACATACATATATACATACATGTTGTTTGTATGTATGTATAGATAAGGCATGTTATAGAACTTAAAGCAGTATATAAATCCTAGCTATAATTAAAAGAAAGTCAGGGCTTAATAGGGAGGAAAGAACATTCCAGATTGCATGATTCAGCTAAATTAGGAATTTTCATCTAGAACTACAAAAGCCTAGAGAGGGAGGGCACTTCAGGTGTCTCATATAGTAGAACGGCTATCACATTAAAAAAAAGGAATGGGACTTGAACTTCCTGGTCCAAGAAGGCAGAACTAGGAGCAGTTAGGTGGGGAATAGTGGGGGGTAGGGATGGAGAGGGAGAAGATCACTAAGAGGAAAATTATGCTTTATGTAAATAAAGAAAAAGAAATTCCTAACAGAGCTGTCCAAAAATAGAATTAGACTGAGACTGACTTAGGAGATAGTGGGATCCCTCCTAGATGAATATCTTCAAGCAAAACCTAGGTCAACATTCATTGAGATTGTAAAAAGTATTCTTGTTCAAGAATGGGTTGGATCAGATGGCCTTTTTGGCCATTTCCAATTATGAGGTTTTGTGATTTATGCTGCATGTTAATTGTCCTTAAGCAGTAAAGAAGAGGGACGAATAAAAATGCATGAAAACTTGAGCTGTTCTAGAGTTCCTTGCGATTCCTTTATAGATACATCTTCCTGTTTGACAACGTAAGTCATAGTCTCTATATCTTGGCTGTAGTTTTCTGGGCCATTAGCAGAATCTAAATAGAGAGAGTAAAAGGCATCACAAACTCTGCAATAAGCTAGGGATGCTGACTCCCTTACATGAATGAGCTTCCTCCTTGGAAATCTTTGTATGTTGGGGCTGTGAGGCCATGAAGTCGTACCATGATATCCTCATCATCCCTGCTACTTATTTTTGCTTTTTTCTTTCTGGTATAAGGGCCATGAGGATATATCCATAGATATAAAAGCATTTTAATTTATTAAATATTTATTAAACACCTACTCAATTGTATATATGCCTATGATGTACCAACTTTGCAAAAATCAGTCAACTTACTCAAGCTGTGTTTCTGTGAGCCAGACATTTCTCAAGAAACTGGTTACCTTATGTTTAAGGGAACGTATTTTTCCATTCTTGTCCCTCTGCTTTATGCTAATCAAAGCTTCCTAGAGTCTCTTTAATCTCATCTTCATTTTTCCTTCCACTTTTCCTCTCTTTATTTCAATGCCTCTTGGCTTTCTTTTTAATTTGCCTCTGTTCAGAGATTGTAAGATAGGAGACAAATTTCCCAGAGATAAAGACATTCATAGTTAAAGAAGACCAATTATTTTGATCCTCTGTAGTATCATCACCAATACAAGCATATATTTAAATATCAAAAATATACTTTTAATACTATATTTTGTTGTTTCAGTCATATCCTACCCTTAGTTACCCTATTTGGAATTTTCTTGGAAAAGATACTGAATTAGTTTGCTGTTTCCTTCTCCAGCTCATTTACAGATGAGGAAACTGAGGTAAAACATGGGTAAGTGACTTGTCCAAGGTCACCAAGCTAGTATCAGGCCAGATTTGAATTCAGGAAGATCAGTCTTCCTGCCTCCAGGCCCAACACTGTGCACTATGGTACCACCTAGCTGCCCCTTTAACACTGTATAAGAGCTTCTGTGAAAACAAACAAAAACAGTGTTGTCCGTGTTATTATCCCCATTTTACAGAAGGGAAAACTGAAAGAATTTAAATAACTTGACCAAGGTCTTCTAGAATCCAAGTGTTTTTTTTTTCAAACCACTGGTTATTATTAGTTATGACTAGTTCAGTTCATTTAAACTTTGTTACTAATAAGGCAGGGACATGGGTTTGTTCTCCCTGTGAGCTCTTTAGCTTTGCTGTACTCAAGGTAAAAGACTACTTTGTTCATACTCCCACCCTACAAATTAAGCCATTGTTTACAAAGGGATCTGGGTGTAAGTGTGTAATTAGGTAAATACAAATCCATTGCCACTCCCAAGAAGAAGACTCAAAAGTACAGATTCTAGTGATAGCGAATCTTCTTTGTATATGAAGGACACAATCACTGTGTTCTAAAAAAAAAAAAAATACATCTTTGTCACATTCTCAGGGCAAAGGAGTGGATTCACAGTGTAGTAAAATCTTCATAGGAAGGTTTCTTTTTGTTTTCCACGATTGTTTTAGGGAGATATTTGAATGTAAAGCGGATATTTTCTACCTGGAAAGTAAAGTCAATATGCATTTATTGAGTGCTAACTAGGTACCACGCCAAGCACTAGAAAGACAAAAACACTTTTCCTATCTATCTGACATCTGATATGAGGAATATCTGATAGAGAAAACCACATGTAATGGAAGGCACTCTGAGAAGGGAAGGCATTAGTAGCTGGGGGAGACTGGAAAAGGCTGCCTGGAGTGGCTAGAATTTGAGCTGAATCTTGAAAGAAGTCAGTGTGTAGATGAAAGGGAGAGCGTTCCAGGCATAGGGACAAGTCATGTTCGAGTAACTACAAGTAGTCCAGGGTTTGGAAAAATGTAGAGTATGTGAAAGACAGTAAGATATAAGGACGCTGAGAGGGTAGGAAGTGGGTAAATTAAGAAGAATTTTAAATACTAAACAAAGAAATTCATATTTGATCTTGGTATGAATAGTCATTGGATCTTATCACATAGGGGCGTGATAGAGTCAGGCCTATATTTTGGAAAAACTATCATGGCAGCTGAGTGGAAGATAGATTGAAGTGGAGAGCAGTTTGAGAGAGAGAGACTAATTAGAAGGCTATCACAGTAATCCAGGGGAGAGGTCATGAGTACCTAAACTAAGGCTGTAATTGTGTAGGTCAAAAGAAGGGGACCTATGTTGTGAAGGCAGTAGCCACAAGATTTTGCATCTAATTGGATATGTGGAATTAGTGAGGATTTAGGGTGAGACTAGGTGACTGGGAGAATAGTGGTGCCCTGAATAGGAATATGAAATTGGAAATGGGACAGTTACTGTTATGGACATACTGAGGTTGAAATGCCTATAAGGAGAATTAATTTTAGATGTCCAGAAAGCAAATAAAAGGAAAACATCATGTTCTGCCTTTTTCATTTTTCTCATTTCTCTTCAAGTCCCCAGTAGATTTCCCAGAAAGAAAAGTATAGCAAAAATGGGTCTTTGGTGGCTTCCTTTTTGATGTTCTTTTAGTGGTGTTGGAATAGCTAACTTCACTTCCTCTCATATTTATCAAGTTCATTTAACTTTTCCAAAATGTTTAAGTTGTACCTCAAGAAGTATCTCTTTCAACTTGAGGGTGTTTCCTTTATCTTATTTTTAAGAAATTGATGACAATTTTACATTATTATTTAGAAATCACAGGTTTTTTCTTGTTAAACTAATCCACCTTTTAAAAAGTTCTCAAATACTTTGAAATGCTATTGTTAAAATGGTTCTTTTTTAAAGTAAATTAATATTGTCTGTAGTTAGGATTTAGTACATTTTCTAAATCTTTTAAAAATTGAACATAAGAGTCACAAACCACATGAAACATCTATGATAGTTAAATACCACAAAGGTCCAAAAGTAGTAGGAATAGAAAACTTGCATAAAGATTCCATTCAAGATTTACCATGTCCAAGATTTCTTCCTTAATTAGCTGCATCTCATATTTATCACCCCCTCCTTTAACTTTTTTTTCCCTTGTGCCATATTAAAACACAGCTCACTTGTTCATGTTATTTGGTATTTCATGCACACGTGCATTGTGCATGTGTATTTGAACGTCATCTTTTCAAACGATTCCTCAAAGACAGGACCCATATTTTGTTCCTCCACCCTACTTGTTCTTCCTCTCTCTTTCCCTTTTTCCTTCCTTCCTTCCTCCTTTCCTCCCTCCCTCCCTCTCTCCCTTCCTTCCTTTCTTTCTTTCATTCTTTTTCTTACTCAGCTATCTATGTACTTTTCTTCTTTCTTTCTCTCTTTCTTACCTCTTTTGATATTTTATCCCTCCCAGAATACCTAAGTACTACAAGATATAAGATAGTCAATGCTAGTAAGTTAATTCATTAATGAGCTACTGTTGATTGATTTTATTTTTAATTTTGCCCTGGTTTGGGGCTGGTTGTTGAGTGGAAATGGGCAGGAATTTGATTGGGTCGAGATAGCTAATAATCTGTGCTATATTACATTTTAAACAGTGTCATATATTCATATATTTGGTAAATATCTCTTTTTTCAGTTAAAAGTAGTGTTATATATTGTAACAAAGAAATGATCATTGGTATGTTCATCTTTGTGAAGGAAAAGATGGAATAATCATTTTATTCTCCATCCTGGTAGTGATTTCTATTCAAAATCTTCCGAGGATAGAAGCTAACTGCATATAATCGGTCTTCTGATAAATAAGGGACAGTTTCTTTTTGACGCATTCAGGGGTTCTTTTACTTAGGAGAGGGTTTTAATTATGTGCACATTTAATTGTGTGCTCATCTCGGATTTGCCTTAAAACAACAGTCCTACCTTGCAAGTTCTCTTTTGATAGAAATACAAAGAAATCTAAGAGCCGTGGTATCCAGAGAAAAACAAAATCTCATCTAGGAGAAGGGGAGCATGCTACTTAGAAAGTTCTGACACATATAGATAGAATCAGAACAACAGTAATAAATACGTCCAGGGCCAAGTCTAGACATAGTTAAAAAGTATTTTTTTCTTTTTCCCTGTTAGTGATGACCCTAAGATTACTAACAATAATACATATAATAGCTAGTAATTTATACAATGCATTAAGGTTTGCAGAGTGCTTTACAAATTTATTTCATTTGATTCTCACTATGTCCCTGTATGCTGCCTTTGATAGGCACAATGGATAGAATGAAAAGATCTGAGTTTGAATCCTGCCTCAAAAATTAGCTCTGTGACCGTGAGCAAGTGACTTAAGTCTCAGTTTCTTCATCTTTAAATTGGGGTTAATAATTGTATATTCCTCCCCTCGAGCTGTTTCCAGGATTGAGATAATATATACATATATATAAAGTATTTTGCAAATCTTAAAGCATGTAACTATTAAGACTCCCTTGAGGTTTCATTTCCCTCATCATTTCCCACCTAGCTCCTTTCCTAGACTTCATGACCTCCAGAACCTCACAATTTTGCAAGATGAAATCATCTCTAAAACTCCACCACTCCTCAGCACCCCTAAACCAGGGTTCTCTACTTTCCCCTGATTGGAGAGTTCCTCCCACTCTCCCCTGCCATACAAGGAGAGCTTTCTGGAAATTCATCTCCTTATTTCCCATCCTGCTGCTTCCTAGATTTCATGATCTCCAGAAACCATCTTTGTTCAGGATGAAATCAACTGAAACACATCTCAAATTATCTTCCTCCCTGACTAGAGGACTTCATCATGCCCCCCTTTCCATGTAATCTTCCCTCATCCCCTCTGTTTTCTGCTGCTTTCTATATGTTATCTCTTCCATTAGATTGAGGATAGGGAATTTTTATGTGTTTCTTTGTATTCCCCAAGCACTTAGAACTGTGTCTGGCATGCAGTAACTGCTAAATTAATGTTTGTTCACTCTATTTCCCTTCTTCCCCTTTCAGTACTGATCCTCAGGAAACTTTCATAGATCCATTCACTCTGAATAAGTAGAATCGTTTAAATTAAGGCAGCTAGTGCAGTGAGTAGATAGATAGCTGGGCCTGGAGTTGGGAAAACCTGAGTTCAAATTTGGCCTCAGACACTCGGCTATGTGACCTTGGGCAAATCACTTAACCTTTGTTTGCCTTGGTTTCCTCAACTGTAAAATGGGGATAATAACACCACCTACCTTGGGATTATTGTGAGATTCAAATGAGATAATATTTGTAAAGGCTTAACTTACTACCTGACATATAGTAGATACTATATGAATGATTATTCCCTTCTCTTCCCCTCCTCAGTCTTTCCAGAGAATTTTTGTCCAGATATTTTGACAGAGATAATCCTAAATTAAGGGAATAAAGTTCTAACTGTGGAAATCTAGGCATCAAAGAATAGAAATCAAACTGTGCCACTTATAAGAAGTTACCTACTTGATTGGGGCGGCTAGGTGGCGCAGTGAGTAAAGTGCTGGCCCCAGAGACAGGAGGACCTAAGTTCAGCTCCGGCCTCAGACATTAACACCCACACAAAAAAACTAGCCCTGTAACCTTGGGCAAGTTACTTAACCCCAATTGCCCTCCAAAAGACAAAAAAAAAAAGTTACCTACTTGATCTCTGTGTAAATTCCAGACCAGAGGTACAGGCACAAGGAGCTGGTCTCCCTTCCTCAAGTTTCCCCATTGGAGTTCATCCTCCATTCAATGGCCAAAGGGATGCTCTACCAGTGTAGTGCCCAACTCAATAAATTGCCATGGTTCCCTATTACATCCAGGATCAAACATAAAATTCTGTTTGGATTTTAAAACCCTCCATGGCTTGGCCCTTCCTACACATGATTTCCTCGTCAATCCAGTAACACTGTGCTCCTTACTGTTTCTTGAAAACAGCACTCTGTTGACTGAATCTGTGCGTTTTCCCTGGCTTTCACTCATGCCTCTTCAGTGCTACCTCTGGCTTCTCTGGCTGCCTTCAAGACAGCTCAGATTGCACCTTCTTCTGACCTTTCCTTTTCCCAGCCCCTTCCCTCTCCCATTGCTAGTGCCTCCCCTTTGAGATTACTTCAATGAAATCCAAGAAAGCACCCAAGAAATGATGAGCCAGTGATGCTTTATGTTGCACATAAGATATGTATGACATGTATAGGTCTTTATTATACAGATGTTTGTGTGTTTTTTCCTTCATTTTAATGTGAGCTCCTTAAAGACAGGGAGCAAGGGATGTGCTGGTAGATGACAGCTTGGGGAGAGGATGGACATGTTCTAGGGACACACTATTAAGTTTCACCTTCATATTAACATTTTCTTCATCACTTTCTTTGACAATCAGCGAAACGCTAAATCAAGGCCAGATTTGTAAGGTGTGTAAATTACTGAGGGATAGATCCTCGTACTGAATATTTAATGGGGACTCTTGGTAGCCCAGGACAGTCAGTCCAGCGTGCCTCTGACAGAGACCTTCCTTTTTGCCTTCATCTGTATTCGCAGAGCTTAGTACAGTGCCTAGCACAGAGTGAACCTTGAAGAAATGCTTGTTGACTGACTGAAACAATACAAAGCAATCTTGGGAAAACCAAATAATCGTTTCCTATCATGCTTGTCCTTTTGGACGGTATTCCTGCTGCTTTTGTCCATGTATCATGGGTGTTGTTAATAAATACTTTCAGTCCTGTCTGATTGTTCATGACCCCATTTGGGGTTTTCTTGGCAAAGATACCGGAGTGGTTTGCCATTTCCTTCTCCAGCTCTTTTTACAGATGAGAAATGGAGACAAACAGGGTTAAGTGACTCGTCCAGGATCACACAGCTAGCAAGTATCTGAGGCTGGAGTTGAACTCAGGTCCTCTGGACTACAGTACCGGAACTCTATCCACTGCACCACCTAACTGTCCATCTACAGCAAATCAACTTTCATCAATAAGAAGCAAATGATAAAAATATATTGCTTGTTGCAGGTATTGCAGAAGGCCTATCATTCCTGTTCAAGTATGAGTTAGACTACGACTCTGAAATCTCTTCCAACCCTATCATTCTGTGATGTATATTAGCACTTTACTCCTCAGTTTTAATGACATTGCCTTGCCTCAGAAGGACTTTTACCACGATGGTATTTTAAAAGAAAAAAAAGCATAACTAGCATATGCATAATTTTTAACTTAATCATAGGATGTTAATGGTCAGTAAACTTCATTATAAATGACTTAGTTTGAACTCTTGAACGTTATAGGTACAGAGAATGAGCCACAGAAAGAATAATTTACTTGGCTAAAGGTCACATAGCAAGTTACAAGTATACCAAATACCATGTCCTAAAAACTCCTATGATAACAAACTAGCTAGCTGTATGCATCTATGTGTAATAAATAAATGGTTTGAGAAGAGAGTGGTGGCACTGGCTTATCATTGGTTGATGATAGATGGAAAAAATCTGTACATGCACAGATGGATTCATGGATGTATAATACTTTATTATATTATTATTATTATATATTATTTATTTTAACAATATACCTAGCACAAAAGAAGTTAGGCGCCTTGTATATTGTATAATTTCTCATTTTCTACAACACTACTTTTAAATTATACTGGAAATTTTAAAAATTAAAAATTACTTCATTTACTGTGTAGATGTGTTTTTAAATGTTAGAATGTGCATTACATTTTAAGAAAATTTACTTTTTCCCATCCTGAGTGTTTCATTGAACTTAATTTCCATTTAGCCATGTAATAGTAGAACTGTAACCAGGAAGATGACGAGTTTCACCTGGATCACATTTTAAGCAATTATGTGTTTCAAGCAATCTTTAACCAGGTGTAACTTAATCAATATAAGGCATGCTCAGTTAGGGCCAAGTTATTCACAGTGTTGGCTAAGGGCATTTTTATGTTAGATCAGATTGAAAGTAATAGCAAGCATAAAGTGTCAGCTTATATATTGCCAAGACCAAGACATAGGCAGGTGTAAAAAAAATGTTGATTTAAAAAAAAAGTGGTTGGAGCAATTCTTTTAGACATAACAGAGGCCATATTGTACTCAGATTTAACTCTTCTAGGATCCAATAATGTTTGAAATCCATTGAATACACTGAATGGAGTAGGGGACCTCTTGAATGTTTGGCATCATCACTAATATTTCAAGTATCTGGGATTTCTTTTCTGTGGGTTCACCTTCCACTAATTCATTCTCTATATACCTTAATAGATGATCAACTTACATTTCTTTGCTCAAGGTCATCACTTAGTGTTCTACCATCTAGTGGGGAATATTAAAGAAAAAAAATAAGAGCGTCCTCTGTGTTTTAGGCACAAATCTGCCAGAAATAATTTTTCTTCATTTAATCTTATCTCACTCTAAGCATTTCTAATTTAGGAGAAATGTCCAGACTGACATAGTTTCCTGTCCTCCACAATCACCACCCCTAAGACAATTTGAAGTAATACTTTAGGAATCTTGAACAAATGAAAGGTCACAGCATATAGTTACTGTTATGCAAAATACCGATTTGAGGTTTTTAATGTTTTATTCCTCTAAGAACAGTTACTTAAAAACTACTCAATTCCTTTCTTTATCACTCCCTCTAGTAACCTCCTAGAAAAATCAAAAGAATCTCCTCTCCTTAATCAATGTTTTAATCGCTTCAGAGAGCAGATAGGTGGTGTAGGGGATAGAATGCTGGGCCTGAAGAAAGGAAGACCCATCTCCTTGATTTCAAATCTGGCTTCAGATACCTACTAGTTGTGTAACTCTGGGAAAATCATTTAACCCTGTTTACCTCAGTTTCTTCATCTGTAAAATGAGCTGGAGAAGGAAATAGCAAACCACTCTAGTGTCTTTGCCTAGAAAACCCCAAATGGGATCATAAAGAGTCAAACACAACTAAAATGACTGAACAACAAAATTGTTTTTACATAGCTGTTTGCATGTTATTTCTCCCATTAGATTGAAGGCTCCTTGAGATCAAGGACTATTCTTTGCCTTCCTTTGTATCCTCAGTACTTGGGACCTGGAAGGCAATTAATAAGTGTTTATTGACCAAATGTATATAGGTGAACTCATAGCTCTGATCCCTTCCGAGGATGGAGGGAGGTAATGATCTTACCTACAAAAAAAAAGTTATCTCTCTTGATTTGATTACCACTTTTAATCCATTTTCCCCCTCCCCAATTTTTATTTCTGACCTCTTTGCACACTTTCCTAAAGGAAAAAGAATCTACAAGGGACTTTAAGCTAAAGAAATATTTGTTTTCTTGATATTTTCAATTCAATTAAAAATGAAGTTTTTAATATCCTTCCACATGAAACTTTCTGAACTTAGCTAGGTTCTTACTCATAAGACAGGTACACAATCCAAGCACATTCCTGAAGCCTTTGCAACAATTCACAATGTACTGATAAAGCCTTTGGACAAAAATAGAGTGTAATGAGGCATTTGGTAGATCTTTAGTGGAAGATGATATTGTAATAGCTCACATTTAAACTTTAAGGTTCTTTATATACTATTATTTCCCTTATCCTTCACAACACTAAGTAGTAAAAATGTAATTATCTTCATTTTTAAAGATAAGGAAACTGAGACTCAAAATAACATCTTAATTTACAAAAGTGCTTTAGTGTTTTCTAAGCTTTAATATAAATTATCTGCAAAAGCCCTGTACTCTAGGTGCTAATTCACACAGTTAGTTGTTTTTGGAATCTGAATTCCTAACTCCAAGTTGACTATTCCCTATCACATCCTGCCCAGAGGTGACTTGAGTAAGTCATTTCTTTATTTCATTACTTAAGCAAATCTCATAAATGTGATTCTCCTTAGACTTGTGCAAGTTCCAGTCCTTTCTTAACCTTACACAATTCTTTTCCAGATGCTGGTCCTTCATAGAGGATCCATGCACTGAGCTATTTATCCCTTAATCACTTACTCTCAATATAAGACCAACCTATCTTTTTTTTTTCTCCTAACCATGTTTTCGATATCATCTATCAATTCTTGTTTCAAGTAGCAGTTGTTAATATATTACAGTGTACTTAAATTTATTGTACATCTCACCTGTTCACTTTGAGGTACTTAGAATTTTATTGTTTAAAGATTATATTATTCCATTACTCCATTACCCTTTCCCCCATCCCCACCCCAGTCATAGAGTATAGTCATGGAGTATCACCAGAATAATATTGTTTGTTTGTTTTTTAGTTTTTGAGTTTTGGTGTCAAAACCATCTTTGATCCTCAAAAGGATTACACAGTTTCTCAGTGAAGCCCAAATCAACTTCAATAAACATTTGAATACACCTACTATCTGCAAAGCATCTGGGTGGTGGAGATACAGGAAAAAAAAATGTGATAGAATTTAAGGATCAGATCTTAAGGAGCTCCACAGTAAACATAGTTTTATTTTCCATTTGTAGGTCCCGTTCAAGTTATTTTTACCGAGGAATTAACTCAGTGGCTTAATCTCAACCATGTGTCATAATCTGGAAATAAACATTCTTCATCTATAGGGTTTTTCCTCTGCCAAATGTTAGATCAATCTCTTTTGAGTGGTCATGAATTTCACTGTAGAAACTCTGTAGTGCACAGAGTCTTAATTCAGCAAGCACAATGTCATCTAAAAACAGTACAATCTAGAGAATTTAGTCATTTATAGGAAAACTCTCTTTTATATTGACCCTGCCCATCAACACTGTATCAAAATATCATAGATTTGCACATAGAAGACACATTAGAGGCCATTGCATACAAACTTCTCATTTTACTTTTGAGTAAACTGAGATCTAGAGAAGAGAAATGATTTGCTCAGGACCATGTAACAGGGAAGTAACTGAAGAGGAATTTGAACCCGCATCTTCCTGACTGCAGTCCTCTGTCCTTTATGCCAAGGAGTAAGGAGATACCAAAGGATGTTTCCCATAGCAATAGCAAAAACCTTTGACCAGAATACAGGTTCGTGTTTTCTTTGGCACTCTATACTGATAAAAGATCAGTAATATATTTATCTCTAAAGTTGATTTCCTCCATTAAAAACAAATTATTTTCTTATGTATGTTGGAGGAGGGCTTTTAAGGGTACAATTCACTGTACTAAGTTAAATTTTGTTTGTTTTTGTTATCAACAAGTACTTGATAATCTTGTGTTCTTCATACCTTTCAGTAGGTTGTATAGTCACATAACTGACTGATATAGAAAATCTTCTGTAAAAACCTCCCCGTTCTTTTCTAATATTTTCATCAAAGATACCCTTAGGTCCATGAATCAATGATTCTCATAAAGATTTTATGGAGGTTGGAAAGTGAATTTGTGGATGAGTAGTTGTTAATGTCTTCTTTTTTGGGATTTTTTTTTTAGTGATAATGCTGTCTGTGATTTTGTGTGTGTGTGTGTGGCAACTATTCTTTTCCTGAATTATCTTGAAAATTCACTCCTCCATTGCTATAAAATTATTTGGCTTCTGGCTTGGATTTATTGTTTTCTGTCCATACGTGGTTACTATCTTCTTATAAACTACATTTGTTACTGAGTCACTGGCACTGAGATATGTTGGTTCCATTGTTATCAATGATAGGAATAGATTTCTATAAAACTATTGAAAATATATTCCGTTTTCCATCCATTTGTTGTACTTCAGTTTAATCACCAAGTACTTTCAGCCATTCTGTCCTGTTTTGGTGGGGAAAAGTGCCATATTTACAATCTAAGGATCTAGGTTTGAATGTTCAGTTCTACTATTTACTAACTCTCTAAAACTGGAAGTCATTTAATCTCTCTGAGCCTCAGTTTTCTCATCTGTAAAATTAAGGGATTGAATTAAATAATTTATTAAGACCTTTTCATATCAAGAACTATGATTCTATGATGATCTGGGTCTCAATGTTTAATACGGTTCCTGGCACATAGAAAGTATTTAATAATTGCTGATCAATTTGATTTCCCTTCCTACCTCAGGGCATTTTTAGGAGTATACAATAAGATAACATGTAAAAATACTTTGATTTGTACAAAAATCACTCCTGTTTTTGCTATGTTCATTACTGGTTTATTGTTATTTTATTATATCAGTTTTACATATTATAGTTCAATGTTGTAGAGTCTTGCAACAGCTAATATAAGGTAAATGAAGTACAAATACTGAATGAAACACTTTTTTCATGACTAAGTATTTGAGTTAGAAATTTAAAGTTCTTCCTTCTGTAAGATAACCTTACAAATATATACAGGGTCTTTTTAACTAGGGATAAGAACAGTTTAACACAGGTCAGCAGAAAGATCACTGGTTTATTTTGTAGAGTGCTAAGCACTGTGCTTTATACTTAGGAGCTCCTTGATAATTCTTTCTCGGTTTGATTTGGTTGTATTCTATTATCTCTGTCCTTTGTACAAGATAGGTAAATTGTAGAGAAGGGGAAGGAGGTACATAATGATTGAAATCCTATCTTTATGACTTAGGGTGTTGATGATCTACTCTGGATCAGATACTTTGTCTTGCTACCTTCCTATTCCCTGCACTTTGACCTTTTTTTAGTGCTATTGTAGGAGAAGGGGAAAGAAAAAGAATTACAATGTATACCTGATCATTCTAATACTTTCTAGTAGTTCCAACGTAGGGGTGAAAGCTCAAATTATCAACAGATTGAATTTATTGTAGAAAAATAATTTATAAAAATTGCTATTGTCATTGTATGTGTTGTGTAGGGGAAGGTGAAGTAATTCATTACCCAAATGAATCCAAATATTCAAGGAGTCTCTTGGTTCTGTGCATATTCTTTTTTATATACTTTCATGACACAACTTGATGTATTTAAGGAGGGTTATTGCCATACAAATGAATATAAAATAGGAATGTCACACAGGTAGATGGCACCTTCTGCTCTTCACATATGTGTGTCTGTGTTTGTTTATATAATAATGCATATCTATGTGTGTATATCTGTATACATGTGTATATATATGTGTGTGTGTATCAGACTACATATAAAAGGTTGATTAGGAAGAATATTTCTGCTTTTAGAGATTTTCTTAAAGCTATACACTTTCAATAATTTGTACATATGGGACTTTTTGTTTGTTTAATCCCCCAGGTGGCTATATATGTTATCTGTTTGTAAATTTATCAAGGAGAATTTCTTAGAGGATGCCCAACATTCTCCACTTAAGTAAAAAGTTTGCAAATCAGTCTTTGGCCATATTGTGGTTCTCCACTGAAGGGCTCATCTTCACTCACTTATCGTAATGACACTTAAACATTATTAGATGAATGATTTCAACTTCTGGAGCTAGTTGTCCTTGTGTGAAGTTATAATGCTTTTCACACTGTGTTCCATCTTTCTCTACAGTCATCATCTTTTAGAATGTATGTGGGGAACTAAAAATCGACCAGCTCTTTTAGGTCTTCCATTTAAATGTCCTCTGAAGTTTTAGTGTGGATACTGCCAGGTCTATGTTAGCACAGCTCAGTTGAGAGATGATGTGTTATAATGGAAATACCACTGGACTGAGGATCAGGGGCCTTATCTTAAGTTCTTCCACTAACCTCGAGCAAGTTACCTGATGTCTCTGGGTCTCAGTTTCCCCATCTGTAAAACTAGGGGGGTTGAAATAGATGGTCTTCAGGGTGCATTCCAGCTCTGGCTTTTTATGATTCTCAAATCATAAAGGCAAAAGAATATCTTTCAATAGGAGGGATTCAATAAGGAAAGGAAAAAGACCCAAAAAAGAGAGAGAAAAGACAATTACAGAAAATATGAAAAGTGATGTCCATCATTTGCTCATAAATGTAGGAGAAGAAGCTGTATCATTACATCCCACCATAACTCCTTTGTCAGAGACAAGAATGACTGACTGGGCTACCTTCAGGAGTGACATTTTATCTGTATTTGAATGCTCCTGAAACCTCTGTAATCACTCTGTTGCAAAGC
This sequence comes from Petaurus breviceps papuanus, assembly GCF_028583685.1. Taxonomy (NCBI): domain Eukaryota; kingdom Metazoa; phylum Chordata; class Mammalia; order Diprotodontia; family Petauridae; genus Petaurus; species Petaurus breviceps. Next base: position 9,316,604 of record NW_027185664.1, read on the forward strand.
TCAATATCAATTGAAAGTATTCTAACAAAAATGGATCAAAGGAGAGTTCTCTTAATACAACATAATTTTTAGAGATATTATACAAATAGCAAATAGGCGCACAAACCAGAAATGACACACCATGTTCCCAGTGCCAGTTAGATTTCAGAGGGATATTTCATTTCTTAAAGGGGCCTCTCTGATCCCAGTCTGATGAAATTACGACAAAATCTCCAGTAATCATCTCTCTTAGTCTAGATACCCATCTTGGAAAGCCTGTTCAGCAAAGCTCCTCCTTAGATTCAAGTTTTCTCCTTCTTGAGGCTTGCCCTGTGGGCTTTTTAATCTGGCTGTAGTTCATAATGGGCCACTGATTATTCTATTTTCAGTGTTTTTAATGTAGCCAGTCATGTCCCTTATACTTTGGATCTCTGCTTCCATTGATTTTTTTTTCCCTCAATCACTGCCTAGTTTTCTCACAGTCCCTAAATTTAGTTGGAATGTGTTCCAAAGGAAATCAGCTCAGGTATCATAGAATTTGAGAAATGGAAAGGACTTTATATCCATATAGTGTGCTATTTACCCAATTCATGAATCCTTCCGCAGTATTCCCTATGTTAGATCATACAGTCTCCATCAGAAAAAAAAAAAAAACTCCATTGATGATCTCACTACCTCACTAGGCAACCCAGTCTATTTTTAACTATCACTGTTAATAAAGTCCTTATATGCAACTGAAATCTTACGCCCTGAAACTTTTACCCAATTGGTTCATATTCTGCCCTATGGCTACAAAAAGAATAAATCCAATCTCTCTTCCATATTATACCCCCTCATCTATTTGAGGGCATCTATCATTCGCCACTCCACAACTGAGTCTCTTTTAAACATGCCTCGTTCTTTTTGTGGTTTGTCATATGATACCATGTAGCATTGAATTTCTTCACCATTCTCATCACTTCTATCTTGCCAATGTCTGTTCTAAATTTCTGTATCTATAATAGAGCATAAATGTGATGGGGGTGGGGGAGAAGGGAGAGTGGATAGTAACATCTTAATGCTAGCATAAAAGAGTCTTTAGAAGTCTCATAGGGTCTGCCCTTACCCCTGGGTCATTTCATAATTTTTTAATAACTTGGATGAATACATAGGCAGTATAGATAATAAACAAAACTATGAGGGATGGCTACCATGTTAGAGAACAGTCAGTATGTAGAAAGATCTTGGCAGATTAGAACACTGGGCGAAATCAAATGAGATGGAATAGTAGCAAATTCAAGATCTTGCACTCATTGTCTTAAAATCAACTTCACAAATAGAATATGTGGATAACAACTTACCTGAAAAAGATCTTGTGGTTTTAGTAAACTTGAAAATCAGCATTAATCAGCAGTGTGTGGATAAATATCTTGGAACAAAGAGGCGTCATTATCTCAGACCCCTTAGACATTATTTTTGCCTTTCTTTGTACCCTCTGCACATAATACCCCGTGTTTCCCCGATAATAAGACACTGTCTTATTATTTTTTTGGACAGAAAAACACCAGAGGGCTTATTTTCAGGGGAGGGCTTATTTTAATGAATACTGACAGCAATTTTAATAAACAAGTAAATGTGAACAAAAAAATGTACCTTTATTCAATAATGAATTCAATAAAGAACAGGATGACACGCTCACTGCTGCAGCTCTGATTGGATGCAGCTC
>NW_027185664.1:9318687-9441746 GCF_028583685.1 Petaurus breviceps papuanus
CAAGAGTAGTCATGGTGGCAATCCTGTTGCATACTGTCCTTCTCAGACTTCATATTTTAATGGTGACATTGATAAGCTCAAGAGCTCTCAGAGGAAAGTGACAAGGATATTTAATGGCTTCAGGATGAGTTAAAGGAACTGTGGAAGTTAAGCCTGAAGAAGAGAAGACTAAGTCAAACATGATAACTGCACTCAAGTATTTGAATGGCTAGCATATGGAATAGATATTAGATTTGTTCCTATTGGCCCTAGAGGGCAGAAATAGGAGCGTTGGTTAGAAGCTTTAGACAGATATGTTTTGCTTGCATGTATGGGGCTTAGGGGGAAAGGGCTACGTGAGGGGGCCAAGCATACACACACACACACACACACAGGCTCTTCAAACAAGGTCTGTGATAGCTTACTTCAAATTCTTTTGCCCACACTTTCTTCTAAAACTTAGACAGTCTGAATCTAACATTATCTTCCAAATGAAGCATCTACCTCCACAGTTACCAGTGGTCTCTCAATTGCCACATCTAATGGCATTTGCTCAGTCCTCATCTTTCTTCACTTCTCTGCCACATTGATATTGTTGAGCACTCTTTTCCTCTCTATACTTGATCTTCTTTAAAAAGATTTCAGGACACTGCTCTCTCTCCCTGCCATCCATATCACACCCCCTCTGATTATTCCTCAAGCTTCTGTCCTTGACCTTCTCTTCTCTCTCTGCATTCTATTACTTAGTGACCTCATCTGCTCCCATAGTTTTAGTCATCTTCTCTATTCCAGTGAGTCCTAGATCTAAAATATCCAACCACAGTTTCCCTCCCAAACTTTAGTCTGTTATTACTAATTGCCTATTGGTCATTTCAACTGTGATGTCCTCTTGAGGTCACAAACTCAAAATATCCAAAACATTATACTTCCCCCAAAACTCAGCTCTATTGAAATTTCCTGTTTCTTACATTGTACCACCATCCTTCCCTTTGTCCTTGACTCACCCCTTATTTTTCTTCACCCCACATATCCAATCAGATACCACATCTTGTTTTGACTTCATGACATTTCTTGAGTGTGTCCTTTCTCCACTCACACAGCCATCACCCTAATTCAAGCCTTCATCCATTCTGTATGGTCTATTACAATAACTTCTCTCACACACAATCAATTCCATCGACCCCTAGTACCTCTAGGATCAAATAGACATTCCTTTGTTTGATTTATATATAGTTCTTCACAACTTTCCCCCATCCTAACTTTCTAGCCTCATTACACTTTATTAGCTTACACACACTCTACATTCCAATCAGATTGCTCTTCTATTCTCCATCTTCTGTCTCCATATCTCTGTACAGTCAGTCTCCTGTCTCTAGAATCTCCATCTTAATCTTGGCCTCTTGGCATCCCTGACTTCCTTCAAGTTCTATGTACCTTCTATGTTAGACATTTCCTGGTTGTACAGCTACATATCCCTTTCCCTTGCAGGTAATCTTGGTGGTAAGGGATTTGTTCTTCATATTTGTTCTGGATTTTGCTATATGTTTGTTCTATATCTTGCTATCTACAGGGTGTCCCAAAAGTCTTAGTGAAATTTAAAGCTTTAGTAGCTTAATGTTACTAGCTTCAATGACTTTAACTATGCCCCAGTCTTTGGGATACCTGGTATGCATGTTTTCTGTCATGTTACGACAGAAATGTTTTGCTTTTCTCTTTTGTATCTCCAGAGTCTAGAACTGTGCCTGATAAATGTAAACTGTTAATATCATCATCATGATCATTTATTAAGCACTTTCTGTGTGCCAGGCATTGTACTGTAAAGAAAGGCAAAACAGAAATTCCCTGTCTTCAGGGGAGCTCACATTCTAATAGGAAAGAGCTTGAAAACAACTACAGACAGAAGATGTATGCTGAATTCATGGGAGATAATCTCAGAAGGAAGGTATGAGAGGGAGGGGCAGAGAAGAAGGGAAAGTGAGACTGGGAAATGCCTGTTGCAGAATTTGAGCTAAGTGTTGGAGGATAATAAATGTTTGTCGGTTAGTCATCTAGCCTTTTCAGTCGATGTCAGGGATATTGCTGAAATTCTTGTTCATGCCTGGTTGGACTATGTGCACCCGGAGTACATTTTCAACTCTGAGTTTTTGTGATTGTTTCTTTAATTCTGATTGTTAATGCTATTGTTGACTTCTATTGAAAGCACAGTAAAGAGAGAGAGAGAGAGAGAGAGAGAGAGAGAGAGAGAGAGAGAGAGAAAATTGTACTGAGCCTAGGTCCAGATCCCATCACTGACCTTTTCTAACTGTGGAACAATGGGCAGGTATTGCTATCTCACCAAGTGTCCCTGTCTCTCTGCTCTCTGTCTCTCTGTCTCTCTCTGCCTCTCTCTGTCTCTGTCTCTCTGTCTCTCTCTCTCTCTCTCTCTCTCTGTCTCTCTCTCTCTCTCTCTGTCTCTCTGTCTCTGTCTCTCTCTCTCTCTGCTTCTGCCTCTCTATCTCTGTCTCTCTCTCTGTCTCTCTCTCTCTGCCTCTGCCTCTCTCTATCTCTGTCTCTCTCTCTCTGTCTCTGTCTCTCTCTTCTCTCTTTCTCCCCCTCTCTCTCATCTCTAAAATGAGGATAACCTGTAGCACTGAGCCACATGGAGTTATGATAATCAAATGAGATAATATATTCAAAGAGCTTTGTAAAGCTTAAAGCACTGTATCGATCTCAGCTGTTATTATTAATTGGGAGAGTGTATTTTTTTTAACAGTCACATCACATTATTGACTCATTGAGCTAGTAGGCCTACATGTACTGTCTTTCTTTCATGAGGAAACAGATTAGGGACTTTGTGGAGAGGAGAAAGTAGGATTCCCTACCTAGTGCAGTTGGGTGCTCAGAGCAACTGATGAGTAATATGTGGATGGTTGGGGTGTTGTGGAAAAGTTGCCTCTGTTATTATAGGTAGAGGCAGGGCAAGACATTTGTTAAGTGTTAAGGCAAATTTTCAAAATCATATTCACTATATACTACTCTCTGCTAAAAGATATACATTGTAGCTGTAATGCATATGACTTGATTTATCACTGAGGATCATATGGGCAAATCTCTCAAGACTTGTAACCACTTGCAGTTGCAACAGATTTAGGATCCCAATTTAATTTTAAGGTCTCAGATTCATAATAATTCTGTTGGAAGTGGTTGTGTCCCCAGTTAGAGGGACCACAGTGGGCTGGTAGGTTCTAGCTCTGCACTAGCTAAGGTCACCCTTTCCCAGAGTAATGGAGATCCCAGAGTAATACTGTGTCACGGGGGCCATTTGCAGTGGAAAGCAAGGAATGCCAAAGACAAGGTCAACCACGGGTGTTTATGAGAAATAAGATTAGATCAGTCACATGCCGTCTTCAACAATAAAAGGACATGTTTAGAACTGGATGCCAATAGCACTGAACTAATAGTAGAGCAAGAGACAGGCCTTAGCCTCACTGCTGACTTCTCCAAGCATACCTGGGTGTCTCTAGTTCTGGTTTGTTTTGTTTTTGGGCTTTGGTGTTTTCCATTCAAAGCACGAGTACCTGCCATAAAAAAGTAATCTTGTACTCTGCTGCTTGTGCCTTTAGCGTTCTTCTCTCAGGTTTTCCCGCGGAAGCTGCCACCACAGTGGCATTTCATACATCCTGGACAAAGGCCCACTGCCTCCTCTGTCTTTCTGTCTCTATATCTCTGCAGCTATGTGTCTCTGCCATTCATCTCTTTCTCTTTCACCCTTCTCTTTACCTACTAAGCTTTTCTCCCTTTCTTCCCCATTACCTCTCTCTTCTTTCCCTTCCCCTTTTCTTTTTTTTCACTCTCCCTCTCCCTCTCTGTCTCCCTCCCTGTCTTCTGTTAGCTTCCCCTTTTCTCAAAATGAGAAGAAATAGAACTTTCTGGATCTTTGGCAACTTAGACCCCCTTACAAAGCAGGCAAACCAAGCCTTGCCAAAAGGACTATTATCCTATCAATGAAATATGAAGGGCAATGTGAAATAGTGACCTCATAGAACTGGCCTTGAAATTATGAATAGCCCTGGGCAAATCACATAATATGAGGAAAAGGGCATTGAGGAAATCTCTTACCTGAAACTTCCTATACTTATGAAATCATAGGTTTGTTTTTTTTTTTTTTTTAAATCAGTGATATACACATTTGAGGCCCCCTATCTCCATCCCAGTCTAGGTTGGCAGAATTCTAGCCTATTCCGCGAACCCAAAAGTCTCAGTTCTCCCAAATGCATGCACATTGCTTCTCAGAGTTCACCCTTTTTCATACACTTCCCCCCCCCAGTTAATTCTTCCTGTCATAGTTTATTTAAAGACTATACAAACTGTATGTGACTGAAATATATTTCAATCATATTTCTAAAAAATGCTTGCAAAACATTGCAAAACTGAAGGTTGAGTTTTGGGGGGCGGTTTCTGAGAGGGTTGCTGTTCTCTCCCATCTATGGTTGCTCATACCTCCTTTAAAAAATCTTGTACCTTGGTATTATGGAAAGAGCACTGACTGCAGAATCAGAGGATGGGGTGAAGTCCTACCCTTGTCATTGACTCTGTGTCATGTTTGAAAGACAACTCACATGACCTTAATTTTCCTCATTTGTAAAATGAAGGGATTGGATTAGTTAGCTTCTAAGGACCTTTCCAACTGCTAAGTGTTGGGGAAATAAAACAACTATTAGCATGAATGTGAATTTTATTAAACCTATTAATAATGATGTCTGACATTGATATAATACTTTCAAGTTTGCAGAGACTTTACATCCATTATCTCATTTAATCTTTATCCTAACTCATTGAAGTAGGGTTATCTGCCTTTCACAGATAAGGAAACTGAGGCAGGCTGAGGTTAAGTGCTCAGGGGCACATAGCTAGTAAGTGTCTGATGTGATTATATTCAAATACAAGTGTTCCTTGTGTTAAACAACTTAAGTCCAACAAGTCTATCCAGTTCTCTATGTCATATATTCCAGAAGGGAAGAAATAGTGCATCATCGTTTCATAGCACAGTCAAAATCTGTTTCCCTAAGGGCATAAGGCTGGAATCTGGGCATCTGCCTTTGCCACCAAGTAGCCACATGACTTTAGGAGAAATCACTTCATCTTTCTGGCCTTCAGTGTCTGACTGTAAAATAAGGAATTTGGACTAGATAATCTCTAAGGTCTCCATCAACTTTAGCTTTCTGTCATTCTATAAAATGTTTACTAGGATAGGCATGGCTTAACTTCAGTTTAGGGTAGATATCTTTTGAAATGGGTAAACTGCAACTTACAGATGGAAGATAGATAATCTGAGCCTGTGCTATTGAAAAAAAAAAAGAGGACATTTTGAGATTATTTGGAAAGTCCCATGTTTTCTCTGATTTTATCATCACAGTGAAAAATACTCAGATCTGAATTTGGCAAAAAGCATCCACAAAATCAAAAATTAAATAGTACATGTAACTTGAATAACCTCAGTCAGTAGGAATTTCTGTCATTTACAGAATGGATGAATATTGATGGATTTTAGTCTAATTTCTTTTAGGTTTATTCTAGCAAAGGGAATTCAGAAAAAGTGATAATAGGCAACTTCTACTTTTAAATGATTTTGATTAGCCATGGGCTTCCCTATTCCTCCCAGAGGACTTAAATAACCTTGAAAGAAAATAAAAGGAAGCAATTATTTTAAATGTTGTCAAATGATGTTTTATCTAAAATATTGTATGTATTTATGTTTTATGTACATTTTAGGGAACTTTCATCGAAGTAAACTATACTATCTAAAAGATCTTAATCCTTTTAAAATACTTTAGGGAGCACAAACTTGTTGCATACTTTTAAAGGATAAGAGTATTTAATAGTCTGGATGAGAATTTTCCAGCTTTCAGAAAATATGATAGTACCTCATTCTTATGATGAATTCATACCTAGTAATCAATGCACCTGAGACTTTTTTGTGATCTGAATAAAGATCACTGATATTACAGTTTCATAACATTGCAGTTACATTCAGTTTTTCAATATCAAAACAATTTCATTTTCAATTCTATTTTTTCAGAAATCTGTGGTTTATTTCAGACTTTACAACTAACATCAAGTGCTCTCCTAAAAATAACTACTCCTAAAAAGAATTGTTTATTGGTTGCTTATGAGGAAGTCACAAGTAAATGACTGTTGGTTTTGCCTGACAGGACTTTAAGTGTAGGGTTCTTTTTTTTTTTTTATCATTTTGGGGGGTTTTTTGTGTGTGAATTTTAATTTTTTGTAGGGGTATAGGGGATCTCCTGGTTTTAAATTTTATTCTTTGGTTCTCATAACTGTTCAAAATTTTTTTCTTATTCTTTGGTACAGTGGAATTAGCGAATTGGGTTTTTAACAAATGGCTGTTTATGCATAATGTCATATAATCTACAAGCCTAATTCTTATTCCACATAATATAGAACTTATTTCTTTTTTCTTTTGAATATGTCTGTTCTAAAAACTATATTGATTTTTTATGATGTTCCTGACACCTGCCAATTTTTAAAGCCACTACTAGGCATCCATACCACTTATTTGATATATGTCAGTCGACTGGCATCTCTGTGTGTACTTATTCTCCTATGTCTGTCTATGGGGACATCATTCTGACATCCCAAACCTCATGTTAATGCTTGGTTTGTGGCTCATGATGTTCCGAGATAAATGTATACATTTTTTGTGGCGTTGATTAGATGTTTACTGAAAGAAGAACAGAAGCTTCTTGGTAATACTGCAGTAAGCTGTTTATTGGTGGATTCCTTTTTCCTTTCACTGTGACCTGTGAATGTCAGAATAGGCTCATTGCCAATTTTGTGATCTGCTGCTCTCTTCAAAATGGAGGCAGGGAGGTATCCATTTTCATCAAGAAGATGACAGTGTTTCAGTCCTCCAGACCATCTGGAGAGAGGAACTTTTTAAGCAAAAGAAAATGGGAACTTTTTAAAAAATTATATTTAGCGAGAAAGAAAAGGGGGAGGAAAAAAAACATTTAAAGTTAAACTATACCTTATGAGTTCATGATTGTCTAGTATGCTGTCCTGTTTAGCTGAAACATAAACAAGAAAATACACAAGCTATTTTTACAAAGAACTAGTTCCCAAAGCCTCTGGAGTATTAGTAAACAAATGTAAGTAAATTAGCTTTTTGGCACACTTGTTAAGTTTATTGCACACACAAATATAACAAGTACAAGAAAAAGAGATTTCCCCCTGATACGCACGCATTGTGTGTGGTGGTCTTATGTAGATCCAGACTTTTAATGGCCCTTTTCATGCATCTCTGCAAAGAGCTCACACCGTGAGAATTTAATATCCCAAGATATGTTTGTGATTTTCAGTGGTCTTGATAATGTTGTTCTCTAGATTTCCCTTCCCCACCCCCTTCTTTTTGAGAACAAAGAGTTTACTTGAAGGGTGGAGTAAATGCAGAGCTTAGTCCATAGTTTTTATTTTTTGCCTTTAACATTTATGTGAACTCTCTGCTTTTAAACCATTAATGATAACAATAATAAAAACAAGAATAAAAATTATTATTTTAAACACTTTGATGTTTTCAGTTTTCTAATATCCTAAGACTACACTGTGGATGTTATATAGAATATCCATAGATGTATAAGAATTGGCAAAAAGCTTCATTGATATTCTTGTCTTAGACTGAGAAGTATCATACCTGGTTTTTGTTTTTTAAAGCCTTAAACATGTATTTTTTTTTTCCTTTTCTCATAAATACAAAGCCTTCCTTTTTTTTCCCTCTTTTTCTCTTTGTATTACAGAGGAAGCATTGTTTCATGTTATGAACTGTTTTAGAACTAAACAAGGTAGAAATGGAGCATTTCAAAAACTGGAAAATTGGATGGCAGAAACTGGGCATAGACCCATATCTCACTGTATATATCAAGATAAGGTCAAAATGGGTACATGATTTATATATAAAAGGTGATACCATAAGCAAATTAAGAGAGCAAGGAATAGTTTACCTGTTAGATCTGTGGAGAAGGGAAAAATTTATTATCGCACAAGAAATAGAGAACATTATAAAATGCAACATGGATCATTTCAGTTATATTTAATTTTAAAAGTTTAGCACAAGCAAAACCAATGCAACCAAGATATTAGAAGGAAAGCAGAAAGATGGGAAACAATTTTTTTACAGCCAGTGTGTCTGATGAAAGCCTCAGTCCTCAAATATCTAGAGAATTGATTCAAATTAATAAGAATACAAGTCATCCATCAATTGATAAATGCTCAAAGGATATGAACAGTTTTCAGATAAAGAAATCAAAGCTATCTATAGTCATCTGAAAAAAATGCTCTAAATCACTATTATTTAGAGAAATGCATATCAAAACAACTCTGAGGTACTGCCTCATGCCTATCATATTAATGGCTGATATGACAGAAAATGAAAATGATAAATGTTGGAGAAGATGTGGGAAAACTTGGTACATTAATGATTTTTGGTGGAGTTCGAAATTGATCCAACCATTATAGAAAGAAATTTGGAACCATGCTCAGTGGTCTACAAAGCTGTGCATACCCTTTGACCCGGCAATACCACTACTAGGTCTGTATCCCAAAGAGATCATAAAGAGGGGGAAAAGACTCATATGGACAAAAATATTTATAGTAACTCTTTTGTGGTGGCACAGAATTGGAAATTGAGGGGATGCCCATCAATTGGGAAATGGTTGAACAAGTTGTAGTTTATGAATGGAATGGAATGCTATTGTGCTATAAGAAATGATGAGGAGATGGATTTCAGAAAAACCTGGAAAAACTTACATGAACTGATGCTGGGTGAAGTGAGCAGAACCAGGAGAACACTGTATACAATAACAGCAACATTGTGCAGTGGTCAGCTATGATAGAGTTAGCTCTTTTCAGCAATATAAGTATCTAAGACAATTCCAAAAGACTCATGATAGAAAACGCTAACTACATCCAGAGAAAGAGCTATGAAATCTGAATGCAGATCAAAGCATATTCTTTTCACTTTTTTTCATGGTTTTCCCCATTTTGTTCTGATTCTTCTTTCACAACATGATTAATATGGAAATATCTTTAACGTGAGTGTACATGTATAACCTTTATCAGATTGCTTGCTGTCTTGGGGAGGGAGGGGGATGAGTATGGAAGGAGGGAGAAAAATTTGGAACTCATAATCTTATAAAAATGAATGTTGAAAACTACCTTTACATGTAATTGGAAAAAATATAATACTATCAAGTAGGGGAGAAATGGAACATTTCATTCCCACTTCTTGTTTCTTACACAATAACATACCTTGTAGTATCATCATCACAGGAAACAAACTAAATTAGTTCTTGTTCTCTAGGTTTATGCCCCGTCAGCAAGCACTGCCGACTACAATAGGGACTCACCAGGTTACCCATCTTCGAAACCAGCAGCCAGCACTTTTCCTAGCTCCTTCTTCATGCAAGGTAAGAAACTGCTTTTCAAGGAAAAACCACTTAGCAATTCATGTTAAAGGTCTGAGAGAACTCTTACCGTATTTTCACTCTAAGTGTATTTGTCACAAAAATGGGCAAACGAGGCAGTGTTCTTTCCTAAGAAATGTGACAGCAGTAACAAGATCGAACCTTTCTTTTATGGTTCTGAGCATCAATTTGAGGGTTAACCAGAAGTATTGCATACTAGGTTCAGAGCTTGTTTTAGACTATACACATTTTATTAGTCAGCCTTGTCTCCTTGTCACGTATAACCTTTTTTTATTGGTTTTGTCTGACCTTGTCTCGGCAAGGCTTCTTGGGGTTTTTGATCTCATTTTCCCTTCTATTGACAAAAGTACTTTACAGTGTAGAAGGAAGAGCTGCCATGTGTCATCCTTCCCTGAGAGCTGTAAAGGAGGTAGCAGTGAAAGGATCCCTTTGATGTGACGTCACTTTCTCCAGATAAGAGCAGACAGATTCAGTTAGGATTAGTAGTTACTATCATTTTTACTTATTCCCACTCCATTTGAATTGTTGGCCTTTTCAATCCAATTACAAATTTGATATTACTTTGGTACTTCAGGAATCCATGATTTTGTCATACTGGGCACTCCCTCAGCTAATGGAAAGTCACAATGCTCTGCTATCTTCATGAGTCACTGCGATAAAAAAAAAAATAAACAAAAACAATACAAAAAACTCATCCTTTGGTGGCCAGTCTTTTGGTGATAGGTCTCTAAACTGATTTATGCTGGTCCTTCAATGACATATACATAATCTGTTGCTGGACTATATCTGAAGCCTTTCCAACTTTCCAGTACTTATTGGACCACTGGCATAGCTTCCAGGAGCCTGGCTTCACCTCCATTGAATACCCAGTGAAGAAATTGTCATGGTACCCAGTACAAATTAATCCAATTGGTCCCTGTTGATTCCTGTTGCCATTTAAAGTGAGATACTAAAGAATACTCCATACTGTTATCTAAAGACAAGCAGAGTTCCTGCCTTTTAATTACAGATTTTTGCTACTTGTGTCTCATCCTAGTGGCCGAGTGGAATTGTCTCATGTTGATGTCTTCACCTCTTCAGAGTCAGGTAGCACTCTGCTACACAAAACAGCCATCATTCCACTGGGGGCCCCATTTCCTTTTTTCCAGTAACAGAAAGAATTTATGCTACTCACGGTTGGGATAAACAGTTCTCAGAGATAGATATATACATCAACTAGACTTGCATGCATCCAGACCATTGACAAAAAGGTTTTCTGTTTTGTGCTTTTAGTGGGGTGACTTGCATCATCTAAGCCAAAGGAAGAAGATTAGGTAGATTAATACTAATAATAGTTTCTTAATTTTATTGAGATGAGGCAAAATATGGGAGCAAATATTGTGTCTTTGCAGAACTAAAAATGACATAGTGATTTGATTCTAAAAGTTAACATTTATCATTTCATTTTCACAATTTATTTGCCCAGAATATAGAAATATTTTCCTATTTTTTAAAAAGCAACATTATGGCAAGATCACAAGAGTATGAAAAATATTAACTTGCTGTGAAAAGCAATACATATGTAAAATATGTATTTTTATGAGCCTGCATTGAGCAGAATTTTTGAAGATAACAAACCCTAAATAGATTTTAATTGCTACATAGTGCATCTCATTTCAGAACATATACAGAAGCTCTTGTCTTGAATGTAGTCTTACAAAGTCATTTGTCATACTCATCAACCTTTCATTAAAAGAATTTAGCCTTGGACTTTGAAATTAAGATAGGGATATCTACACTTCTGGAATCTAAGGACTTCTTCCATATTAAGGGAAGTATGGACTGTATTAATCAAACTTTTCCTTTGTACCATGATGACAGTTAAAGAGGAGTTGGGCTCCCTATTTGTGCAAAAAATATTAGCTGCCATAGCCAATAGTGAATTATTGAGTGCTGAACCTTAGGTGCTGCTGAATTGAGTCCCTAGTGAAAGTAAAGATATTCTGTAAGTTAGGTTGAAGCATGTTGTAGTTACATTACCATGTCCTCTCATTTTAATCTTCACTTTTATTCTTCCAACTAAATTTCTTAAAATTTCAAAACCATGAGTGAAGTTTTATCTGCACAGTACTTATTAAAAAAAAACAAGAGATTATTCTTCCAAACTGCTTGAAAACATTCCAATTTTCAAAATTTAAACATCTAGAATTAGTACTTCAGTGAAAAGCCCTTGATGGGATGTATAGTGGCCCATTCAGCTCGCCTTGTAGAAGAATTAGAAGTACTGCCAACGATTAAAGCCTATTTGGAAAAATTCTCTGCAGGTTTACTATGGAAGTAGTCCAGTTGTTAAGGAATCAATGCCAGCAGCATATTCAATAGTAACATAAGTTTGCCTCTCTGATCCTACTTCTTTCTTCTGCCACCCACCCCCAAGTGTAAAAAAGACCGCAGAAACCAATAGCAGAAACCCTAGACCATAGTAGAATGGGAGACTTTTATATCTAAATTACAGCATAATTTACCTAATTTGTCTGAAATGAGAAAGTCCTAGGAATAAGTTTTGAATTTTGAATTAATACCAGGATCACAATTTAACCTGACAAAAAATACTATATGGAATTTTCAACCTTTTTGCCACCCCATAGTTTTTATAAACCCATTCCTCTTAAAATATTAAAAAGAATGTCTTCTCTTTAAGATATGTATGCCTTAAGCTGCCTCTGCTTCAAACATAATATCTTCACAAAAACCCCAGAGCCCACTGAGAAGCATATGTACCCTAGAGAGTTTTACCCTTTCAAAGTGTACCACATAGCAATTCCAAGATTTTTTCCGTATACTTTGTATATTATAGATCTGAAACCCAACCTCTTAAGTCAAATAACCATTTGTTTACTTTTAAAATTTGTAAATTTGCCAAGTGTGTAATATATCAGGCATTTTTTTAGCTAAAAATATTTGCCCCAAAATATAGCAGCAGTTATCATAGAAAAATAAAAAGGGTGAGGCAGTTGCCAAGAAACTTTTATTTAACATCAGATATCCTGCTAACTTGACATAATTCAATATGAATTTGTGTTCCATTTCTCTCTCTTCAACTTGGTTTTTAACTGAAGACCTGTCATTTATTGTTCACTGTTTTTAGCTGCTAGGTAATTGAACACCATATTTTTTATGCTATGTCTTGTATAATCAACAAACTGGCATAAGGATAAATGAAGTATATTGGGACAGTTATTTTTAAGTTTATGAGACAAGCACTATTCTCGAAGCCAGTTTCAAGGCCCTCAGGGAAGCCACCATTGTCTTTGTCCTTTGCAGATGGCCATCACAGCAGTGACCCTTGGAGCTCCTCCAGTGGGATGAATCAACCTGGCTATGGAGGAATGTTGGGCAATTCTTCTCATATTCCACAGTCTAGCAGCTACTGCAGCTTGCATCCGCATGAACGTTTGGTAAGGCTGATTTTTGTGGTCATGGAGATAAGAAAGCCAGTTGAGTGATTATCTACCCTCTTGTTTTACAAAGCTAGGCATAAGGTCTAGGGAGTTATCTTCATTCCTGAGATCTTTAAGAAAGGACATCCAAGCATCAGTCCTAGATACTTTAGACTGGAGACTGCACTGGAAGAAATCATTTCTTCAGATCCTAGATCTAAGAAACTATGATTTTTTGTAGTCATCTTTTTTCTCATCACTTTATTCTCTTTTCCCTGAATGTGTATATCCCTTTTCCTTTTATAATCTCAATTTTTTTGTTCCATGTTTTTTTTTATGTGTCCTGAATCGCTAGTATCATTATTAAAGGGGGTCATATTGGTGAGCACAAGTTAGACATGTGAATTTAATGTTATCATACATGATCAAAACGATGGACTTTCTTCCCTCTCCACCGCCCTGACCACTACTTTATATTATACTTATATTTTTGTTACCATTAGACTGTAATCTGATCTGTCTTCTTTCCATCTTCAAAACTAGGGGCAGCCAGGTGGCAGTGTTGGGATGACCTGGGGATCGAATCCGGGGCTCCGACACTTAGCACCACACCCAGAAATAACTGGCCATGTTATTTCGAGCAAGTTACTTAACCCCGGTTGCTCATTAAAAAAAAAAAAGAATTAAACTAATTTTTAATGTTTAGTGATAACTTTAATTAAATTTTAATGATAATACAGAATTTTTAATGATAATTCTGTCTGTTAGAGGAAAAAGTACTAGTAGATATTGAAGCTGGATTTGGTATTCATGTAAGAGTAGTCACAATATGAATTCCCCTGTTCATATAGCATCATTTTAGAAGTTTATTTACACTCTCAAACTCATAAATCCAATACTTTCATGAATCTGTGCTCTTACTGAATGTCACTATTCCCCAAGTGCATCCCACAACCCAACCATGCCTACACCGACTATGCTATCTCCTCTATGTCCTCCCATAAATTATAAATCGTCATGACTTGCGCATTGAAAAGGACCTCGGCTTCAATATAACGCAATCCAATAATGTCAAAGGGATCCCCATTATAACATGTCCATCAAGTGGTTATCCAGTGTCTGCCTGAAGACCTCCAAAAAGGGGGACCCCCCACCTCTTGAGGCAGGACATTCTACTTTTAGAAAGCTCGAATTGTCCCAAAGTCTTTCTGCACATCAAGCCTAGATTTGTCTCTTTGTGGCTTGTACTCTGTGCTCCTCCTGGTTCTGTCCTCCTGGTCAGAGAACAAATCTCATTTGTCCCTGACTCCAAGTCTTTTCTTCACCAAGCAAAACGTGTTCCTTTTCTTCACTTGTTCCTTGTGCGACACAGACACAAGACACTTTGCCAATACTGGTTGCCATTCTTTACACAATCTAGAATTTATCAATGTCTCTCTTAAGCCCCATCACTCAGAACTGAATCTCATACTCCAGATGAGCTCTGATGAAAGCTGAGAACAGGATTGTTGCCTCCCTAAGAAGAGCAGGCTCTGCCCCTCTTAATTCAGCCCAAAATTACAATAGCTTTTTTGGCTTCCACATCTCAATTCATACTTACTGAAATTTGCTGTCCACTAAAACCCCCATATCTTTTTTTCCTCTACCATAGAGTTGTGAAATTGATTTTTTTATACCTAAGCATTAAAACTTTTTATTTGAAATTCACAGACAGGGCCACCCAACCTACTGCAGGCCTTCTTCACATTTTCCTGATTTTGCAGAATTACAAGTAGAGCATGTGGGGTCTCCACCAATTGTCCTATGTGATTACTATGTGTTTGGAAGATCTGTAGTTCTATGAATACATTTTAAAATGCTTCCAGTTCCACCAAGACTTTGCCAGCTCTTCATCAGGGATACGCTTTCTAATGGCTTCCCCTTTTCTCCTTTACGCTGCTTGGATTTTTCCAGTTTTTCCATAGGAACCAATACTTGGTTCTTTTCTTTGATTCCTGCTTTCTGTTCCCCTCAGGTATTGCAGATATAGTCAAAGGCATGTTATCTGCATTTTGCCACCAAGAAAGTCCAGGAAATTAATATTTTTATGAGATTCTTAAATCCCTCAATACAAATCATTTTCATAACTGAGACTTTACCGGAGAAGCAGGATCTCAGTAAGGAGAAGAACAACTTTCTAGTAATAAGACGGATCGTTTTTAGTACTAATTTTCATCTCACCCAATTTACATATGTAAATTCACTATACCGTCACATTTTGATGTGAACCTCTGGTTGAACTACCTCTACCATAAGCAGCAAATGTTTTATTGCCTAACCTCTCCCCAGGATGCCTCACCTCACCTACAGGAGGGTGCTGGAGGAGTGTGGGACACGGTCGGGACTGGATCTATGTGCATTAACTTTTAATTAACTTATCAATAGCTTTACCCTTTCTCTGCCGTTGCTTTCTCCTTTTCTCTGGAAATAGATTGACAAAAGTTTTGTTGTCATTATAATTAAAGCTTATTATTCCTTATGCCCTATAGACTTTTCAATGAACAAGTATTGGCACTGTCCCTGATTGGATTTTAGTCTCTTTTTTTATTCAGTTCTCTTACCCTTCCTTTCTACCCCCCTTTTTTCACACTTCTCTTCTTCACAGTCTCTAGGACACAGAAAGTTAGAGTAAATTAGTTTAATGTTTCCCCAACTAACCAGGCGATATTGTCACTACTGCTTACAAAGGACAGCATTAGTTCAAAAATGCCTTCAATTGCAGATGAAAAGTATAAACTCAAAGAAAGCCACTATTCTCTTTATAAGAGATGTTGCTAAGCCAAGATAATTTTACCCCTTAGAAGGATAACCTTAGATAAACCCATGCCCACTATTAGTATTAGTGGCATGTATATATAGTCAGCTCACAATATGGAGTATCATTTCTGGGCTCCACAAATTAACAGATTTCAGTAATTATAGCATAAAAATGTAAAGAAGCAAGAACTATTTCTCTGCATTCTGATGTAGTTTTCTCCACTAACTTGAATTACATCAAATTATTACATCCAGTATTCAATGTAATTTCTGTGATTTAACCATCCATAATCTCTCATTGAACATACTTTTAAGAATCTGTGAAACTGATTGACAGTAATTTGAGTATGCACTGGGAAATCAATGTCCTTTCATTTGGAAATGATGGTAGTTCCCTGCATTTATTTAGCTTGTAGCCTTTGGCCAAGCCTACAATGCACAGAGTGAAGCTTTTGCTATAGTTTTCTGGGAAAATCAGGCCAAAGGAGATTTTGCCTGTGTTATTTTGGTAATTGTGCCTAAATGTTAGGTCTTCATTTCCAAAGGTCAAGCTCTTGAAGAGTATAATTGCTACCTTAAAAAAAATTCCTGTGATCTCATTGGTAAAACTACTGGTGAGGGAACTTGCTTTACCAGTGTAAATCTGTACCTGCTTTGCAATTGATTGCCTGGGACCCTCAAGAATTAAATTAAAGTCAGCATCTGCCTGAAGCAAGTTTTGACCCCTGTTCTTTCCAAATATATGGCCAGCTCACTAACACTATTCTGTGTAGCCTCTCAGTTACCAAATATTTTATTGTAATATACTACATATATGAAAACTTTTTTTAGCATCATAAAGCAAACTTTTGACACTTCAGCAACAACTCTAAGATCCCATTTTCTTTTTTTCCCCCCTATTCATACTGGATCGCTACTCCCTTTACAATTCCATCTTCTAGAAGATACAAACCAAGGGAATCCCAGAGCTAATTCCTAGTATAACTCAGAAATTTGATTCAGAACTTATGTCGAATTTAATTTATTTTTCTTCTTGACTGATAGTTGGCTAAATTTTAGAATGGGGTTACTGTGAAAGATTGTTGAGCCTACTACGCTGGAGGTTTTTAAAAATAGGAGAGATTCACATCTGTTTGTGATAATTTAGCCATGATCCTCAGACAGTGGGATGGAACAGTTGACCAGTCAGGGTTCTTTCCAGTCCAGTGAACCGAGAACCCTACCCTAAAGTGAGCTCCATATGACTTTTTCTCAGTCCATTGTAACTAAAACTCTCAAACCTTGTTTTCTTTCTGTCTGGATACAGAAATCTTTTATGGTTATCTGATAATGACCAAAAATATTCCCACCAAAACCATTCACTGTCTAAGTCACAAAGATGGATAGAGTCTCACTACACATAGCAAAAATTAGCATCAGTTGATGGCAGGATTGAGCAGTCTGCTACTGGTACACTTTACCTTTTCTCCTTTAGACCAGTATAAAGAAGACACACTAACTTTTCTAGTAGGCGTGTCATGTAAGAGCCCCTGCAGTCAGTCATTACACCCAAAATGGGGGCAGTCAGTTCTCAAAAAACACCCCAGTTTCTAAAGAAATATCCCATATGCCCATATCTGCATGTTTAAAGTATTTCAATTCTGAAATTATCTTAACATAGTTTTTGACAGTTCTTTCATTTAAACCAAGAATGTTTTTTTCTAAATTTTTATATAATTAGTTTCCTTTATGACCCTATGTATATCATTTTATGTATCTGAAAATATTATGAGATAGGCTTTATTAGACTGCCAAAGGAGAACCCAGCACACAGAAAAGTTACGAACCCCTGCCTTAAGCACATTATTTAAGGGAGAGACGTCTTATTAGTTTCTCTCAGAATAATTTTATCAATAAGCACTTAAAATCTAAATGTTTTATGTATACTTCAATATTTCCCACATAAGAAACTCTACAGAGTAAATGTTTTTTCAGTACTTTAAACTTCATGGCAGTTCCTACCGTATTTTACCATGGTCAAAATGTCTGCACATTTTCTATTTGAATGGATCTATAAAAAGTTCCAATGAATTTCACATCATTGTATCCCTGTTTTATCCTACATTAAATCTAATTCTTTGAATCTCTTTGCATACTTTCTGTCCATGTCTGCCATTTACACTTTCTGTCCTTGTCTTTGAAGTTCATATGTAATCTGCCAGCATTTTTTTATGTTGTTCCTCTCCATCTTTCTCTTTTTTCAATCTCAAGTCCTATCCGTGTGCCATCAACAACTATATTCCTGCCTCAAAGATCCAGGGATTTTGATTTTTTGTGAGCCATATATCCATCCTATCTAGATGTGGCTTAGTACGCTGCAGCTCCATCTCTTTTTTGAGGGAAAAAAAATGATCCCTTAGGAGATTCATTTTATATCCTTGTAAAACTAAACACATACACACACACACACACACACACAGAAAGAGAGAGAGTAGTTCCCAGTAAAGAAATCACATACCCTACACATGTTTTTAAAAAAACTTGAAAGAAAATTATATTAAAACAAAATTTTAAATAGAATTTCATCAAAGCAAGAAATATTTCAATATTATGTTCTGGTCTTTATTTTTTCATTGCATATTCTCCTCTAAGTGTCCTATGATTCATAACATATATTCCCCTGTGTATTTGATGATTGGAACATCTAAGCCTGGCACATAGTGAAGGGATTAATAAATGCTTATTAACTGACTAAGCTCTCCTCTACTACTCTTTATTTTGCCTAAAATTTTAATTAGCTAGAATGTTTGGGACTTTTATTCTTCTCATTTAGTTTTTGGTTACCTATAGGTTTTACTATCACCTGTTCTTAAAAGTGTCAGAATCAAATTTTCCTGCCTTACCAGAATGAACATTATTGAATCTTTTATGCAGATATTGTAGTGTCACAGAGGTATCTCTCTGAACATCAGTCCTCATGATAGATCACTCTGCATATGGCATGTATAGTATTTTAAGTTGAATGCATGTGGACTCCAGGACTTAATCTAATAGCTGTTTGATATTTTGGTTGTTTAATGAATTCCCTAATGCCATATTGTTTCCTTGGGATTTATTTTTTAAAAGAAATATATAGTTTAAAATTAAGACCGAATTCCCATGACTTGAAAGTTTCATTTCTTTGAGTTTTTATTAAATTAGTTTTACCATGCCTGATAAAACTCATAAGTAAAATCAGCATTTTAACATTAATTTACCTCTCGTTTAAAATACAAACCTCTTCTTCTCTTGCCTGCACAAAGTACAGGACTTTATAGATATGCTTCATCACCTATATATAAACTTCTTGAGAAGGCTCCTTAACTCCTTTAAAGTTTCCATATGATAGGCAGTGTGTAAATATTTGTCAAGTGATTTTTTTAAGTGTGGGATTCTTTTCCAATGATTTTTTTCTGCTTACCATCCCATTATCCTTTCTTACTTTGAACCACACATCATATTATGTGTATCTCATTAAAAAGCAGCATAATTTTAGAAGAGTTCTTGTTATAATGGTGATTAAAATTGGGTAGGATTGGTGGTTCAGGTGCCTCAAAAAAAATGTCTTTGGTTACATGTTAATCTGAGTTCATTCTGCTTATACAAAGAAAATTTTGTCAAAGGTCACTTTGACATTGATAAAATCAATGTTAAAACATATTCTGTATATCAGGCAGATATATTTTATTATTTATTTATTTGTTAAATGCTACCCATCAATGAATGAACAGTAGTGTTTTTTGGAGGGAAGTGGAGAGGTTATTAATGTTATTTTTTGTTTTTGTAGGGAAGCAGAGGGGAAAGAAAAGTTGTTTTGCTTTCTCAAACCTATCCTAAGTGAAGAGGAAGATTAAAAAAAAGTATAAAACATGTTCCCTGCCATTCACGGAGCTTACATATTATTTAGGGAGATGAAATTACACAAGAAAAAACTTAAAAGAGTCTTGAAAGGCAGTACATAATTAAGTGCTAAGTGATGCTGTGCAAAGTATAAGTACTGTAGGAATTTAAGGAAGGAGGAGCTCTCTGAGTGTTGGAAAAGTTAGAGAAAGTGGACAGGAGGAAGGGAGGAACTGGATTAGTATTTCACTAACGAATATATTAAGACAATAAAGGCTAATGAAGAACAAATGAATGGAATTTAAACACTGATAACTACCATCCATGCAGCTTAATGTTATATTACTAAACCTTGCAGCTAAAAAAGTATCCCCAATAATCATATAATAAGGTAGTTTTATCATATATTACATATGCAACCAAAGAAAGTATATGTTTTACATGGTGAACCCACTTTGTTCCATGCATGTCATATGAAAGGCATATATAGTATGTTTAAAAATTATATTATTTTACGAAACTATGTTTTTCTTGTAAAAACATACAGTTGGACAAATCTTTGTGACTAAAGTACATTGTTATCTCATAACCACATTTTCAGTTCACAGAAGATGTGCACAGGTAATAAGATTAATTACCAACATTCATCAGTTATTGCATGCCCTGGGAAAAACTACTTATATAGAATACTGTCACAACAGCTTCACTGGAAAAGATGAATTCGAAAGGAAATTATTTCTTAAAGATAATCTTATTTCAGAGTCCAGAGTGTAGCTAGTAC
Source organism: Petaurus breviceps papuanus (assembly GCF_028583685.1). Lineage (NCBI taxonomy): Eukaryota > Metazoa > Chordata > Mammalia > Diprotodontia > Petauridae > Petaurus > Petaurus breviceps. Next base: position 9,339,000 of record NW_027185664.1, read on the forward strand.
AGAGATCATACAAAGAAAGCACCCAAAATAAAGTGAGTCATTCTTAGTTTAGTTTTGTTCAACCTTAGTCAAATTTAACAATATCCTTTCAGAGTAAGTTAATCTGAGGGTTTTTTTCCTGGTTTGTATTTTGTGAATTAGAAAAAAGTGATTGAATAAGTAAACAAGAAGCTTTAAGACTATTAATTATCCTTTCCCATTTGATATAAGGAAGCAAGAATAGATGGCATTGGGAGATCATGTGAAACAAGTAAATATTGATTTACTTTTCTAAAATTTGGTATGTGGCGAAATCTTTCTCAACTGACCACTTTAGAAGCCATAAAAAATTTATTAGAAGTGATCTTAAATTGAAAGCCAAATCAGACTTTCATCAGAATTCTTATTAATTTAAGCATTTTGAAGTTCTACAGATGGAGATAATTTTTAGTGTAGTGTTCACTCTGTAATGCTTAGGTCACTTGATAATTGTAGTCTTATTTGATGAAAACCCAAACCAGCTATGTATGCCATCTTTCTGAGGATCATAATTTTTTTTATTTTATTCAGCTTCTAAAATGGAAGGTCTAAGAAAATTAGAGTAACTAACAATTGTACTTAATTATTTGTAGAACCTAAAGGCAAAACTTGGGTGCAAAATGATTAGTTTTTAGTGAAGCAAGAAAGAGATACAGAACTGGATGGTCATAATTTTTTAACCTTCTTTTAATATTTCTATGTTTTTTTTTAATTTCCTGCTTTTTACTACAGAGTTATCCTTCACACTCTTCAGCAGACATCAATTCTAGTCTTCCTCCGATGTCCACTTTTCATCGTAGTGGTACAAACCATTACAGCACCTCTTCCTGCACACCACCTGCTAATGGGACAGACAGTATAATGGGTGAGTCAAGAGGGGTCTTCATGTTAATGCATATGACCAAAAGAAAGGACTTTAGAAATGAAAGCTCTCTTTCACTTAGAGTAAGTTTGCTTGCACCCATCTAGTTAGGCAATCTGCAAGTTTCATTTTGAAGTCCTTCTTTAATAATACAGTAGCTAACATCAAAAATATTAGCTTGTTCTAAATAAGTATTCATAAAATCCTAAAGGTTTCTATTGGCTTAGTTGTGACAGACATTTCTGTTTGTGTTTCCTTTTCAACTTTTAACTTTTCACCTGCTTTTGGTATTAGGAAAGGAGATAGGAATAAAATAACCCTCTCACATAGAAAAAGCAAGCAGAACTATCGAGGGATTTTTGCAATGAAAAACAGGGAATAATATAGTAAAGCTAATTTATACCAAAATCACAGGTTGCTCTGGACCACTGATCATCATCTTCACTGAAATTTCATGAACTCTGATAAACAGAGATGTTCCATTATTTCTCATTTTCAGACTGGAACTTCTAAACCTGAAAAATTACCAACAAAGCTAATGGTGAATCCATGGTATAACTTTACTAGTTAGCAGTAAGGTCGGCAAAATTTAAAAGCAAGAAAAAAGAAGTAATTGCAGAGCAGAAAATGAAAGCAATATTACTCTGTGCATGTGGTTTGGCCGATGGAAAGCCCCATCTCTGGTCATGAGTTTTAGATTCGTTGGAGAATGCACGGTCATTCATTTACTTAGAGGTGCTGCCTTAAGTTTCCTGTCTGCTCTTGGTTTTAGTATTTTTTGTCTTTTTAATGGATAAAGTTTAGATTTTCAGAAGGGAAGAAGCAACGATAGTTAAGGGAGAAGTAGATCAAGGGAGGAGTCACATATACATAGTAAATGAGAATAAATATGTGTTAATTAATTCAGCTTTATTTCTAGTATGGGAAAAGAGTGCATGGTTTAAGAAGAGCTAGTCATGTAGGTGCCATAAGATAATAAATGTTGAATGAGCTGTAGTCAGCATAGCCATTAATCTCAGAGGAGAAAAAAATGATTTATATTGTTGAATTAGTAGTGTGCTAGTAATTGTCTTGTAGGGGAAAGATAAGATGTTATTATCAGACATGGGTACTATAGTCATACCACAAGTGCCAAAAGATGTCCCTGTTGTTTGTAGAGACAAAGCCAGTGGCTCAGGTGCAGAAGGCAAGAGGAGGAAGCCCTGAGTTAATGGGAGAGAGAGAATCAGAATTCTTTGACCCCATATAATATATTGGTAAAACAACAATGATCTAAAATGATTTTGAATTTATGACAAGACTACAGAATTCCTCACTAATAAGTGAGCAATATAGTCTCATCGTCCTTTAGTGAGGGAAGTTTGCTGTAGTAATTCAGCTTTATGGAACAGTAGCCTTCTAGACATATCAACTAACTTGCTCAGGTTATCTGAACTTGTACAGAGAGGAACAGAATCCTAATGATTGTATTTCTTAATAAAGTATATCTTTGATCTAATAAATATTTCTCAGGGAAATATTTCAAATATTCTTTTATACCATACTGTTGTAAGTAGGAGACTTTGGTTCCCTTATATAATAATTCTCTCAGAATTTGAATTGATTATCACAGAGTATGCTGGAGTTCAGTGATGGCAGCAAGTTTTTATAACAAGATGAGAAGCCTTCTCTTCTGATGTTACTGATACTTTCCTAACAAACAGTATAGATTAATAAAATACATCTGTAGAGTTTCTAAAATATTTGGCATATATTCACTCATACTTAAATGCAGGAAATAAAGAAATATTGCATTGCCTATATCTCAAAGAACAAACAGAGCTAATTAAATAATTGGTAAATAGGGAACACATAACCTAACATATGTTTTAGATTACACACATGATTCTGTATAAAATGACTATAAGCAGTACTAATGCAGTAAGAATGGGGTTCAAGCATTAACACATGGGCATCATATTTTTCGTGTTTCCCTGGTGTAGATACACGTCAGTATTTTTATAATGGAGATACTTCCATTAGGCTACTTTTCCAACTATATGACCATCTCTCACATGTATTGAGAACCTTTTGATTTTATGATATTAATCTCATTGTTACTTGTGAATTTAATTATTGGTCCATGAGATACTTGTTAGAACATAACTTAAAATCATGGAATCGTAAAATATTAGAACTGCAGAAATCATTAAAATAGTATATTCTAGCCTGCTCTTTTTACAGAGGAGGAAGCCAAATTACAGTTTTATTCAGAGTAATAAGGCTTAATAAATATGACACGAGAACTTCATTATGAAACCTTAACAATTTAACCTCCTTGGACTGTTTTTAATTTGGGACAATAGCAAAAGTTAAATTATTCTTTAATCCAACTTTCAGAGATGAAGTAGAGTACCAAGGTTTGGGATGAGTGGGATTTTGCTTATTTATTATTTCAGAAGGAAACTAAGTTTACTTGGTTTTGTTTTTTTATCTCTGAATTAACAACTAGACTTCCTAAAAAGAGTGTTACTCTTATTACACCAATGAATAATTTACTTTTATGATATGATCACCCCTTTATCTTCAGTAGAAATTTAAAATGATTTTTTTTTCATCCAGAGAAGTCAGAGGTATCCACTTTAATGGAGCATCAGCATAGTAACTCCATTAAAATCGTTTGCCTCATCAAAATCATATTTATTTTTTTATTAAATTTAAACTGAAAAAGATCTATTAGTAAAAAGGAGTGAAGTGCCATGGGTTGAAGACAGTATTAATTCCAGTTCTGAGTTAAAATTGAAGTAGAATAAGAAGAGAATCATGAGTTGCATTCATCACTAAGTAACTTGGCTCTAGTAGAGAGCCTCTCTTTCCTTAGTTAGGCTTGTCCCAAAATATCAGAAACTAAGCCTTTCCAACATGGTAGAACAATTCCTTTCCGCCAGCCTACCCTTTAAGGACCTGGAGTGAATTCAGTACTACAGCCAGGCACCAGAGCAGATTTTTGTAACATAATCCTAATAACTTAAAGCAAATCTTCTATGATTGGGGGGGGGAGGGGTGTGAATAACCTCTACAGCATATAAGAGAGGACATGGATGGTGGTCAATCAGGATGAGACGGAACACATAGGTTGTGCTTTGTACCATTAGAGGGAGGGCCCACATATGTGAAACGATGGCATCATTAAAGAATTGAAGTGAATCAATCAAATTCTCTTTTACCTGTAATGGCTATTGTCATGTCTTTGTCCAAGACCTTCCAAGGCTGGGTTTAACTCGGAATCAGCACATTGTTCTGGCAGCACTAAAAGTAAACATTTATTCAAATGGGAAGTAGAAATCAATTTTACAATTAGCAGACATTTGTTAAATTTCTACAAAGTACAAAGTGCTAGGCATTGGAAATGCAAATGTACAGTTGAACATTCCCCTTAGGGGTGGAACTGTACAATGATAACTAGGTGAAAGGAGTGGTGGGAAGTATGTATCATAAACAGGATTAGGATTAGAAGCAGAGACTGTCTAGGGCTCCCACATACCTGCCTCTCCTACCATAAATGATCCCTAATTCACTATTCCTGATAGGAAAAACAAAGCATGTGACCTAATCCCAGCAGAATGAGGCTAGCGAGGAGCATAAAACTCCATCCCTTTACCCCCACCCTCAATATATCACTGAAAAAGACATTTTCCTCATCTCTGTGAGTCTATGGACAAAAGCCGGCTATGATTTGGGATTTTCAATTCTCTTGTCTCTAAAGGAAAAAAAAAGTGCTGTGTATATAATAAATATATTAAGTATGATAACAAGTATTAGGGTGAAGTTTCCTATGGATGATGTTACCTGTGTTTCAGAAAGCCTCAAAGAAAGCAGCTTTGAAGGAACAGACTACCGAGATAGATTTAATTCAGCATATGATAAAGATTACTTTGTAATATAGCTATCCGATTCTTGAATTAATATAGCTTGCTACTTTTGCTTCTACTGACATGTTTGTAGGACATGATGCATTTCAGTATGTGGCTTTCCTGATAGGAACATTGTGTTCCTTCCCCCTTGAGGACTTGGTTTCTCAATGATGTGATTATTTGAATAGTCATAGAATATTCACTTGATGTTTTACAAGAGTCTCGAGCTTCTGAGTACATTTGGATGATGAACAGTCACATAGCTTAAGAGAGGTATGAATTTTATCTAGTCGTATCAATGCATTTTAGTTAGGACCACCAACTGAGAGTCACCAATTTGAACTGTTTCCTTTCATTTCTCGCAAAATAACGAGGAAGCCAAGCTTCCTGCTAAACTCTCCCCACCCCTCGACCTCCCCAACAAGTACAGTGTTATAGTATGTATTTGTATTCCAATTTAAAAACTGTGCCAAATACAATACTGCCTCAGAGAGAAATGTTGCGTACTTTTCCTCATTAATTTCTGGTCCATAGTCATGTTACACACCCAGCAGGTCAACAGCCAGAAGATGTCCCACATTACAGTCAGTGAATTTCAGATTTAAAAAAAAATCTCTTCTTTAGATACTTAGCCCGTGACCCAGATTTTTTCAAAAGACTTTATGCCTTTGGTATTGTCTGCATGATGTTCCAACAGTAGGATTATGGGTGTATATTGTGGGGTAATTCATGTTTCTGACATTTTTCAACTTCACTGAGTCCCTAGGCAGAGTTCATTCTGTCTTTTTGTTAGGGTGTGTATGAATGTAACTCTCATTTTTTTTTCCCAAAGCTGATATTAAGACAGAGAAAGGGTGGTCCAAGACAAAGCTAAGGATCTTAAATTCTTCATTTTGCTAAGCTTACAGCCAGCAGCAGCAGCACCTGTGTTCAAGTCCTCTGACTGATAATCATCTAACTGGCTGTGCTAAACCCTCCTACAAAATTATAGTTCCTCACAACAATTAAATATCCTCATATTCATGCCAGAAATGTGTTTAGAAATGGGTCCTGTCCCTGTCCTCTCCCTGTCCCCCGACTTTGAGCAAGATAAGGGAAGAAATCATCCCAGTTGATGCCCACCAGCTATGCAAACTCCAGCTTTGTTTTGTTATGAGGACTTTACACATGTGACACCATGAGGTACTGGAAAAAAACTGGCCTAAGAGAAAATGTGGGTGCTAATCTTGCCTCTAGTCATGTGACCTTGAGGAATGTCCCCTCACCTGACTGGGATTCAGCTAAATGATGCCTGAAATCCCTCCCCTCTCTAAAAACATGAAGGCAGGCTCAGTGAATACCTATAGAATCAAGGGCATGGAGAGGTAATTTTGAAGAGCAGGACTTAAGGAAAGGTAGACAATTTAGTGGGTACCATTTCCCATATCTGAAAAGAAAGGAATCATTCTGCTTGAAAACTAAACGAGCCTTGTTCTGATTTTATTTATCCATTCTACTTTGTCAGAGATTTTAAAAGTTGACTCATACTGGGGACATAAAATTTTCAGAGGGATGAATTTTATTCCTTTTCTTGAACTGTGTGTTCAGTATTATGAACATATTTGCATGTGTACATGTATGTACATATATGTACAGATAGACTCATGCATGTGTGCACACATACATTTCTATACCTCAGTTGTTCCTCATCTGTAAAATGAAGGGGCTGGTTAGATGATTTAAGTGTCTTTTTACTTCTACTATCTGGTCTGTTTTAAACCTCTTTCTTCCATCAATATTATAAATATTACCAATAATTTATATGGTCTGTAAAGTTTTACAAACTGCTGTCCTTACAAAAATATTGGCAGATTTATAGATAGTGAGGTATGATTCTTAACATTTCGTGGAGGGGGGGGAACTGTAATTTAGAGGGGCTGAGCAACATATACAGCATCATGCTTATAGAAAGGAGCAGTCAAGACTTGAACCCAGCCTTCTGACAATAATACCATTTCTTTTTTCCTTACACGACTTATTTGTTCTTTTCTTGAGTACTACTTATGATAATTTGAAGTGGTAGTATGTTATATTTTTTGTTCTACCACCTACCCACCCATCTTTATACATAAAATGAGAAAACTGCATTAAAATAGATAAGAAGATTGTTATTACCCACATTGTTCTTTAATTAATAAAAATAATATCAGGTCACAGTCTCATTTGAAAATTAGTAATTTGTTGTTATTTGTTATTTGCTGTTACTAGAAAAGAGATTATCACATCCAAAATCATTTTCTGTGCCCTTAGCTGCTTTTCAGTTTTTACTCTTTACTTTGAAGTTGTTTTGAAGTGATGCTTTGGAGACTATTTGCTTCAGTATTATATCTTATCCATGATTGACACCATGTCTGCTGTCTTGTTTGAACTCTTCCTAAATTGTAATAATGTAGAATTTTGCAGTGTGATCTCACACATCTTCTATTTCATAGGTACCTAATTTTAAATTAAATAATTCAGTAGGAAAATAGCCAAAGAAATTGTGGTAAATGGTTAAAGGCATATTGCTACCATAAGAAATGACTAAGAAAATTCAGAAAAACACAAGAAAAGTTTTATGAACTGATCAAGAGTGAAGTAAGCAGTACCAGGAAAACTAAATACAGTGACTGTAATATGAAGGAAAAGAAAAATTGAACAAAACTGAGTTCTATGTATATGGACCAAACTTGTCCCTAGACAAAAGTGAAGAAAATGTATTTCTCTCCTTTCATTAGAGCTATTTTCATTTTCTCTTTAAACCTTTTTTTACAGGGGATGATTCACTAGATAGGGGGCAAGTGTAGGATATATTCATAAATGAATATGGTATGTTTGTAAAGCATCAGGAAAACAAAAATAGTTTTAATACTAAAAATATTCCTAATTAGTTTACAAATAACCTGGTATTAGCCTATGAACTTATTTTTTTTTCTAGTGTTTAGTACTGACATGCCAGTCACACCCACAAATCCTAAAGAGAAAAATGCCCTGGGGCAGCTAGGTGGTGCAGTGAATAGAGCACCGGCCCTATAGTCTGGGGGACCTGAGTTCAATGTGGCCTCAGACACTTAACACAAAAAACTATCCATGTGACCTTGGGCAAGTCACTTAAACCCAGTTGCCCTCCAAAAAGCAAAAAAAAGAGAAAAATGCCCCCCCCCCCCCAAATGATGCTACAGGAAAGCAGGAAAAAATAGCTACAGTCATTTTATTTAGGAAACCTCATTATTTTCTTTTTCAAGTACATAAGGGTTGTTAACCTTTTTGTGTGTTGTGGACTCCTTTAGCAGTATAATGAAGTCTATGCAACCCATTTTTAAATGTCTTTTAATGTACAAATAAATATATAAAAATTGGAAAGAAAATTGAAATACAGTTATCAAAAGTATTTTTTTGAAAAACAAGCTCACAGACTCCAAGTTAAGAATCCTGGTTTTAAATAGTTAATGCTAAAGAATATGTATATCCCTTTATTTTTTTTTAACTTTTTTCAACAGCTGTTCTAACATTATTGCTCAGTATATTTTCATGATCCCATTCTGTGATGTCTAGCAATGAATTCTGGGATTTTTGTGAGCAACTTTAGTTCTAAACAAGCACCGAGATAATGATTTTTCAAAACATATACATACATGTGGTGAAATGAGCATGATTTAAGGTTTGGGTTTTGTTTTGTTTTGGTCAAAACAAATAATTGGTTCCAGGTTTTAGCATTTCTGCCTTTAGATTTTGTCTATCACTGTATCTGAATGTGGTTGTTAAACTAACAATTAAATCTACAAAAAGTTGTATCAAAACATTTGGCATTCTCTTCACCTTCATATGGTCATAATGGTAAAGATGGAAAGGAAAAAATATAGTGTGACTATGATAAGGCAATTATATCTTCCCAGAATGGATTACCAATGTAAGAAGCTAGGTTTCTATAGAATTATCCTTTTAGAATACTAAATCCTAAATACCCCTTTATTCTGATATCTTTGTTTTTGCAAATGAAGAAACTAATGTATAACCTGTTGGTTCAAGGACAGGGCTTGAAATGAGGCAAGCATACTTGGAAAACCTGTGTTTTAAGATTATATAAATATACAAAGTCTTGTTGAATTAGCTCAGAAGAAGTCAAGTTGCCTTTTTCTCATCTACAAAACAATGATATGTTTCCTAAGCCTCTCAAGAATGTCTATAAAGTATTTTGAGAAGTCAGCCCATAATAAATAGTATAATGTGTAATGTAAATAGGAAAAAAATAACTCGGAGGATCAATGATTTGGGCAGCGTGGGGAACTTTGATTGTAGAAATTCCATCCAATAATGTATTTTGCAGCCCATCTGTGACTCAGTAGATAAGTTCGGAGGGCAACGTTGCCTATGGTATAGAAATGATTTCCCGGAGTCATACAGCTAGAGAATGTTAGAGGTGGAATTGGAGTGGTCTTTCTCACTCCGAGAGCAAAACTATTGGTGTGACACACCCACTGTCTCTTTTTATTGTATATCATGTTAAACAATTGATTTACTTACAGTTATTGGGTAATAATAAAGACCTCGGACATATTAACCATATCTCTTCTTTGAAAAGTTGTTTAGTTCTAGAAGCTACTTGTGAGATGTTTCAGAGAACTACACATAGGTTTCAATTGTACGTAGTTACCTTATAATTCATTATTTAACAGTAAGTTAGTGTTTGGCGTTCTAAAGATAAGCCTGAAGAGTTGCTAGCATAATTTTATCCTCAGAATCTCGACTGGGTTGATTTTGGTGACATAGCAGTTTGTTTCTGTGCTAATAAATGGACATACATGGAAGTATTTTTTAAGTGTTTCATTTTTCTACAGGTCGAATCTCTACAGATTCATTGTTGCATTTAGTCAAGTGAGCTAAGAGGGAGAGACAGTGTTTACTATGTGTCAAATGTTGATTGGTGGCAAAAATAACCTAATTTCATATGGAGCACAGCAATGACTCTCTTGGAGACTACAGAGACTTCAAATTGAAGTGTCTTCTTTAACTACATTTTTTTAAATCTATATAGTTACTGCCGCTCACCCATCATTGTCCTTAATCAAGGACAGGGCAAATATCCACGAGGACATTTAAAAGACCACAGCAAGGTGTCAGGTGTATATTTTTTCTGTTTAAAAAAAATGTAACATGAATATATTTGACATCTACCTTAGCAAACAAATTAATGCTAATTAAAGATTAATGTGATATAATTAGCATTAAAATGCAATTAAATTATGAGTAAGTGGACTAGGAATAGAAGATGCCGAAATGTTGCCCTGCCTGGTTTTCACATTCAGCCTTTTGTTTTTGCAGCAAATAGAGGGAGTGGTGCGGCAGGCAGTTCACAGACTGGCGATGCTCTGGGGAAAGCACTTGCCTCGGTAAGAAAATATTTACTTTGGGCTCCACATTTACCGTTGTAAAAGGGTGAACTTTAATCAAAAGTGGACATTGGAAATTTCAGAAAATGAACAGCAAACAGGATAGATTTGATTCTAGAGAGTGTCCAACTTTGCTGTAAAATATAATGTTCATTGCTTAAAAGGGGGCTGGGGTTCCTTGGACATATGTGAAAACTAAAGATTTTATTCCCATTCTTCTTCTAATAGTTGTACTAGGTAGCAGTAGGACATGTGTGTACATATCTTCTTTATTTGACATCATTTCTCTCTTGTTCAAAATTACTTAATGTTGGTAGACATACCAGATTATAAGCACTCTTCCGTGTCATGATGTCTTTCACTGATTGTACCCCAAGTTCTCAAAGACCTATAAAATGCGGTAATTAAAAAATACAACAGTTACAGAAATCAATTTAATAAATAAAAACCATCAAATTTAAAGACAGAAGATTTGATTCCCACGTCTTCCACTAATGAAATGTATGACACTGGGCAAGTCATGTAGCTTGTGTGGGCCTGAGAATTCTCATCTATTAAATGAAGAGGGGTGGGGTTTGGATAAGATTTGTTTAGGTTGTTTTCATCACAGAAATTCTATGATTCTCTTACCTGGTAGAACTATTCTACTGTGTTTCCTTGTTCTACTACCACGAGACAAGAGTTGGTTAGATCTGTTTTCATTAGTGAAAAAGGGAACATATTATTTCTGTAAGATGCACACCTGATATTGTCTGTTTAGACTAAGCATGTATACTCATAGATGTAAATTGTAGATGTTTTCCATTATTGCAACAACTCAAGAGCCCCAGTTGTATGTCTACCATCACTAGAAGCATTAAATGAGTTGATTTTACTGTAAACATTCTTTCAAAAAATGTTAGTGCTTAAAAAAAAACTTAGTTCTTGCAACTAGTTTCTATACAGACCATGGCCAAAAGGAAAAATACATGAATCACAGAATTATAAAACTGAAAGAGTTCCTATATTTTTTATGCAAGGCAACAGTGAAGTTAAGAGATTTGTTCAAGGATGTGTAGCTTGTTTGGGGGAAGCTGCTACAACCCAGCTTGACTGACTCTGAGCCCATGATTCTTTGTGTAATGCCATGCATTCTCAACATGTTCTACCTTATCAGATTACATAAACTGTGAATGCATCTGGGTTAGTCATGCTCACTGAACTCATCTGGGTCATACAAAATTCTAACCCTGTCATAGAGCATTACTTTTAACTAATATGAATGGACTTTTATTATGTTTTCAAAGGTGTTATTTTCCAGAGGTGCCATTTAGGAAGCCACATAAGCATTTCTGATCATGAAGACTCCCATAGTTGAGCAATTTGTGGTATCAATACTTTTGGGAATTTGAGATGATCCCATTAGAGTAAATTGGCTATACAGCAGGGCTTCTTAGCCAGGGTTTATTTTAAGGTCTGCTTTATAACTTGAGTTTTGTATTGAATGTTTTTTTCTTTTTCTATTTTAAGATCTATTCTCCGGATCACACTAACAACAGCTTTTCATCAAATCCTTCAACCCCTGTTGGCTCTCCTCCTTCTCTCTCAGGTAACCGTACGTGAAATTTGATTTCCCAATCTCAGCAGAAATTAATACACATACTTTCCTATGAAAATAACTCCCTTAAGCTCTGTAAGGTTTGTAAAGTGACTTCCTCTTGCGACATAGGTCTAGATTTTTATTTTTGCTTGGACCTGTGATTTTATTCATAAAGGAAGTTCCTAGTGAGGAACTTCCCCATACTGCAGATCAGTACCTTCTCTGCAGTTTATAACCTTGATGAACAACCTCAGGTGGTGAGAAGTTAAATGACTTCCCCAGGGTACCCAGAGGTAGAACTTGAACTCACATCTTCATGTCTCAACGCTGGCTCTGTCCACCACTGATATGGCCTCTCAAGAGAGACATAGGACGCAGAAGTGTTTCTCACAACTGCAGCCTGTTTAGAGAAGAGTAACTGGACATTCTGCTGCTTGCAAATATTGCTGTGTGTTTTTTCCCTCAGAATATATGTATCAGGTGTGGATAGAGAAAGTAACGTAGAGCTGGGGTGGGGAACCCATGGAATATGAGGAAGACCTTTATGTGTCTTAAGTTTTACCTGGTTCTGCAGATGACATGAAGCAAAAATTAATAAAAATATCTCAAATGACAAAGTTCAGCTAATGTATTCATTTCAACAGAATGGAAGTGTGCTCAAAAAATATGTTCTATTGGGATTTATAGAATTTTATTGAATTCTTTAGTTCCATAGAAATAATTTAAGAGAAAAAAATTTGTATAAATTGTGAAAAAAATCTGGGTAAGAAAAAAAAACATTCTAATTTAATTTATGTGATCGATTTTCGTGGCTTGGACATTTAGCTGGGTCATGGGTGAGTTTAGTAGATTATGAGAATTATCCATAAATTAGTTTAGTTTTTAGAGGCGCCTTTTTTTTTTTTTTCTTTTTTGGGGGGGTAGAAGACAGGGTAATTGGGGTTAAGTGACTTGCCCAAGGTCACACAACTAGTAAGTGTTAAGTGTCTGGAGCCAAATTTGAACTTAGGTCCTCCTGATTCCAGGGCCAGTGCACCACCTAGCCACCCTTAGAAGTGCCTTTCAAAAGGCTTAACACAACACCTAATGCAAGCATTTCCAATGGACTCTTGGTAGTATTTAGTACCTATATTCTTTGTGGTATAGAGAGGTGACTTCTTAATAGATCGACTTTTCTTGACATCCTTAAGAATTGATTTTAATTAATACTTTATCAAACTGTGTTTTTAAAGTCATCAAAGGGGTAGACAACCTAAATTCAGTCAGCTACTGTCTCTTCAGCTGTTTGTTACACCGAATAACATGCATATTGTCAGCTATTTATGATGTTAATTTGTGACAGTAAAATTTTCAAACTACTGGATTTCTTAGCAAGAGAGGAATAAATTCTGGGTAGGTAGTGGTAGTTTACTTAAGATTCCATGATTTGCGTCTACCTCTCCTTAGACAGAGGACAGACCCAAAGATGAGAGCAGTTTATGGACCCTGATGTCCTGGTAGCAAGAAAAGGGAATTGAAACTAACCATAGAAATGAAGTGGCTATTGTCAGGTGATAAGCTGAACATTAATCACCTCATGCTTAAATTAATACTATGGAGATATTGAAGTATTGTTTTACTGACTGTAATCCAGTCTTTTCTGCAAGCCATGACCTGTACTTCAGGTAAGTGAAGAACAACTAATGTTCATGTTATTTAGCATAGAAGGAAAAGTACAGCCTAGCTTTAAAGTCAGTAGTTTAATAGATATATAAAGCAGTCTACTCAGTAGCATAATTTTGGGAGACAAGAATAAGCTCTGTATTCAGGGGCATGTTGGTTTAGAAACATTGAGGCAGAAAAAAAATCTTTCATAGTCCTGTTAGAAAGTTAGAGAAGATCACATGTGAAAGAAAAGCTAATTTTTATGATAACATGGATTTAGAGACAAATACTGATCCTCGTTTCCATGTCTCATTATTTGATATAAATAAGTATGCAAGATCAATCTATATGCTCTCTTTCTAAAATAAATAAAATTAATTTAAAGAAAATCACTTTTTCATCACCTAAGATAATAGTAATGTCACTTATTGTCCAGGGTCCTTTATTTCTACCGAGCAAATATATAAACAAATTAAAAAAAGTCATTGTATCACTAAATTTTGATATGGAAAATAAAACTCTGTATGTAATAATACTCCGCTTTTAAAATTGTAACACCTTGGTTAGTGTAACTCTAAAGGTAATTCACAAATCTGGTAGGCTAGAAACATAAACATATATTTAGCAAGAGCTTTTCTTCATATTCAAGTTTTGTGACTACAAAAGAAAATAATTTGCTTAACAGAGTACTCTGTTATCACAGTATATTGTGTTACTGATTTTAACATGGAAAGAATGGTTTTATTCTACCATTGTTTGTAATTTTATAGTCATAAGAGGTTCTTACAGCTAATCATTGATCATAAGCAGCCAATGATTGAATGATTTATTAGCATGTATCAAATATGGTGTTTCACCACAATAAGAGTAATGATCTGGTATGAGCTGGCTTTCCATAAACAGCAACTATACCCCTATTTGTATTTTTTTTTAACATACCACTTCTCCTTTTAAAAGTCATGTTTCCTCCTTCAGGAACTGCTCTCAGGCATAGTTTCAGAATAAACGAAATCATCTCTGTTAGGAGGTAATTTGAGGCCTAGTATCTATGTGTTTTACACATCACTGTCCCACCTCACACCCACCCTTGGTGTTTCAGAAATTCTCTGTAGGCTACCTCTATAGCCTACCTGGAAATTGGTATTTCCTTGTCTATAAAACTATCTGAAATATTGGAAAAACATTTTTGTTTGTAAGGTTCTAATTGTGATTTCCATTTTAATATTAGCAGGCACAGCTGTTTGGTCTAGAAATGGAGGACAGGCATCATCATCTCCTAATTATGAAGGACCATTACATTCCTTGGTATGTCTGATCTGTTAACATTCTAACCTAGTAATTTTTGTGCCATGTTTCCCCTTTTATATTATTTTTTCTACCCTTCAACACCCCCTCCCCCAGCCTTATACCATGTTGGCACAACTAAGCTGCCAGCTCCGCCTAAGGGCCCGGAAAATTACAATGTGGTGCTGTGACTGGACCTGTATGTATCATTACAGGTGCTACTTAAGCACCACCAGACCTTCACATTGGGATTCCTGCTGCTGATCTTTCTGTCCAAATTGAATTTCCTAATACCAGAGCTTTGGCTCCCCAACATATTGGTGTGTTGCCTCTAATTTGACAAGTAGAATGGATATTGCACCTTTACCACCAGCAGCAACTTGGTGATATTGTATCCTACATGAGGCTGGGTTGTTACAACTCTGGAAATGTATTCTTAATTTTCTTTCTGGAGTAACTAGGCCATAAAACTTTTCCTCCCACCCTCCATTCCCACATGTGCTGTCTGATTCTCTGCTCCGTACAGTTAACTCCATACATTAAAGAGTAATGCTTACTGGTAATGAATGAAGTTCATCGCAGTAAGGTTTGAATGTCCATGGTAGGGAAGCTAAAACTTCCTAATAGTTTAATAAGTAATACATTCACATTATGATTCAGCGTCTGTAACACTGTGGTTTATCCCAACTCATGGGGAATAATGCAAATATCATATGTCAAGTCATCAGTCTATTATCTGCCTCACTCAGTTTCTTCTCAGATTATAAGTATATATAGAAGAAGGGCAGATGCCCTAAATCAGATTGAAATATGATTTTTTTCTTCCAAGTTTAGGGTTAACACTGAGAAAAATATTCATGCTTGCCTGTCCATACATAGATGCTTTGTCTTTTCTATGTCTTCTCTATTTGCATGTGTTTATTAGGGACTCTCATTGCATTTAAAATGATCTTTTTCAAGAAATTTTAAAAGAAAACCCCAAAATGTAAAAGGAAAGTGTTTGGTTTGGTTTCTGTTTTTTTTCCTTTGATGTCTCCCTTGCTACAATGTGTGGGTCACCCAATGGAGAACATGCTAAATTAAATGCATCATTGGTCCTGTTCTGTTCTTATACACATAATAATATGAACTGACACTTTAAGATTTATCAAACATTTTCCTATGAATAGTCCGGTGAGATAAGGTAAAATGCATTTTACAGATGAGTCAATTGAAGCTCAGAGAAGTCAGATATCTTATACATCTTCACAGAGTGAAAGACCGGGCCTTTAATTCCAGGCCATTTAGTTGAATGCTACCTCCATTGTACCATATGTATGTTACCAGTCCAGTTATTTCAATTTTGCATGAAACGTATCTGAAGAATAATCAAAATGTTACAAATCTAAAAAATGGTTTGTAACTGGATAAGAAAACTTTTTGAAGATTTAAGTTTTAAGAAAAGTTTTTGAAGACTTAACTAAATATTCTAGAACAGTCTATCAAATTTGTAGCTCCTAGAGGCAGCTAGGTGGCACAGTGAATAGAGCACCGGCCCTGGAGTCAGGAGGATCTGATTTCAAATCCAGCCCCAGACACTTAACACAAAACTAGCCATGTGACCTTGGGCAAGTCACTTAACCCCAATTGCCCTACCTTTCCCCCTCTAAAATAAAGGTAAAAATAAAAATCTAAAAAAAGAAATTGTAGCTCCTAGCTGCAGATTTGCAAGCTTGCTCAGCAGTGCTAGTCTCTATTAACCACCAGTAATGCCAAGCAAAGGCAACTTCCCAAGGTTCAAAATACCAGCATAGGTGCTCTCCATTTTATTCAGTGAAAAATTAAGAACAGAGAAAATCAAAATATAACATCATTCAAAATACAGCATTACCAAGTGTAATTTAATAATCTCCAAGTACTACCCCACCCCTGGACATTAGATTCATTTAATCAATCACAAAGTCTCTCTTCTAAATACTACTCCACCCTTAGGCTGTACATTCATTTAGTCCATCACAAAGCCCCTCTTCTCAAATGGAGATTAGTTTCCAATCATAAGTAAAGTACATTCATTTGTTCAATCACAGAGCACAAAAAGGTCAAAAGTTCCCCACCATTGGATCACAATTGAATCTACCCCAGAGTTACAACAAGCTTAAGCACAGCATTTAATACCCAAAGAGAGGTCTTTTCTTCATCTTGACCCGAGGCAAGTTCTCAGCAATCTTTGTTCCTGGGGAGACAAACCTTAGCAAGGCCACAAGATACATTGCCACTGTCTTCATTAATTCATTCTCTGTCTGCAGAACAGTCCTAGGACCCCTCAAAACATTAGCAAAACCCTCTTCCAGGATTTCTGTAAACATACAACAAGGAAATCCTTCTTCGGGGCTTTTGAACCAACAGCAAGGTTCCAGAACCTCTGCAACAACAGCACTGTCCTTCACCAGTGGACAGAATTCACTCTCTGTCTGCAGAACAGTCTCAGGAGCTCTGAACCAACAGCAAAGTTGCAAAACCTCTGCAACAACAGGACTGTCCTTCACCAGTGGACAAATCTGGCAAAACAACATCAAAACAGACAGACAAAGTACCAGCATAACAGCCATGTCTCCTCAGTCCTTGGCAGCTCTGGGTGGCAGCTCTCAAAAGTCCTGGGCCATTCAAAGTGGCCCTCAGCAATCCTCTCAGTCTCTCTCTGCCTCCAAGGTGCTGCTTCCAAAAAGTTCTTCTGCCTCTCTCTTTTCTTGTGTCTCTCTAAATTTACATCACCAGCTCCTCCCAGTTCAGCCCTCTCTTTTTACGTCAACAATTCCATCCCACAAGTGGGATTGACAAGCTCTGGGTTTTAACACAATCAAACCAAAAACCAAGCCAATACAGGGGGATCTTCAAATTCCATCACTATTACACCACCACCTCTCTCCTCTGGTTTTTTGTGACACTACTGTTACTTGGTTCTTCTCCTACACTTCTGACCATTACTTGTCAGTCATCTTTGCTGGATCATCCTACATGCTACATTCCCTAACTGTGACCATGCCCAAAGTTTCTGTTCTTATTCTTCTTCTCTCAGTTTACATTCTTTCACTTGGTTGACTTCATCAGCTTCCACAGCTTAATTGTTATCTCTAAGCAGATGATTCCCAGATATCTCCAACCCTAGTCTCTCTCCTAAGCTCTAGCTCCATGTTCCTTTAGGCATCAGGCATCTAAAAGTCAACATTTCCAAAAGAGAATTTATAGTCTTTTCCCAAAACCTCTCTGCCCCCTCAGCTGGGCACTGTACAGAGCACTGGACGTAGAGTCCAAAAGACCTGAGTTCAAATCTAGCCTCAGATATTTATTAGTTGTGTGACCCTAGGCAAGTCATTTAAACCTGCTTGTCTGTTCCTCATCCATAAAATGAGCTGGAATACCACTCCAGGATCTTTGCCAAGAAAATCCAACTGAGGTCAAGGATCTGACTGGCTGAACAACAACAACCATAACATTTATATGCTGAGTGCTAGAAGGTTTGCAGAGTGCTTGTTTTACATACATTATCTCATTTGATAACTTTCCTATCTCTGTTGAGGATATCGCCATCCTTTGGGTCACACAGGTTTGCAGCATTGGTGTCAGTTTCTCACCTTTCTCTACCCCATATATGGTACTAGTTGCTGAGTTTGGTCAGTCTACCTTCACATCTCTTCTTGCATCCTTCTCCTTTCCACTTGTACAGCCACTAGTGGGGTTCAAACCCTCATCACCTTTCACCTGAATTCTTTCAGTAGCCTATAAATGAATATCCTTGCCTCTAAGGTTCCTTCTGCTTCAATTTACCATCCATAGGTATAACTTAATGGGGTGTTTGGTGTACACGGAAATCCTGAGGACTTGCATTTCCATTTGAATTTCTCATTGCTTCTGGGAAAGTGAGCACGTTCAGGTGTTTCAGCACATACATGCACATCCTCTAGAGAATGTTCTCGTACAGCTGCTAAAGTGATTTTCCTAAAGCATAATATATAACAGTGGAATGACCCTCCTCAATAAACTCCAGTGGCTCCCTGTTACGTAGAGAATCAAATATAAACTACTCCATTTGATATTTAAAGTTCTTCAAATCCTGGCCCCAACCTACCTTGCCAGTCTCATGTGTTATTCCTGCTCACCTGATAATTAACATGTGTAAAGCAAAGCACGAGCAGCTTTCCAGAGGGCTGCTGCTATGAACAGCTTCAGGGTTCTGATTACATAGTATAATGAACTCTATTTATTCAGCAATAAATTAAAGCAAAACATTCACAGAAATCAGTATAGCATTGACAATATTATGACATAGCAACTTATCACTAAAATGGCCACATAGTTTTCACCAGGGGGGCCAAATAGTTTTAAACAAAGTACATTCATTTTGTAATTCAGTCATTTAGTAACTCAGTCATTTAGTAAGTCCTTAATTCAGGACACAAAATACAAAGTTCAAAGTTTCTCCACCCATGGTCACATTGTCTTAATCTCTTCAATCAAAAAGTCTTCTCTCTTCTTAATTGGAGATTAGTTTCCAATCATTCTTAATTCAATCACCCTGAAAAGGTATAGGATGCAGAGTACAGAGTTCTCCATGCCTAGGCCACAGTAAATCATGTTCTTCTCAGTTTGCATTAAATACCCAAAGAGAGGTCTGTCCATCTTGACTCGAGGCAGGCTCTCAGCTTCCGTGATTCCTCTTCCACGGTCCCAGCTCCTGCCCAGATCTGCTCGGCTGTCACCTGGATTCGAAGGCAGACAGCGCTTGGTTCCTTATCAAGCTTCTTGTATGGTCCCCATTCCATATTGAAGCTCAGCGTCTAGTCTACCTCAAGTCCTTCACAATTTCTGTTCAAGCCACAATCACATTCATAACGTTGCCAGCATCCTCATCAATTCATTTTCTGCCTTTGAAATCAACATAGACCCAACAACAAAGTCAACACAAATCATGAGTATAGTCCCAGGACCTCTGAAATCATGAGCAAGACCCTCCTCCAGGATTTCTGTAAACATACAACAAGAAAATCCTCTTTCAGGGCTTCTGAACCAGCAGTAAGGTCCCAGGGCTTCTGTAACAACAGCAACATCCTCTATCAACAGATGAATCTGACAAAGTAACATCAAAACAGACAAAGCACTGGCACCACAGCCATGCTTCCTCCCAGTTCTCCTGTCTTCTCATTTCTCAGTTCAGTTCTCTGTTCTCTGTTCTGCCATCACAAGTTCTGTTCTCAATTCATAGCAGTTCTCAGAAGTTCTCAGGATCCTAGCAGTTCTCTCCCTCAGCAATTCTGGCTCTCTAGCTTAGGCTTTTCCTTATATATGATATTAGCTTCTCCCTCTTCCACCGCTTCCTGTTACATGAGCAACTTCCTCCCACTGTGGGACTTACAAGTTCTGTATCTTAATACTTGATACAATCATGAACTTGAAACAACGTGCTAAGTACCAGTTTGATTGCCAATACAAGGGGAAGGGAAGATTTTCAAATTACCATTACAACATGTTGTAGTAGCAGTTAGATGGCTTTGAATCTAGAAAGACCATTTTGTGTTACTCCAAGCAAGTCACTTTAGGAAATTCACATAAGTTATAAAAAGGACACCACACTGTGCTGTTGAGGGAGTTTTCTCAACTGGGAGTTCCCTGTAACCATGAATCATGGGTCCATTCTCTCTCCCTTTGACACATTCTAAGGTACATCCAAACTGATTTTCTTACAGTTCCTCCCACACAACACCCCATCTCCTCTCTGTGTCTTTGCATTGGCTGAATCCCAAGCCCAGAAGGTGTTCCCTCCTCACCTCCACCTTTTAGAACCACTGGTTTCCTTCAAAACTCAACTCAAGTACCACCTTTTTCCATGAAACCTTTCTTGAGTGCCCCAGCAGCTAGTGCCTTCTCCCAGACACCAAAAAAAAAACTTTTTGCACTTATTTTGTATATATCTTGTATTTATTTCTACATGTACATGTTTTCTCATGAAAGGCATGAAGCCCCATTAGGACAAGAAATATTTCATTTTTGTTTTGATACCCCAGTACCTAGTATAATGATTGGCCATAGCAGGCTTGTGGACTGATATAAGGACTAGTTTACATGTACCATGATTTATAACTACCACTATTCTTTTATTGAAAAAATAATCATAGATCATTTCAAAAGTGGTCATCAATCTTCCCAATCAGACTTCAGTAAAAATTCTTTGTGTAATAGGCCAGAGAGATCAGTTTTTTCCATGTGGTAAAGGATGAGTTAAAGTAGTCCCAATACATCCTTTTACCTGAAAAAAATGATACTTCCCCAAACTTGCATGGAAATCTGTTTTCAGAATCATGATCATGGCACACAAATGAGTTGGAGACCTCTTATTCAGCAAGTCTACATTTGTGAAGCCCCTATGCAGAGGGAACTTTGGCACTATCTTTATCTTTTATTCTATTCTACATTTCCAGCATTTTCTTGGGAGTAAAAATGTGCATATGCTAAACAAATTTTCTGTACAAAACTGAAATTTGGGACACTTAAAGAAACTAAATCTCTAAGACATTTGGCATCAGAATAAAGATGGAACTCAGGATAGTTGAAGAACAATGTCAGACATAAGTAGACAGAACTCAGTAATAGATTGCCAAAAGAAATTGGCTGACAGATTGAGTCATTCATTCAACTCAGTATACAGTTACTAATCACCTACTTCATAAGGACTGTATTGATACAGTATAAACGGGGAGAGGACACTACTCTTTGCTTTCAAGGATCATTTAATTTGGATAGATAAAACCTATGCACATACATGAAGCAGTGATCTTTTCTATCATAGATTTATTAGAGTCTGTAAGTGTTCCCTGCCAGAGTACTCCTAAAATTAAATTGCATGTTTTCATTTTCCAAAGTAACTCTAAAGTCTCTTTAAAGATAATGCAGTGTGGCATATTATAAGTACAGTTTGTGTCCCTGAAGAATTATTGAATCTATTTTTACTCATGAAAATGAAACTACAGTGTTGGTAGCATTTCTCATCAGTTTTCTAGAATAAAGGGGGTTTATGTTAATTCTTATTCTAAAGGATAGCAACTTTGATGGAGAAAGAATGTAGCAGGGTGCTACTTTCAATTATAAACTCTCTTAGTCCCCCTTTCCCAACTTACCGCTATCAGCAAAAATGTGGTTTACAGGTTGAATTTCTGTTTCATCATAAACTGATCTTTCTATTCTTTCTCATAAACGAACAGCAAAGCCGGATTGAAGATCGCTTAGAAAGACTGGATGATGCTATTCATGTACTCCGGAACCATGCGGTTGGACCTTCAACAGCTATGTCTAGTGGTCATAGTGATATGCATGGATTAATAGGACCTTCTCATAATGGTGCCATGGGCGGTCTTGGATCAGGATATGGGACAGGTCTTCTTTCAGCCAACAGGCATTCACTCATGGTAAGTTTTAATATTTACCATCATAAAAACTTTAAAACTGTTTTATGGGATAAGGAATTTGGGTGGCATGTAACTTTTTCTTTTTAATGTTTTGCTCCTGTCACTTCAACTTGAAGTCCTTTCTAAGATGAGGCTCATTTGCTGTTCTTTCATATAAAGTTGTTTATTTGTTTATTTTAGTTTATAAGAAAATTCAGTGACTTTCTTCATTGAGGTAATTGTGTGAATCTATAGTTCCATCTCCAGCTATATCTGAAGATTTCTCTATTGGTATGGTATATTTGTTGACTTTATGAATGAAATTTTAATTTTTCCCAATTAAGTGATATGAGGGAAAAAGAATGTCATTGCCAATCGATGGGGTTGAAGTGAATGACAAAAATGCTTTTATTTTTTTATAGTTGCTAACTATGCCTGTAAAGGTTATATGACTTTTATAATTGGTGAATTTGACTTAGCTAAGGAGAAAAAAATGAGAGGGTTGGGGCGGCCAGGTAGCACAGCGAGTAAGAGTACCAGCCCCAGTGTCAGGATGACCTGGGGATCGAATCTGGGCTCAGATACTTAGCACCACACCCAGAAATAACTGGTCATGTAACCTTGAACAAGTTACTTAACCCCAATGTCTTTTAAAAAAATGAGAGGGGGAAAAAGTATATACAAAATGAGTTAAAAAAAAGTTTCTTAATAAAAATATTAAAAAGTATTTTTGTCTTGGATGAAGTATTATCAAGAGTCACAACATGGTCAAAGTCATTTATAGGAAACAAAAGTGTGCTAATTTCTAAATCAGGACAACTGACTCAATTCACTTCAATTAAACTATAGGAATATGCTTTTGAATATCAGAGCTAAATCTCTTTTTTCCTTCCCCTGACATCTCCCCAACAAAATTATCTTGGAGTAATTGCTGTTTGTCCATGGCAATTGCTGAGAATTCACAAAAGGAAATTCTAGATTGTAATTTAGCTTGGCCTCAGGTAATGTGTTAAGTACTCTCGGGATGCAAGATTTTTCGTTTGTACAAAGCTCCTTTTTCCCCTCCACTGTTTAAACAATACTGCTTTTAATGAAGAAATCTGGCTTTATTAAAAGCCAGATCTGTGACTTAGAACCATTTCTGCATATCTGCTCTCAATCAAGAAAAAAAGAATTTAATTTTTGTAGCTTTGTTTGCTTTTCATATGTTAAACTGATGCAACATGTACCCAGGGCATCACTTCAGAGACAGTTTGTACCATAAATATGTAAAGTTTCTCCTTAAATACCAGATGTAGGTGAAGTTGATCTTTGAAATAATCAATTTCATTGCACTTATTGCAAATATTTGATCTCTGGATTGCCTTCTCTTTTGTGTATTCTTGAGAGGTAAGAAAAGAGAGTAACTTGAACAATTGGGGGTACAGAAGGACAGAGGATGGGACGAAGGCAGAAGGCATCTGCACCAGGAAGAA
This sequence comes from Petaurus breviceps papuanus, assembly GCF_028583685.1. NCBI lineage: Eukaryota > Metazoa > Chordata > Mammalia > Diprotodontia > Petauridae > Petaurus > Petaurus breviceps. The sequence goes on from NW_027185664.1 coordinate 9,362,578, forward strand.
GAAGAAAATGTGTCCAGCCATGTGTCTATATTTTCCAGTACTTTATTTGATTTAATTACAAGGCATCTCAGCAGAGGCAGGAGTGCTTATCATTTTGCTTTTAAGACAAGCTCCTGTTCCTTTCTCTGAAGACATTTATAATCCAATGAGGGGATAATTGCAGATCCAGGTAGAATGTGCAGTGTCCCTCCAGAGATGCAGCCCAGTAACAACAGTTCGTTCTTTAAAGGAGTTATATTCTGCAGTGTTGTTTTTTTCCTTCAAAAGCAGTTGGCTAGTCCTCAGAAATAGTGTGAGTCATATGAATCCGTAACTTCTGTAAAAGCAACAGATTAGGTATTTTCCTCTGTAAAAACTGGTCTAAATTTTCAAGTAAAAACATAAGAACAAAGGAAATAGTTTTTGAATATAGTCAGTCTGAAGTTAGCCTTTGACCATTTCATACATTCCACACTGAAAAGGAAGTTGAAGAAAAAATATTCCCCCCCCAAAATTCAAGGAGGATACTGGTAATGTTTTCCACATTTGAATGTTAATACATGAAACAGGCTATAAAACTTTAGCCAGCTGCAGTAAATAAAGAGGCAGTGGGAGGTATGGACCGGAAACTTGTACAGAATGTGCTGGTGGGAGTCTCTTTCCCAACTTAACGAACACCTTCATTTGTTGGTTTCATAGCAGAGAAGCAAGCCATAGTAACGTGAAACCTATTCCTGGGCTTGTATTGTTTCCAGGAGATCTTCCTCACCCTCTGTCTGCAATAATTTTTCTTATTCAAGAGTAGACAGCGCTGAATCCTTTTGACCTTCTTGTATGCTTTCTCTTCCCATGCAAAAAGAAAATAAAGCAAAACAAAACAAAATAGCAAGATAACTTGGAAGATGATACAAGAAATTCCTTCTTCTGACTTAAATCTGTATTGGGGGGTACTAGCTCTTTGACTCTGCCATAATGTTATCTCATTTAATTGTTAACATACTGTACTTAGCTTTTCATTCATAAATTGTTTTCCTTGGAACTGAAGTGGACCTTCAGTGATTCAAGTAAGTTTTCAATAATTAAAGAGTTTCCTAGTGTAGGAGAATTCTTCACAATACTACAAGTTGCATCTGTGTATGTTTTCTAGCTAATGCTTTCATCTTGTCATTCCCCCTGTTTAAAACCCTTCAGTAGCCTTCCTTAATCCAGAAGATAAAGTTTACATTCTTGTCTTCTATTCAAGAACCTCCACAACCTGCCTTCCTCATACTATCTTCTATTCTTCCTGTACAGACTTTCTCCCTAGCCAGACTTTCTTCTCTCTGGTCTCAGAATTATACATGCACATGCACACACATGCATGCACACATGTGTGCAGGTGTATATATTCCTATATCTATACCATCGCTACAACCATGCCCACTGTTTGCATAGTCTATCTCTTTATTTTCTCCTAATTCGGACTATTCTTTAATGACCCACCTCCTTCATGGAGCTTCCCAAGCTAATCTAACTTCCAGTAATATCTCCCTTCTTTGAGTTCCTGTTAACTAATGTAATCTGCATCCTCCAACTTAGCACTCAAAAGACATATGTATATTTATATACACAAATATGTGTCTCATTTTGAGAGACTGCATGACCGTCATGGAAACAACACTAAGTTTAGAACCCTACAAACTCAGCTTTGAGGTTTTCTTGCTATGTGACTAAATTAATTTCTCTGCACCTCAGTTTCCTAATCTGTAAAATGAATATACTAATATTTTCTCGAAATACCACTGAGAAGGGGAAAGCATCTTGTAAGAAAGGCATTTTGTAAATTCTAACAAACTCCATTAATGGGAACTATTATTATAATTCCCTTTTTGATTCACATCCTCTCTCTCCAATTTGTGGCAGGCTCTTCTGCCTCAGCTCCCACATCTTTTATCTTCATGAGCTATCCAGTCACCATGATATAGAGATAATAAAGACATAACAAATGCATGTTAACTGAATCTTCCTTAATTTCAGGGTGTTTTGGTTATGCCCTAGAAAGGTCTCTATCGTCCAACATGATTACAAGGAAAGACTATTTTCCAGAATTTCAGGGATAGCATAATAAAAAGAACACTGGATTTAAAGTAAAATGCCCTGACTTTGAGCTTTTCTGTTATGGAACTGACCTTAGGAGAATCCCTTCACATCTCTGGGGTTCATTTTCCTCATCTATAAGGAAGTAAATACTAATCATACTGCCTCTCTCCTAGAGTTGTTGAAAAGATTGATTGAATTAATGTATTTAAAGTGTTCTGTAAATTGCAAAGCCCTAAATGAATGCTGACTGTTAGAGTTGTTCATTTATCTTATTAGTGTCGTCTTCTACAATACTGCCTTAAAATAGTACCATAAAGGTATAGAGAAAACTATCCTTAATACTAGGCCCATTGTAGGGGAGATAGTCATTGAGAATTCTGTTTTGTTTTGTGTGGATTCCTTGAAGGTCCTGAAACATTATGGCTTCTTAAAAAATGACTTTCCTTATGCCAGATGAGGTGCCCTAAACATTGGGGTATTTGCAGTACGGAAAATTTTAAATTACTTTTATTTTATTCAACCATATAATACAGTTTTCTAGCAGTCTAACCACAAATCTCTCTTAAATATAGTGGCTTTAGTAGATTGCTGAAAGATATTCCTTAGCTGACTTTGAAAAGAATACAGTTAGAAACTTTTACCAAGTGGTAATCTGTCATCTTGCGGTCTCAGTTTTCTCACAAGTAATACTATGACAAAATCATTAAACGACTTGTTGTTTTAAGGACTTAATATAACAAAAAATGCTAAATACAGTGCACTACAATAAAACTTCTTCCATTCAATATTGGTAGACATGCACGTAAAACTTTGAAATATCAGCTAAATCTACAGATATCTTCTCTAAGCTCTTAAAATATAGAACCTGTGCCTGAAAAGCATGCCTTGTGTGGCTGTGGTCATTCCCCTTCTTGCTCAAAGAGTACCAAAGTGACATCGCTATGCTGGAGTCAAGGTACAGTGTGACAGACAGTGACTGATCAGACCAGGGTGACCCAGAATATTCTACCACAGGTCGGGCACAGATAGCCTATGTGAACATTTGGGGTGGATTCTCTAAATTTGAGCATTCTGTGTTTCCTTTCAGCTGCTTCAATTCTACTTTGCTCATAGAGCACAGCACCTTCTCTGATGTGGGCACGCCATGCTGAGCGGTCCTCTGCCAGTGTCTCCCATGTCACACAATCAGTTCCAAAGTTCTTGAGAGTGTCCTTATATTGCTTCTTCTATGAACACTTGCCCTGTGTGAGTTCTCCATAAAATAGTCCTTTTGGCATTTGACCAATGTGACCAGCCCATCATAGTATACTCTCTGCAGTAGAGTTTCAATGCTTGGCAGTTTAGTTCAAGAAAGGACTTCAGTGTCTGGTATCTTACCCCCCCACCCAGGTGATCTTCAGAATCTTCCCAGGACAATTTAAATGGAAGTGATGCACTTTACTGGCACTCCACTAGTGTACTGTCCAGGTTTCACGGGCATGTAGTGATGAGGTCACCACAACAGCTCTGTAGTGTATAGATTTATATATTTATATAATAATCCTAAGTATTTGTCAGTAGTGGTAGTAGATAATGAAAAAAAGGTTGTTTTTTTTTTCCCTAAAGATCACACCCTCAGATACCACTGTCATTCCTTGATTTATATCACTTAATGATATTTGCTGCTGTTTGGGGGCAGACCAAATACGTAAATAACACAATTCCATTCTTATGCCCTGATTTACCCCCATTGAATCGCATATTATCTATAATTTGGATTAAGTAGTTTTACCAAGAAAGCTCTGTTCAACTGGGGAAGAGCACATTTTTATGTTACATATTCTAAAATTAGACAAAGCAAAACTATGGTAAAGTATTGATATGCATGCAAATGATTTAATATTTATTTGGTGGTAAATCAAAGTTTAGAGATCATCTAATCCAACTCCATCATTTTATGAATAAGAGAAGTGAGTTCTAAAAAGCTTGAGTGAATCAACCAAAATCACCCAAGGAATGAAATAAGCCAAGATTTAACCAAGTCCTTTGAGTCCAAATCTAGTGTTCTTTCCATTACATTATGCTGCCTCCCATGGGAAGACATACACACATTTTTGTCAGCTTTTTGGTAGGGTTGAAAGCAACCTGAGAAATCATCAAGGCGATGCCCTTCAGTTAATAGATGAGGAAAAGAGGGCAATGAGAGGCAAATTGAATTGTCAAAAGGTGTAATGAAGCTAGCTAATTTTGATGTAGGGGGTGGGGAGGGAGTTTAAAAAAAAGCAACAAGGTTGATGTATTTTCCTTTATGGCATTTAAACACATTTTTCTTAGTAATTAATATTATGCAATTGTATAACTCTTTCAGTTAAGGAAACTTGAAGTAGTTCTCATATCCATTAGCCAAGCTTTATAGCAACTTCAGAATCATTGAAGTAATCATTGTTATTACTGCAGTTATTGAAAGGCAACTCCAAAGGTTACCAGGTGAGTCTGTGCCACAGGCAGCAGTAAAACACAGGAATTCCAATTCCTCATCTTTTCTTCTGGGCCACATAGAAGTATCACTGTACTTAATTCACAACAAGATCCACTCGGAAGTGGTTTTCATGCTACAAAATTTGCAAGTTTGTTGTTTATGGAAAACAAGAAGGGCCTAGCTTCCTGCTACTTGTCCTTTGCGCAGAAGATACTTAAGTGATTACTACTGCTAGCACACTGAACCTTCTGGTTAACAGTGCTACGCTGAATGGTATCATTCTTTTCTTGTTGGCACTTCACGAAAGTGTTGTGGTTTATCATTTTCGTTCATTGTCCCCACCCCTTCTTCTCTCCATACCCATCATGGAAAAAGTCAGAGCTGTTTGGCACCAGGTCATAAAATGCAAATGTCACGTAGGCCCTGTGACGTTGCATAGCATCACAGGGACCCTGTGATGGTCTGTTAGAAGCCTGTGAAAAGGCCCTCAAGCAACGCCAAGGCAGGCCCTAGGAACTCATTATAGATCAAAGCACCTTTGCTCGGATGCTCAAAGTACAGTCCAACAATGAAAGACCCTAGGCCATTGAATTAAGTGAAGTTTACTCCTTGTGCTATTCTTCTTAGGGTAAGGAGCCCTGTCAAGTCTATTCCTTCTTTTCTTCTCAACATTCCCAAGGAATAAATTTTAACTTTAGTGGAAGGCCCAGACAGAGCCTGTTTATGCCCCAGGGACCCTCCAACCTAACATGTTTACCTAAAAAAAAATCTTTGGACTGAGTAAGCCAATGCCCCTCTCACTTATATAATACTTTTTTTTTTCAAAACACTTATTTAGTGTTCTGAACATAACAGTTGTAAGTAATATCTTCCTCTCCAGGTTTAAAAATTACTTGAACTTGATACTTTATTTTTTTTTTACTAAAAACATGAGGGTGCACACTATATTTTACTTCTCTTTGCTTTGACATTCAGTAAAGAATGTTGCCCAAAACTTCAGCTGTTGTGTAGTAGAAAGAAGAGTAGATTTACAATTAGGTGACCTGAGTGAGTTTTTGGTGCTGTTTGACATTTATTGGTATATGTGGAATGACTCATGGGGATGTGGCATCATATAAGTTAGCAAATATTTTGGAGCTATGAGAGACTTTGCCAATAGATCAATTCACTTTAAACAATTGTACAAAAATAAATGAACCATAACATCTGTCCTCATGAGGCTTACAGACAAAGAGGAGGGTGCACCACTTACTTAAGTAATTATACGGTCACAAAGAAGACAGCAGGAGCATAAGAGAAACATAAAGTGATGGGTACAAACCCTGAGTGAAGGGAGGTATTCTGGTTTAGCCAGATGAATCAGGGTGGTACTCAAAAGGCACAGACAGGAGGGGAGGATATTCATGGTCTGTATAGGAAGAGAAAGAACACCTAGGTGGCACCATAGTGTGTGGAGTCATGAAGACTCATCTTCCAGAGTTCAAATCTGACCTGACACTTAATAGTTGTGTGACCCATGGCGGGTCACTTCACCATGTTTGCCTCAGTTTCCTCATTTGTAAAACGGGCTGGAGAAGGAAATGGCAAAACACTGCAGTATCTTTGCCAAGAAAATCCCAAATGGGGTCACAAAGAGTGGAATATGACAACAACAGTAACCACAATGGAAAGAAAAGTGAGTAAAGCAGAAACGCACTTTTGTTCATGCAACAATCTTATATATCTGAAGGGCAGACTTTCTGGTGGAGAGTTATGTGAGAGAGAAGTAAGGAGACTCCGACTCTGAAGGACCTTGAATTGAATTTACATAGTTTAGAAAAATTAATCCAAGGAATTGAAAGTCATGGAATCTTGGAATATCGGAGCTAGAAAGAACCCTGAAGATTATCATGTCCAATCCCTTTATTATATCACCTCTGTATTCGAATAAGGACCAGGGAAGTGCAGTGATTTTCCAAAAATCACACAGCTATTTAAATGGTAAAGCCAGAACTCAGTCTCAGGTCTCTTGAGTCTCTATTCAGTGCTTCTTTATTATTATTACTACATAGAGACTCTCATGCTTTTTGCTTTCCCAAGAAAATAGACTTCCTGATTATATACATATGACAAAGACAGTACAGATGTTCTTCAGTGAACGTTTATCAACTACCTATAAGAGACTCAAATATGAATAAGACATTCTATGTATTAAAGGATTATAGTTTAGCAGGGAAGATAGGATTTACACAAGTAACTACTTGTGTAAGGCAGAAGGTACAATATGCCATAAAATGTTTTGGAGGGAAATTTTACCCCTGGTGCCAAGAATCACAAAGACTTTATGGAGAAAGTTGTATTTTAACTGGGCCTTGAAGAATGGATAATATTTTGGAAATTCAGAGATAGGTAGAGTTGGGGCAAAGGAAGGAGATGACTTCTAGACAGAGAGAAAGCATGATTATTTGTTGGTGCTTTTAAAAAAAATGTTTTTACACAGAAAATAAAGGATTCTGTTTTAAATGGTAGTAAAGAGATGATTTGATTATGCTGATCGGAGCACACCATTCAGCACTGTATATAATTTTAAAGAGTCTTCTTTCATAACACATCAACACCATCAGTTGGCCTGCATGTCTCATATGAGAGCCCACAGGAAGAGAGAATTCTCTTGTATATATTTTTTACATCTAAATTGAATTAACTCATGGAATTTTCCACCCTTAGGAATTAAAGTAGCAGCTCATGAAGTAATTCAGTTATGTCATTCATACCAAAACAGAAAATAGTGAAGCAACTTGGCACTATTTAAAAGGCAAGATTTGGCTTTTGCTGTTTTATATTTGTCAAAATCTGCGGCTGTTGTGTTATTTTAGTTTTTATTGTGGCTGTAAATTTCTAAATCAAAAGTATTTTAATTACTTAGAAAACAGGAGTGTAAAATAGGACCATAATAAGGGAATAGTTCAGGCAAAGTGGCTTTATAGGAATGAAAACTTAGCTTCAACATTGCATTTTATATAACTTTTAGAGTTTTACCTAATTGGTTGACATTCACAGTTGCTCATAATTATAGTTTCCACCATATCCATAAATCATCTTAGAACTATAAAGTTGAGTTTAACCAAAAGATCTGTCAAATATTATTCAGAATGACACCCTTTGGAAAGTATTGTCCTGATACAATGGCCACATTCATTTTAAAGCAGTTAATTGGGCATATTGTTAAAACCATGGTGTTGGGTTTCCAAGTTTTAATTTAGCGTTTGCATTCTCCCTTCCTTCTACACATGGACGGATCTATTGTGAAGCTGAAAGTGTGTGAAAGTTATTGGAGAATAGTAGTCTCTGGGTAATGTTTCTGTACACTGCCCAGATTATCTCCACCCCCCCCCCCCAGTCTAGATGGGAAACAGCTGGCTTTTGTTTAAAAAGCTGTTTTGTGAAATGTCTGAATCTTGAGGTGTAGAACTGAGGTCACTGTTAAAGCAGGTGCTTGGGAACAAGTGAGAAAAGAACTGAGGCTGACATGACTCTATAATCTTGTATAGGATACTTCTTATGGGGGTGGGGCAGAATCTTGAATTTTGTTGAATTATTTACTAAACTCCATTTTACTGAGAAAGTGAAGAAAGTTAATATTATGAAAGAATAATACATTAGGAATCTAAGAAGTTAGTGCTTCATGAATGTATAACACAGTATGGATTATTATAGAATGGCTCTTACACTAACAAGAAAAACATCAAAAACCGGGGTTCATCACCATTTTCTCCTATAGTGATATATCTGAACCTAGAAAAAGAAGTTGTAGGTTTGGATTTCAGCTCTGTTTACTAGCTGTGTGGTCTTACACGTGTTATCTAATTTGCCTGAGCCTCAAATCTCCTCTTTTGTAAAATGGGGATATATTTTATACTACCTTCCTCATGGGTTACCATATGAGTGAACATAAATAAAACTAGCCCCTTAATTGCTTCAAAACAGTGAAGCATTATATAAACTTGACCTGTTGTCCTATGGCAGATTATAATCATTTCAGTTTCCTTTCAATACACACCAGAATTGAAAGAACGCTGTTTTTAGTAGCCTTGAGACAGTGATTCCATCTTTAGAAATGATGATGGAACCCAAGAGAAAGGGATAAAAGTGAACTGACATGATCAACACCAGAATTACTTTATAAAAGCAAAGAAAGAAACATGTGGAATCACTAAAGTCTTATGCACATCAGGTATCTACCAGCCTGAAGATGAAAGGAAACACATCTCCTTCTCTTGGAGCTGTACATTATTAGCAGCTGTTTATCCAGTCGGGAATAGAGATTAACATTGTAATTTTTGCAGAACAAGAATAAAATTTGTTTGGGAAGTTGGCTCTTCATATCAAGTTGATATGGACTGCCAAATAAAACTTCCTTTTGCAGAGCTCATGTGTTAGAGTTGAGCAATGTTATGATTCCCTGAGAAACTCTGGATTACTAAGTCTGTCTCTATTAAATGAAATAGAAAAAGTTCAGAGAAATGGGTGAAATTATGCCATTGTGGCATTCGGCTGTGTAGGACTTAGCATGAAGCAAGCTGCTCTGTGGATCCAGTATCAGTGCTTCAGCTTGACTTTAGACGTGGCATTCTTTTTTTTTTTCTTTCTTTCTCTGAACCTCATCTTTACCACTTTCAAGCCTACTTAAATGGATTTTGCATATGACCACTGCTTGCAAAATGCCTTTTCATGAGGTATTTGGAAGGCTGCTTAATACTCTGTGGTGCTTTCTTCTCTAAAAACTGTTGAACTTTGCTATTTTTTTTCTGATTTAATGCTACTCTTAATGTCTTTTTTTTTTATTAAATCCTTTCTTTTGCTTTTGATCTTATTTATAGCTGAGCCACTGGTCATATGGAAGCTATTATTGTATAGCATGGAGATGAAAGACTTCATTGCAGTTAAATTAGAGTGAATCATTTGGACCAATAATACACACATACAGAGAGATACCATTTGTGTCAAAATACCCTCTGTTGTTCCTTTTGTAACATAGCAGTTGAGGTTTATAAGCGCTTTACACAAATCTGCTTTCCGTCAGAACTATGCATTTGGACAATACTGAACACATGTTAACATGCAGTACCTTACTGCCAGCTTGCTACATGTAGACCATGTCTATACAGTACCAAGTACTCACATAAAAAGTGTATACTTCAGTTACCTATCAGTGTCAGATATCAGGATACTTGGGAGATACTAGAATTAAGAGGCTAGGATGTTTTTTTTTCTTCAATTTTTGTCATTTTAAAGGAAAGAAGCATTGTTCTGTATTTAACAAAATTAGAAATAGTTTTTTTACTTCATAAATACAATCTCGAGACTAGAGAATAATTTTAGAGATGGAAGAACTTTGAATCTAGTTCAGCCAGCTCATTTTACAGATAAGGAAACTGAGGTCCAGAGGATTTAAGTGATTTGCCCAAAGTCACACAGATGCTTAGTTACAGAGTTGGGAATAGGAATTGACTCCCAGTTCATGACATTTTTTCCACTACTATATTCCATGCCTTGTTATGAGAAGTACTGTGGTTGTATTGTATAAAGCACTCTTAATTTAGAGCCAGCTGAGACCTAGATCCAATCAGTTCTTAGCTCCAGTGCTGTGAGACCCTGGGCCAAACTCTCTGAATTTCACTTTTTTTCATCTGAAGATAGAAATAGTATACTTGTACTTCCTACCTGTCATATGGTGATTCTGAGGAAAGAAATTCCTAGAGCATTATATGAATTTTTTTTCATAAGTCTTTTTATCAGTCATTTATGAAGGACCTAATTAGATGCTCTGCAGAGAAAACTCCAGTGACACTGGCCCTGCCTTGTCCCTATACTTGCAGCCTCTGATTTATTATTCCTCAGACGTTTTTTAATCTGGTTTATGACCTTATTACCCAACTGACCCTGCTCCCTCTCTTGTTACTGGCAATATCTTAGTTGACAAATCTGATAGTCTTTTATCAGAGAGATAAGACAGATCTTTCATGATCTCACTTCTACATGTAGTGCTATTGACTACAATCCCTCCTGGATATTCTCTATTCACTGGATTTTCAAGGTATTCTCTCTCCTCATTTTTTTCCTACCTGACTCAAGTCTCTGTCCTGGGCTTTCTCTTCTCACTCTCTCTATATATTCCTGCTCTCTCTGTTGGTGGCCTCATTAGCTCCTGTTGATTTAATTGCCATCTCTATGCAAATGACCCATATATTTATATATCCAGACTTAATTTCTCCCCTGAGGTTCAGTTCCACATCACTGTCTATTATACATTTCAAAGCGGATGTCTCAGAGACATCTCACATTCACTGTTCCATTATCTTTCCTCTACACTACCCTTATTCCAGATTTTCCTATTTCTGTCAAGGCCACTATCATTCTTCCAGATCTTATCCTCCTCTCCTCACTGTCTCTCACTCCACATATCCAATCAGTTGCCAAATCTCACTTCTTCCCATGTCATTCCCATTCCAACTTTTTACTCATATGGCCACCACATTTTGTTGAGGCTCTCACTACTTTACACTGAATATCACAACACCTCCCCATTGGTATCCTGATCAGAAGTCGTTCCCCACTCTAGACTACAGGTGTCATCCACACAGTTAATTTCCTTCAAAGGCAGATTTGACTGTGTCATGGCCCTACTCCACAAACTCCAGTGGTTCCTTATTGCCTCTAGGATCAAAACCTAGCCCCAGGTTATCTTTCCAACCTTTTATGTGCGTTATAAGGCCATACTGACCTTTCCTTTGTTTCCACACATATCACTTGATCTACCATCTCTAATACTTAGAATACACTCCCTCCTCATTTCTGCCATACAGAATCCCTGTCTTTCTTCAAGCATAGCTCAAGTACCAGCTTCTGAAGCCTTTTCCTAACCCTCTCAACCACGAGTGTGTTCCCCGTTTGTATTTATTCTCTTTTTTATCCTCTATGTGCTAATCTACATACATGTTATTTCTCTCCATAGAATGTAAGCTCCTTGAGAATGAATGAGTAAAGGCTTTATTAAACTCTTAATATGCTGAGCACCACAGATATAAATACAAAAGTGAGACAGACCCTACACTTGAGGGTCTTATGTCTAGGAGAATGGTGACCAAGGAATATGGTAGGGTTATGGGACTAGAGAAGAATGTGCCTGGGGTGAAGATGAGGACATTGGGTCCAAAGCAGGGCAGAGGTCATGGCTTTGGTCTTCCCCCACATGGTCTCTGGTGTTCCTGTTTGGAAGGGAGAGCAGTATCCATGGCATCAGTGTCAAGCAGGTACTGTCTCATTCTTTGTATTTCCATCCTCATCAGCTAGCCCAATACCCAGCACACATTAGGTGCTTAATAAATTATTGTTACTTTGGCTGTTGCTATTTGCTTTTAGCAATATCAAGTCACTTCTCAGAGCCCCAGGCAATTTTCTTAGTGTTATAAAAATAATCATTTACATCATGTTTTCTGGTTTACAAAGTACTTTCTTGACCACCATGCAAGTTATATCTGATCTTGCAGGATGGAAAGCAAGGCTCTGAGAGACCCAGATGAGTTGCCCACAGCCCCATGGCTTTGGGTGGCAAAGCCAGGATTCCAGTCCAGTTCTTTTTTACCTCTACACTCTGAAGCTTCTCTACAGATTCTGCTTTGTCATCTGGCACATATTGTTCAATTCTTCACACACATGATATTATAGTCTAGAGAGCAATAGTTGAATGCCATTACTTTTGAATATAACAGGACATATATACATCAGAGACAAGTAAGGGCGCTTGTGCAGTCAGCCTCTCTTGTAACTGTAAGGAATCAAATAAAAACCTAGATAACAAAACTGTTTAAATTAAAACCTTTTTGTAATGGGGACACCTTTAAATATGCCTTTCTCAGTTCTTTGATAATTTGTCTATAGTGTGTTTTGTTTAGGGGGGTTTTGAGCCATTAAGCGGAACAGTATAATAATTTTAATGTTAAACACCTCATCATCAGAAAAGCTACTCCTACTCTATGAACTTCGACATGGCTGCCTGTGAGCAGTAAAAGCAATGTCTATGTGACCACTCTTCTCTTTATAAGATGCACTTTTAAACTAAATGGTATTTTTCACATTTGAGAAAATAAGTTTGCTTTCCTTTGATATGACAGAGATACTGGCAAGATAATTGAAACTGAAATCTAACACTCTGCAACTGTCATGTATAATTGATATTTCATGGGGAGATTACAATTCAGACACCAAAACTGTTTTCTTTGTCAATGGGTGTCTAATTACAGGGAAAACCCATCAACTTTGTTCTGTGTTTGTTGTGAAACAAAAAACGGGGAAAGAAGAAAAATTAATTTCAAATGCCAGGATTTTCTTTTCTCCCTTATATTCCTGAAGTTGGGTTTTTTTTTCTTTTTTTCTTTCTTTTTTTTTAAAGGCCTTCATCAACAAGAGTGATTTGAGACCAGAGTCTACTTAAAAATATGAAAGCTCTGGATTTCTAAAGTGTCATCAAGGTGGTGCAATTTTAGAAGGATTGTGGTAGTATAAGAGTACCTTTGGTCTAAAAACCTGTTTTGAGACAGTTATCTCAGGAGATAACATTAACAAGGATTGAATAACTGCCAAATGAAATTTAATACATTTTCACATCTATGAAACAGGCCTCTTAAATACAAGTAGAATAATTACTCTCAGAATGCTTGCTGGAAACAAAAGGAATAAAAACAGTGAACATCTCTTTTGTCTTTGTTGTTTGTTTTTAGCTTAGAATAAGGACAAAGATATTTACTAGAGTGCTTTCCTTCATTCCCCGTGTAAAAATGGCCTTGCCATCCACTACCTAATTGAAACTTCATATCTTTTAAATCTGTTTATGTTGTGGGAGAAGCAGCAGCGATTGAATTCAGAGTTCTTGTTAGACTTCTTGGCCTTGACTCTGATATAGTGAATTTTAGGGTTTTTTCTCCACCATAAGGAAAATGGAGAGGCTGCCACTGTTAAGAGTTTGTGTTGCAGTGTTTGAAATGAAAGCTGTTGTCTCCTTTAAGAAGAAAGTCTCTCTGATCTCTTCTGAACAAATGGGAGTCTTTTAAAAGGCTTGGAAGCTTCTAATTAACTGACACAATGCTATCCATATTATTTCTTGAATTAGAATAACAGTATCACCTCTAATTCACAGCAAACATCAGACAAGTTACTTAGCCTGTTTGAGCCTCGGTTTCCTCATTTGTAAAATGAGGGAGTTAGATGATCTCTAAAGATCCCCTCAGACTCTGAAATCTTGGATTTTAAAGTTCTGTCAATGGCTCACAGATCTGGAGCTTGAAAGGTGAGAAGTCATTTGTTTCAAATCTTCTCATGTTGCAAAAGAGGAAACTAAGGTCCAAAGACTTTAAGTGATTTTCCCAAGCTCACATAAGCATCAGAAGTAGTATTTGAATCCAGATCCTCTGAATATAGGGCCTCTTTATCACGGAACATGGCCTGTTAGGTTATTTCAAACCCCAGTGTTCTGAGTTAATGAACCTTTATAGATGATTAAATTACTTCCAGTGAGTAATTTATACACTCAGACAATTGAAATAGGTGTATCAGTAATCCATATACAGTAAAACATAAAATAGGATGCCCCCTAGTCTTACATATCAGATACAAAAACCTAAATGAGATCACTGTATTTTGTTCAGTTGTTTCTAACTCTTTGTGACCCCATTTGGGGTTTTCTTGTCAAAAATACTAGAATGATTTGCAGTTTACTTCTCCAGTTCATTTTACACATGAGGAAACAGAGGCGTACAAGGTTAAGTGACTTGCTCAGGGTCACACAGCTAGCAAGTGTCTGAGGATAGATTTGAACTCAGGAAGATGAGTCTTCCTGACTCCCAAACCAGCCCTGCATGCATTATGGCACCAGCTAATTCCCCAATCACTGTATAATTCAAGAAAAAAAGAGAGTAAACATATCATAGGAATTTGTGATGCTCAGAAGTTAGTTCTGTTCACTATTTTTAAAATATGGAATATTTATCTAAAACTTTTCTTAAGGTGCCTTCTACAGAGGTTACCATGGATATTCATTATAGACCATTATTAATAAGTTTGAATATTTACGTGTGCTTAATTTTTAACTTGAAACTTCTAAGAATCTAGAAAGGGAGAAGGTAATAAAAAATGTCAGGGCTTTGAGGGAATGTGCATTTTTAAGGGATGGCTGCCTTGGTGCCACTTGACTCCCATTTGGAAGGAATGATGTAGGGGGTTGTTTTTGCCTGACTATGAAAGCTTTTACTCTGCTGTAGACCTGTTAAATCCAGGAGAGTTGGGGTGGGAAGGGAGGTTCTTGCCTTTGTCTGTAAAGATGACAACATTGATCACCTGCTTCATCAGTAGAACAAGCACTTTGGGTTGTCCTTCCAGAAATAGTCATAGATTTGTGCTGAGATGCCCACACTTTCTTTCCTGATCCCTCCAGTTATTGAAAGAACATTTTTTGCAAGACAAATGACAAGCATTAGGTCCAAGACTGGCTATGAAACAGAGTACAAGTTCATATGGGAAATTCTTCCATGGACACAGACAGAATGGAAGGATCTTCTTCAAAAATAATTCATATCAAAAGTAAAAAGAATATATTATTTTTCTCAGAGCCTTGGATTTCATTGGCATAATGGAAGGGTTTTTATAGGGACACATGGAAACAGATGGTTGTACTTCCAAGGGTTTGTACATATAATTTAGGTTCCTTCTGTATATTCTACCAGGTTACCAAAAAATCAGGAGTGTTTAACTGAAGATGTGGCATACTGCATAAGTGTATACAGAGGCAGGTAACTAATACCTTCCTCTGGAAAAGATTTGGTTATTACACAGATCGTTTCATTTGCCCCTTACAATGCGTAACTACAATAAAATCCTGCTCTATTATGATTAACTTCTACCCTAATATAAGATAGAATGTTCTCTGCAACTGCTGATTTCCAACCCTTCCTTGAAAACTTCCAGTAAACAAAATTCCACTGTACTAAAACAGAAAATGATTAATATTACAAAGTTAATAAATAGATAGTAGAAAATGCAGGGGGAAAGTAGAAACCAAAAATAGATTAGATCTTATCATTGTTTTAATGCCCCCATGCTTATCTTTCACCACAGAGAGATTCATATTGTAAAGTCATTGCACACAGAAAAGGCATAGAGCCAGAAGAAAATAGAAACTTAGGGAAGAGACATATATAACAAGAAAAAATCAAATAGAAGCAAAATGGTTCTTGAATTTTCATAAATAGTTGGAGTATGCAAATGTTGTCAAATTAAAGGGTTTGGAGGGCAGCTAGGTGGTGCAGTGGATAAAGAGCCAGGCCTGAAGTTAGGAAGACTTTTCTACCTGAGTTCAGATTTGGGCTCAGATACTTCCTAGATGGGTGACCCTGCATAAGTCACTTAACCCTATTTGCCTCAGTTCCTTATCTGTAAAATGAACTGGAGAAGGAGATGGCAAACTACTCCAGTATCCTTGCCAAGAAAACCCCAAATGGGGTCATAAAAAGTCAGGTACAACCAAACCACCACCACCACAACCACAACAATAACAATAAAAGTCAAGAAGATACTAAATAAGTTTTCCCCCTTGTGAATACTAAAGTGATCAGGAAAACTAAATTATTTAATATTTCAGTTGATTAATACTTAAGGGAAAGATGAAGCATTAACTTTGAATTGCATGAACAGATGCATTCCAAAAAGATTTGAAAGAGAATATTTCTACAGTAAAGGAATCGGGAGTTTCTTTCATCTAATCTGTGATTCATTTCAGTAACTTGGGGTTTTAATAGGCCTATGTGAACTTTAAGAAATTAGGTATACTATGAATACCTAATATATATGAAATTGCATGACATTGATTATGTAAGTGGTGGTTGAGAGACTTAAAGATCTAGCACTGAATATAACTGTAAATCCTCATATCATTAGCTTATATCTTAGATTAAATGAAAAACTATTGATACATTTTCTTTCAAAAGTACAAATGAATATTCCATCAAGAAAATGGTAAGATGGTTCACCAAGAGAATCTGAGTATTTGTCACTCTTCTATAGGAAAAGAATAGAAATATAGTAATGCATTTCTTTCTGTCATGTCAAACTATTGAAGAACCCTGAAACATTTAGCCTGAAAAAGTGAAGATTACAGAGAACATGATAGCTGTCTTCAAATATTTGAATGACTGTCATGTAGAAAAGGGATTAGACTAATTCTTTGTCACTACTAAAGACAAGATCCGTGCTTAGAAGTTACATGGAGTAAGGTTTCCTTTCAGTGAAAGGAAGAGTACTCATGCTGTTGTTAGAGTTATATTCACAAATAGACTAGGCAACATTGTGAGAAAACAGGATCCCCATGCTTCATGTGTTTGGGCAAAAGATATTATGGAAGGGTGGGAGATTGAACTTCATGACACACACACCCCAAGATCCTTCCCAACTGTAGTATTCTAATGCATTTTTTTAGTCTTTTGTATGTCTTAAGAGCCTTGCCAAGCTCAATGGTGACATCAGACTCTAATTGGATTATTTCATTTTGGTTTTGGTTTTTTTTTCTTGAGACTAGGTCTCCTTAATTAGTTCAGGCTGAAAGTAAAGCAGCCACTCATGGACCCCACTGCTGAGTGGCAAGGAAGTTTTGACCTGCTCTGTTTCTGACCTAGGTCAGTTCATCCCTCCTTAGACAGCCTTATCCCCCACTCCCAGGCTCCCTACTTCCAGGGACTTGCCATATTGACTTTGTTCCCACATGTACCCAATTGGCATTAGCCCTATTGTAGTTCAGAACTCCCAATCTCAAGTGATCCAGCAACCTTAGCCACCCCAGTACCAGAGACTAGCGCTAACAGCCACACTCAGCTAGGTGTTGATTATCGTAATAAAGGAGTAAATACTGTGTATAAGCTGAATGAAGTATATGTGATTAAAGGGCCAATGGAAGTCTATCACCAGTCTGCTTGTGTCTGAATTTCACACAGTTGGAGTTATTATTTGTGTTCATGGCATTGAATCCTTCAAACTGATGTCAAAGTGTAAATATGTTACCTGGAAGAGGTAGGATATCAGTGGGTAACAAAAGACAGAAAAAAAAAATAAGGGAAAGGGCGAGAGCGCTGGGTGCAAGAGAGTATCAGGTCTAGTTGGACTCCAGGGTGGGGGCTCTCCAGAACCAGCATAAAGACATTTCTTGGAAGGGAAACTCAGAGCAGAGAAACACAAACATCATCTATTTTGCAATTTCCTCAAGTCTAGTACTTGTTACCAAGTTTTATTGTAACAATATGGCATAGCATTTTAGGAATGACAAAGAATTCAAAGCCACAAAAGAAAATCTGGATTTAGAAGGAAAGAGCACCGACACAGGTGAAATTCTAATGAAATTCGTGCGTATTTTATTTTCTTAACATTTACCAAAACAGAAGACAGTTAACAGTCATGTATACTGTTATTAGTCCAAAAACATTATTAAGTTTTTCCCAACTGTCTCAAAACAAGCCATTGAGATTTTATAAATAACAAACTAGTCATTTTTTGCCTGCAGAGAGTAGTGTTAAGGACTTTTTTTTTTTTAAATGGCACTGTACTATGAAAATGCTTATCATAGTAGATTAAGAGCTCTCACAATATGTTTTATTTAGCATTAGGGTTAGACCTCAAGTTAGTAGACTGTTAGAACACTGGTCTTGGAGATATTGAATCGTATAATCTCAGAGTTGGAAGAGAGCCCAGAGACTATCTAATTCAGCCTGTCCCTGACCAAGAATCCCCTCCACAGAATCTGCAAAAGTGTGTTTCCAGCTATAATATAAAGATTTCAAATGAAAGGAAATGCACTATTCCATAGGGCCACCCATTCCACTTTTGGACTATCGTTGTTAGACACTGAACCCAGTGGTCTAGTCATGTTCTGAGACCAGAGAAGAGAATAGCAGAACTCTTATGTACTTCCTTCACTCTAGATATTTTTCTTCTCAAAGCCTAGGATTTTGATATCATGGCATACATACTGTTTGGTATCCGCTAAAATCTCCAGATCTTTTTGAAAGAATTGTTGTCTTCATCTTCTTCATGTTCCACTGTAGTTTTGGGTTTTTTTTAACCTAACTATAGAAATCAGAAGACCTAGAAATGTAAAGACAGAAGGAATTGATTTAGTTCCTGACACCAGTTACCGCCGAGTTATGTGACCTTTGGCAAGTCACTTAATTTTTCTGCTTCTTTATCTATAAAATGGAATGAATATTGCATGTTATTGTTTACCTCACAGCATTGTTGTGAGGAAAACACTTTGTAAAGTGCCATTTAAAATGTGTTTTATTTTTAAGGGTGGCAACTTACACTTAAAAATACTCAAGAAACACTTTTCTTTATAGCTAGTCTCTGGATTTACCAAATCAGGTCACCTGAAAAGCTATGTTCCTTAGGTTACAAAATGAACCAAAATATATTTAGTTTAATCAGAATGAGCTATATGATTCTCCCAAAACTTTCTAGTTGATTTATTTTGTATCCATAAAAAAAGCCAACACTTCATGGGGGCGGGGAGGGATTCTCTTTTTGCTATTCTAAATATTTAAAAATATTTATTGTTTGTCTTTTTGTAATTATCTTGGTCAGATTTGGTTGTTTTTCCCTTTGGGAAAAAAATAATTCATTTAATTTATTGGTCTCAAATGAGTGATGACAGTTTTGCTTTATTGCTTTGTATCTTTTCTTAGAAAGATAGTGTTCTCTTTCTTTGGTGATACTGATACATGGAAAATAGCTTTAGAGATAGGAATTTCACTTTCATATCTTTAAGCTCATTATCCCACTCCTACATCTGCCTTTATATATCAATTAAGCAAGAGATTTTTTTTTTTAATTCATAGTAGAAAGTCTAGCTTTCAAGTCAAAGATGTTCCTCAAGGTATATCATGTCTGCTTGGGTTGCATTTAGGCATTTACTAGTCCCACAGTCACCACATGCCAAGAGGACCTGCACCCAGTAGTGTGTGACTATACCTGACAAATGTTTTGAGAGCCCATTTTCCTCTTTGTGCATTCCTTTCTGGAGCCATAAGAAACATTAGCTTATCTGTCATATGATGCCTTTCTGAGCCTAGAATGGTGAAAATAATGAAAGGATCTCCAGCGTGCTTGCCTGGCAATGATGGCATGACTGGTGTGTTTAATAAAACCTTTATTGGTACATTTTCCGGTGTGGTGGCATTGGCAGAAATGGTCCCCCTTTGGATTTGGAGCTAGGCAGCTGATGAAATACAGTAAACATTAATTTGGAATGGGCTGCCAGTTTTGGAAAGCCAGGTGACATTTTATTATATTTGTACTGAACAGGGGCTGTGCCGCATACTGCTGTAGCTTCCGCTGTCAGAGGCTTAGCTGGCATTATGGAAAAAAAAATGGCAGGCCTGAGAATCTTATCCCCTGAAATGAAAGTCGAATGCCAAATTGAAATTCCTACAGGATTTCCGATAGCAATGGGGGAATTGAGAAGCCCACAATTAAGCATATGGGCATTAAGATAATTGTCAGATCTGTTGGCGGACATGATAGAAGACAGATGGGTACGAATCAGTGCGCTCCACTGCAGCACCCTGGGAGACAATTTGACGTTTTACCTGCCTGAGCTACCCTGCCATATTTGTCACTAAATGTGCGGCACAG
The DNA here is from genome assembly GCF_028583685.1 of Petaurus breviceps papuanus. Lineage (NCBI taxonomy): Eukaryota > Metazoa > Chordata > Mammalia > Diprotodontia > Petauridae > Petaurus > Petaurus breviceps. The sequence continues at coordinate 9,382,799 of NW_027185664.1, forward strand.
CATCTTACTGAGTGTTAAGTGTTTTTTTGCCCGATAGTATAGGTAGATGTGTGGGACTCTGGTGCCCTCTAGTGAAAAGCCATCGAGAGCAATGTTAAATGCTGGGTCTCCTTCATACTGATGTTTGGCTATCTCAAGAACTTCCCGCTAAACTGTGTCGTTTCTTGCTTTTTTTAGGTTGGTGCCCATCGCGAAGATGGTGTGGCTCTAAGAGGCAGCCATTCTCTTGTGCCAAACCAGGTTCCAGTCCCACAACTCCCAGTTCAGTCGGCCACTTCCCCTGACTTGAACCCACCCCAAGATCCATACAGGGGTGAGTCTACCACAGAAGTGTTCTTCTGATCTGTATGCTTCACCTGTTCCCATGTTAGGTTAGGAACTGAAATTTGAAATTTGCATACTGGGTATTAATTTCTAGATTAAAAACTGGCACAATACCAAAGGTCAAGTTCAGCATGATAAAGTAAAATGAAAAAGCAGCCATTTAGAACCTGTTCTTTATAAGTTCCATTTCTCCAAAAACTTTTTTCAAAAGTTCTTTAGGACTCTGGTTTCATTTGAGTGGGGAATGAGACATCAGATTGATGACAGTAAAGTTTATTTTAGTTATTTACACATTTTTTACTCAGTGAATAAAATTACTATTCCGACCAGTTAATGTGGTTAGATGTAACATGAATATAATGCTTCCTAAAAGAAAGGGAGGAAGGATTTTTTTAATTGAAGGAAATTTAGAAAGAAATAAAATTGGCTGTATAAAGCAGAGATTGTCAGATTAGTTCTTTGGTAGGGAGAAATCCAGCATGATTACATACCTCCTCTGATAGACAGGAGGTTTCATAACATCTGTGCATAGACACCCAAGACCATTTATTGTCTACAACTTATTTCAGGGCTGGAAATTTTCTTTTTTTCCAAGAAGACCTCTAGCTTATCCCTCTGCCTCTTTTTTTTTAACTTTTTTATTTTTTTGCTTTTTGGAGGGCAATTGGGGTAAAGTGACTTGCCCAAGAAGATGTCTAGCTTATCCCTCTGCCTCTTTTTTTTAACTTTTTTATTTTTTTGCTTTTTGGAGGGCAATTGGGGTTAAGTGACTTACACGGCTAGTTTTTGTGTTAAGTGTCTGTGGCCAGATTTGAACTCAGGTCCTCCTGACTTGAGGGCCACTGCTCTATTCACTGCGCCACCTAGCTGCCCCTTCCCTCTGCCTCTTAAGTCATCACAGATGATGAGTTTTACAAAAGGAAACAAATTCTTAGATCAAAATAGCTTCTATAATAATTGTTAGCGCCAATTTTTAAAAATTTGTGCCATGTCATATCCCAGATTTTCTTCAGATGTGTTTGTCAAAACTGAACAAATTTGAGGATGTTAAGAACCCAACTTTCTGGGCTCATAGAAGCATTTACAATTCAACTCTATCAAATCACTGATACTTGATGGTAGAAGTTACTTGGATCCTATAGTTATTCCCCAATTGTAACCATGACCATCTATGATTAAAACAAAAATGTGTAACTGACTTCCTAACATACATATCTCTTTTAGTCCCTAATTATTCTTTGAGTGAGAAGGAAGCCTAATTCAGTAATATCATTATGGTATCTTTTGAAGTCTTACTGACTGAATGTATTTATTTTATGCCACGGGAATAATATTTTAAGGATTTTTTTCTATTAAATCATGCACATGGAAAAACTCAATATAATGGCTGATATTTACTTGGGTTCTTAATCAGAACATTGAGGTATGTGATTTTCATGATTATGATTTTCATTGCAATTAAGTTGATGTTTTGTAGACAGTGAAATTACCATCTACTCCAAAAGATTGCAAAATAGAATTTAACCTCAGAGCCCATGCAATATGAAAACTGGTTTCAGCAGGTGCATTTTGGAAACTTCCCCAGTTAGCATAAAAGATTGACAGTCTGAGCACGAGGGTCAGAGTTCAGCCTTCCTCATTGTCTAGCTGGCAGCCCCACAATAAGTAACGTACACGTCCGTGCATTTTGTCTTTGGTCTAAACATTGGCAATAGTAACACAGCCTTTTTTCCCTCTAGGCATGCCAGCTGGATTGCAGGGGCAGAGTGTGTCCTCAGGTAGCTCTGAGATCAAATCTGATGATGAGGGAGATGAAAACCTACAAGACACGAAATCTTCTGAGGACAAGAAGTTAGAGGACGACAAGAAGGATATCAAATCAATTACTAGGTCAAGATCTAGGTAACAGTATATGATACTGTCGCTTCATTTAATTCCTTTATTGGACTTTGATGAAGTGAACAGAACAAGGAAGAAACTCTTCCGTTTTTTCCTAGCAGGTAAATCCACAGCTGAAAAGCCCTATTCTAGAAGTACTGATAGTATCGTTTCAGATACCGGTACTCTAGTAATGCCTAAAATCCTCTTAGGATCATCAATTTTGGCACTAAGAAAATTATGTATGATAAAAAATAATCATTGAAATACTACCCTTTTAAATCTATGCTTATTTGTAAATTGGATGCAAAATGTTATTCTTTTTAAAGTGTTTCTAAAAAAATCAAAATTGCAAAACAATATAAAATGCTAGTCCAGTATATTGGTACACTGTACTCTTTTCTCTTACCCTTACATCTGGATACTCACTTTATCCCAGTTTTAATAGCATGGGTACCCTTAATTTTATGGTGACAAATTGAGCCATAGTTCAGAATAACATGTAAATTGTTAACGTTCTTCTTTTTCAGTGCCTATATAGATAGAAGGTATGATATATAATTGTATTCACCTCCTAATAACTGCTGTTGTCAGGTTTGTTTTTAATGCCCAACATAGTTAACGTCCTGATTTATCTTGAATTTTTACTTCCCTCTGACAGTGATGAGTTTCTGCTGCTGCTGCTCCTATTCCCGATCTTTTAGCTCCCCTTAACAAGTTTCATTTCCACAGGGAAGCCTAATTGATCTTTCACATTTATAGAGGACTTTCAGGTTTACAAAGTACTTCCCTCACGATGACCCTGCCAAGTGAGGTTAAGTGATTTGGTCCAGTCATGCCCCTAGTAAACATCAGAGCATGGACCTGATATTCTTCTGCCCCCAGGTCTAGGGTTTATATCTACTGGTCCTTCAACTCTACCAAGACTGACTCTATTTACTTTTAAAGAAACAATGATTATATCCAGGTGTCTTTCAACAAACAAGAACAGACTTTGATGGTATCTTTATCTAAAGATTTCCTTAGACAAAGAACTTCAGTTCAGCCAGGAAGTCACTGTGGCTGTGAGGTCTTTGGTCTCTTGCCATCTTGTCCCCTGATGAAGTCAAGGCACCTAGAGAGAATAGCTTAGGTGCTGTCTGCTGCTGGTTAGTCCATTTCATTAGTGCACCAGACTAATAAGAACAGCATCTTCGTTTCACTGACCATGGATTTTCAGTTGTTATCCACTCAGACTACAGACTGTATCCTGAATTTCAGTCAGACACTTCACAAGAAGGCAACCAATTTAGAAATCTTGGAAGGATTCATTCATGCAAATCCATTACCAGGAAGGCAAAAACTTTTCAGATTACATGCCAGACTTCCTGGGTTAGGAGAGTTATTTTAGTAATGCATAGTACATTCCGTAAGTATTGGCCTTTAAGTTTGAAGATAACATCGTCGAGATTGTTTGTATGTGTGGATGGTTTATTTATCTGAAAGAAAAAAAACTGATGCATTTCTAGACAACTCTTCTACACAATGAGTGGTTATTTGTTCAATAATGTAGTCCCTGTTAGTCTACCCTATTGTCAGTACCTAGGAGACAGCAAGCACATTAACCAATGGGCTGCTGCCATCATACTAAAGTTAATTAAGCTACTCCCCATCAAAGGAATATATGCCCATTCCCATGGCCAAAGAGGGAAAGACACACACACGCAGCACAGAAGGGTGACCCTGATCCTGAGACAGTTGTGCCAATGTTGATTCACTAGCACAGACAGTAATGCAAGACTGGCATTTCCACCTGCTTTTCAACTTTGTTATTAGCGTCGCCATAGTCTAACAGACTTAGATGAATGTAATGGGCTAAATAGCCCAATTTATGCCTATATCTACCTTAACTTGGGAACTCCTGTGAAGATGGGATCCTAGGAGCAGCTCCCACACCCAAAGTAATATAGGCAGAAAGCCCAAATGCTCCTGCTTCTAGCTTCTCTTCCCTCCTTCCTTCTTCTAGGTTCTGGCTTATATCAGTTCTGTTCGATTTTAAGCACCAGTTATCAAAATTTAAGGCCTGGACAATGAAGGGTGAGAAGACAGCGGAGATGGCTCCGAGAGATGAGCCCAGGACTCAGGAAGTAGAGGAGGATTGTGTGTCTAGGAAACAAGAAAATAGAGGATACCGTAAGGGTGGCACTGGTTTCAACTACTTACAGTATAGCCCTGGAGGATATATACAGCCATCTTGAGAGAAAGGAGAAGAGGTCTCATTTCAAAGGCTTCTTGGAATTTTCCTCTCAACAGTGAACTTGAGGGGACTATCTCTTGGATCCTGTACCACCAGTCTCAAAGGTCCTAGCAGAGGGGCTATCGGAAATTAGTAGAACCCAGAAGAATGTGACTAGCAAAGGTTAAGAATACTCTTATCAATCAGTTGTCAATCAATAATTGTCTAATAAGCACTAGAAATACCAAATCAAAAGTGAAAGAATTTCGTATAGAGATATATACAAAATAGTTTGAAGATGATTTGGAAGAAATAACCAACAAATTGGGGAATCAGGGAGACTAAGCTCCACTCCAGTGGCCCCTTGGAATTTTCGTACAGCATTAGCCTTTCTGGTCATCTCACAATCTGAAGGACACAACAGTAGTGTCCAGCCAGTGCTGGAGAAGGGATACAACAGTATTAGGCCTTAAGAAGAGCAAGGATTGGGGGTAGGAACCATAATTTCAACAAGGAAATCATAGTTAAATTAATACAGTGAGAGATTTTTTTAAATAATGAACTAACTGAGGAAGAGAAATGTTCATTCCAGGAAAAATTGTCATGTCAATGAATAGGAACTACGTAATCAAGGAAACTGAGACCAGATCCCCTGAGCTTTGTATGGTTAGCACAAGGATTTCTTCAAGCCCTACCAAAACAGTAATGAAGCAATTCTAGGAACTTCTAAGAGGGTTCAGAGCAACATCAAGTTAAGTGAAAATATCAGACATAAGAAGAGAAAATACAGGCTCTTTTAAAAATCTGCAAGTCCAACCAGATACTAAAGAAATTAGAACAAAATACAGAAATACTCTCAGTAATGGTCGATTGTCTTAGAAGAATAACAGAATTGGAATGAAAAGTACAAAGGCAGAAGGGAAAATAATGGAACATACCTAGATGAAGTGCATATGACCTAGCAGTATAGGAGGGAGATACTAGAATAGCACCCAGAGTTCTTGGGCTCTAGCAGTTCAATATTGCTCCTTTAAATTGAACTAAATTCCACTAATTGCTATTATTTAACTGAATGTCAGGAATGCACTCTGTTGTAGAAAATTTTAAATTAGTAATAACTACTAACTTGTATCCTCACATTCTGAACTAATGAGCCTGTAGTTTATATTAATGGAGCTGTCCTTAAGATCCATCAGTCTACTGAAATTTGACTTGCTCACCCAACAAGCTACAAATCTGGGAAATTAAGATTCCAAACAGGAAAAAAAGCAGTGTTAAATACATTCTGAAGATATTAAATAAAAGAGGATAGGTTTTTCTCCTAACAATCTGGTGCCCTAGATAAAATCTGTAGCTGAGACTTGCTATTGAAAAAGTATTCAGAATTCCTTAACAGCAAAATGTTTAATAATGTAGCTATGAAAATATAACAGGGATAAATGTTACAGCCTCTTATTCTTCACCTTGCTTCTATGTTTGATAGAGTTCTGTGTAGAGAGAATCACTGTACAAAGCTTCTGATATTCTAGCCATAATTTAGCATGAATGTCCAATACGCTGTTTAAATAGCTGCCAAGGCCACCTGCCCAAGTACTAAAGTGAGGGTTGGCAATTATGTGGTAAATTAGGGTTGTATACATTCCAGATATTTTAGACCAAAATATTCACTTGCAGCACACCCTAAGCACTCAATAAATGATCCCCTTATGTCTTCAGTTATCCAAATTGGCTGTCTAATCCCCCACATAATTGCCAACTCTCCACTTCACTTTGGAATAGCGAGATTTGGCAGAAGGTGTTCTGTTTAGGACAAAGAATTAAGATTCACTTACCCTGATCTTAGCAAGCATGTTCAGAGTATTTTGTAGGTTACCACTAAAATCAAAACCGTTTCTCTCTTCTCCACTCATTTTCCAAAATGCCATTGTTTCCGTGCTATACTCCTCTCTTTTATGGATAGGAGAGGTGAGAGAAGAAAGTAAAAGTGACAATGTGAGTTTTTTCATTTAGTTCTTTGTTGGTAAGAGACACTAAGGAGATGCTTCTCTGTGACTAACACCTCCATGTTGCTGTTCAGTGATCAGATCAATTCTTATTCATTTAGCTAGTAGCTGTTACATATACATATTAATGGGTCCTTTGAAGTTTCAGCAGACTATTTTAATTTGTTATTGAGAACCTTCTCATTTGAAAAGGTCACTCTTGTGACATTTAGTTATGCTTCCAAATCTGTATTATAGGCCAACAGTGTTTGGGGGGAAAAAAATCTATGCAGTCTATTTGCATAACCAATTTATTTATTTATACATTTATTTATTAGTGAATAATGAATTCAAATTACTTATTAGCCCATGAACCTTTGGAAAACAAGCTCTCATTTTCAAGCCTTCTTTGTGTTATATATAGCACGATGTTTAATGTACAAAATGATTGCCCAAATGATTGCCTTTTTGACTTTACCTAGGGGAAACTTGCTTCTGTTCCTATTCCACCTATTCCATTCTTGTTCATTATTTCAAGTAGTGTTGATTTCCAAAGTCCCTGAGTGCTCTATGAGTGTTCTGCTTTCTAGTTTCAGAGGACACTGCAGGCTTGGGAGTCAGGGGGTGGAACTGGAAAGTAAACAGCAATTGAGAGGCGAAAAAGCAAAAGGAGTTCATTCAGACCTGGCCCAGCTATATTTTATGACTACTCATTAACAGAATAACACATCAAGGAAACATCTCCATGCTGTGTTGGCCTAGGCTAAAAGTTGGGCCCAGGAGCCACATTGTTCCAGCCAGGTCATCAGGAAGTACTTGCTGCAGAAAGTCGTTTACCCACAAGGAGACACTAATGACTCTTTTCTCCATTTAAATTTGTTTACCCCTTGCCCCTCATCTCACTCTGTCCACCCTGTGACTACCAAGGAAATCGTTTTAATGCACCAAGTGTCTTAAGTTGCAGTAGATTCCATCACATTCTACAAATTGATCCCTGGAGAAGGGCCACCCCAAACCAGTATTGTTCCATCCCCAAACAACCCCAGGTCCAGAAGCATAAGTCATCTTCCTCACCTTAATTCTTGAAATTGTTCTTGTTGAGTCTTTTCACTTGTGTCTAACTCTTCAGGACCCCTTTTAAGGTTGTCTTGTTAAAGATATTGGCGTGATTTGTCCTTTCTGTCTCCAGCTTATTGTATAGATGAGGAAACTGAGGTAAACAGAATTAAGTGACTTCCTTAGGGTCATACCTCTAGTAAGTGTCTAAGCCTGGATTTGAACTCGGGCCTTCCTGACTCCAGGCCCAGCACTCTATTCACTGCCAGGAATGAACTATTTTTCTTTTAGGAAAGAAGGTCCGAAAGAGTTAAATGAAAGAAAAACAGGTGCATCTGGTAATTTCACTATGCAACAAGAAAAGCAAGTGAAAATTTTGACCAAAGATCTTAGAGGTATAAAGGACTGTCAGACATCATCTTGATTCTAGGCCACAGGATTCCTAACATCTTTATAGTAGCCTCTGCCTGATATATTCATTACAGGGAGCTTACTGCCCGTTGTGGCTGCCCCTTTCATTTTTTAAAAGCCCAAAGTTGGGGCAGTGGGGTGAAGTGCTGCCCTCAATGAAGCCAAAGTTTGTTTCCCTGTAACTTTCATGTATTGGTCTTAGCTTTGCCCTTTAGAACAGCACAGAACAAGTCTGTTTCCTCTTCTAGGTGAAAGTCTGCAAATATTTGGAGATTCCTATCACCAACCCCAGCACCTACTCCCAAGTCTTCTCTTCTCCATCCTAAATAGGTCCAGATTCCCTCAACTCCTTTTCATTTATACAAAAGGCTCCTGACCCCTTACTTGCCTGCACCCTCCCTGTCTGAATAATCTTTAGTTTGTCATTATCTTTAAAGGGAAGTACCTGGAAGTAGGAAGGATAGGAATGCTAGTTACTTCTCTCACCTATTCTTCGAATAATTGATTTCTAGAACAAGGAAAAGCCGTGGATATCATCTAGTTTGTCCTCCTGAGAGGGAGAAAGTAAGGCTCAGAAAAAGTCGAGGACCTTACCAAAGATTATACAGCCGGTAATGGGAAAGTATGGCCTAAACATCCAGCTTTTTAGAACTCCTTTGCCTTATTTAATTTTTTTGAACCTAAATGCAGGGGCTTAAACTTAGACCTACCTATTTGACCTTCTCTTGTTTAAGCCTATTGAGATCTTTTTCATTCGTTTGTTTTCCATTGGTTCCAAATTCAGAATAGAACTTTTCAAAAACTTCTTATTTTAAAATGTACTTTGCTAACAGGGGTCATGCTCCCTATAGGGTAAGAGAAAACAGGCTGTGGTGCTGCTTTTTGAAATGTAATGTTTGTTGTTGAAATGTACATTGTTTCACTTTGGCTGATATCCTGTCCTCTTTCATTCACCCAGTGCAAACAATATGTGGCCCTGATTCTGACTTGGCCATTGTCTCCAGCTTGATCTGAGCATTATGTCTTTGATAGAACCATTAGCTCTTTTCTCAGGTCAAGAAACATGCTAGAGATTTAATGGGATAAAGAGCTATCTTCATAGGCAGGCTCAAGAGCAAAGACATTCCCCAAATTCTGGCGTCAGATGGAGAATCCCAGTGAAAAACTTTAAGGGAAAGAGAACCCAGAGGAAGGAAGAATAAAGAAAATATTTAGAAAGCTTCCCCCCCCACACACCATTAGAAAATGTTATGTCTTTTTTTTTGGTTTCATAGCAATAATGATGATGAAGACCTTACACCAGAGCAGAAAGCAGAACGTGAAAAAGAAAGAAGGATGGCCAACAATGCCCGCGAGCGCCTGCGTGTGCGTGACATTAATGAGGCTTTCAAGGAATTGGGCCGCATGGTGCAGCTCCATCTGAAGAGTGACAAGCCCCAGACAAAACTCCTGATCCTGCACCAGGCTGTGGCTGTCATTCTCAGTTTAGAACAGCAAGTGCGAGGTCAGTTCCCTTATTTCTTCCCAAAGTAATGATGTGAGTGTTTAGCTCGGCAGCTGATCGTTGTTATAAGCAATGGCAGATATCAGGCAAAGTTCTTACGCTGTAAAGCAAAGAAAATTCACAGTCCAAAATGATCGTTCCATCTTGAGGTCACATGGAAAGTCTATGAGTTTTATGCAGCTCTTTCTTCTAATTATAGTATTTAGACTTTAAAACTCCAGTTTGAAATTTCCCAAGTGTATCATCGGAATCCAGAGTTTAGAGTATCTGCCTTGTTCACTTTTCTGAATTACAAACTTGGTATATCCAAATTCAGTATCCAATTCAGTCTGAATCATCTTCTCCCTTGCTTCCTACTGCAATGCACAAGCATTTAGCATACCAGCAAAGTACGTTAATTACAAAGTGCTATTGTTAATAACAGTAATTCGGAAAACTCCAAGTCTCATCACATTACTGCCTTAACCCCAGAACTAGTACCTGGGTGAACTAAATAATTGGATCAAAATAGAGATCGGATTCACCACACTGAACCATTTGGCAATGCTCTTTGCTTTAATGTTACACAGAAAGGAATCTGAATCCTAAAGCAGCATGCCTGAAAAGAAGGGAAGAAGAAAAAGTATCTTCAGAGCCTCCTCCACTCTCGTTGGCGGGACCTCACCCTGGAATGGGAGATGCATCGAATCATATGGGACAGATGTGAAACGGTAAGTTCTACATTCAACCATTGTAGACATCATTCTAGATGTAAGTCATCAGACTTTTTTTTTAAAATAAGCTTTAATTGAGACCTCTCCCAGATTTGGTTTAGAAAATGATTCTGAAATGCTCATCCAAAAAAAAAAAAAACCCTACTAAAATCTGTTTATTTTTTTTCCTTTTTTTTTTCTTTCACTTCTTTCACAGGTCCAAGTTGCCACATTTCTTCATTAAAACAAGAGACCACTTCCTTAACAGCTGTATTATCTTAAACCCACATAAACACTTCTCCTTAATCCCCCTTTTTTGTAATATAAGACAAGTCTGAGTAGTTATGAATCACAGACGCAAGAGATTTCAGCATTCCCGATTATCAAAAAACAAAAAACAAAAAAAAGTGCAACTTGAGGGACAACTCTCTTTAACATATCATTCAGAATGTTTAAAGCAGAATGTTGCGAGCTGTGGCACGCAGCCCAGAGACTGAATGGCAATCTTCTCCACACTGTGGAACAATGCATTTGTGCCTAAACTTCTTTTGGAAAAAAAAAATATAATTAATTTGTAAGTCTGAAAAAAATATTTAATTTAAAAATTGTAAACTTGCAATAATGAAAAAGTGTACTTCTGAAGAAAACTACATGAACGTTTTTGTTGGTGTTGTAGTCAGCTAGTGTTTATACTTACTGGATATTGAAGGGGGAGCTTTGCTGCCCTAGTTACAAAACCAGCAAACGTCCTAATGAAAATGAAGTGATGACATTAGCCATTCCTTAGGGTAGGAGGAACAGATGGATCTTATAGACCTATGACAAATATATATATATAAATATATATAAATATATATTAAAAATTTAGTGAATATGGTAAGCTTTTGTTCATTTGTTTCAGACTTTTTTCTCCTGTAAAAAAATAGTACTGATTAACTTTTTTAAAAAAAAAAAGATTTTACTGTAAATACGGATTTTTTTGTCTTATTTCTGTCCCTCTCCCCTGGTTTGTTATTGTAACCTGTAGTGCCAACTCTGTCTCTGGAGGGGGAGTACAGGATGAAATGCTGACCCTGATGTTGCTTCTCATTCATAAATAAGTAGAAAGTTGTTTCTCCAGTCTTTTGGGAACACAGGACTTAAAAGTCACATCATGTGTAGATATTACAAGCAGCATTACCAAGACGTGGCAAAATGAATTTGTCGGAATAGTAATGTTGCTCTTGTGACCCTATTCTGGGATTTTCAGAGGTACAAGGTTAGAATGCTACAATGTTACCACTGTGCCTTCCAATGTTTATATCATCAGAAACATAACATAATCAAAGTGGCTGTGATTTTAAACGATTAAAGTGTTACCTACATGTGTAGCCTAAGTAGTGTGCAGTGAGGCGTTTCTGAATACATGGTCAGATTTTCGAAGAAAAAAAAAATAAACATCAAATCAGAAAATTGCAAGTAGTGTGATAGATATGATTGGTTTTCTTTCTTTTTTTAACTTTTTTTAATTTTTTTTTCTTTCTAAGCGGGTTTACTAGAGTGTAGACCCCCTTTCCTCTGCCTCCTCCTTAGTTTGAAAAATGCCAATATCCAATCATCATGCAGCATTATAACAAGCCTTATAAGTCCTAAAGCATTAAGTTGCACTTTCTTAAGGAGGGGTAGTACAGTATTTCTCTGGCCAGTATGAATGAAGTTTATACTTAACATATTTGATAGTAACATAGATCAAGCTATGTGGCACAGCAACTCATCAGATAACTAGCTTCGAAGTCTGGGCACGATCGCACCACCTTCCATAGTGAATCTTATAATGATTGACTTTGGTGTACAGTACAGTTAACAGGTAGTGCTCCTAGCTAAGTATTTGTCAGCATCCTTTTGTCTCTAATTCTAGTTTCTATTTTTACAGCCACACAAACTTGGCATGTATTTAAAAAAAGAAAAAAAAAACTCCCTGTTCAAGTAGATTTTCCACCTATCAGCACTGAGTAAATGCCATACATCCATCAAAATGGTCTGAATGTTCCATCTGTTCTCCTGTTTTGCCAGTTATATAGTAATGAAAAAGACATTTGTAAATTTTATGCAACAAATGGCAAACGTATCATTATTTTGAAATTGTGTATGTAAAAGTTATATTTTTACATGTAGACTCTTGTTATTATGTGTTTTAATACGTTGTATCAGTTTTTGTTTTAAAAAATCTGTGTGATTGAAAAAAGTCTCATTTAAATGAAATAGTGAGATACAAGAATCTGAATTTTATGATCATTTCTGAAAACGTGAAGAACAAATAAGAGAGTTACCACGTGGTCACCTTTATACACCCATTAGCATTTTGATTAGCTGTGTGTATGTTGGAAACTGTAAATATGTTCAGTAGAGGTAAAACTAAAATGCTTTGATTTGTTGATAAGTTCCTAAAATGTGGAGGTGGATTAAAAACTTAGGAAAATAACAAGACTCAACCTCTATGAAAAGTTCCATTTAGGTTTACCATTCAATAGCCTGTATGGGGGAAAAATTTTAGTCTGGTTTGTGAGAAGGCTATAGAAGAAGAAAGTTCACCCTCCAAATGATTGGAACCATTGTGTTCTTGGTTCCTTAGAATATTCAAGGTGCCATTCATTGTACCCTTAGGTCATTCTACACTCATACTTTATAGTCCACCAAGGCTGGTACCCCAAGAACAATTTTATATCAGAAACACATATGCCATTTGATCACATTCAGGAGAAGTGTACACTACAAAATACAGTGTTTACTCTTTAGGAAACTGGAAATACTCCTTCGATTTATGCACATTTTAAGAAATGCACTCTTGATCAATGTTATCATAAGGTGCTTTATAAAGCTGAATTAAAAGTTTTTTCAAATCTGTGAACAAAACAAAAAAATTAAATCGTAGTCATTTGATTTTCTTTTAAAGAAATTGGTGCTTTATATTTTGTTCTCACTTGAACTAAGAGCTGCAATCCATTATTAAACCAGCTTTGATATTTTCATTGCTCTGTAATGCAGCACCTTTATAGTTGAATTTCCTTTGGAAATAAATGAAAAAAAGGTTTTTTCAAAATGACCAGAATCCACCTCATTGCTTTCAGCTCTGCGGAGAAATATGATCTGCACCAATACTTATTATTCTCGATGTACCCACATTAAAAAGTTTAAGGGGAAAGTGGGCGTTTTTGTTGCGTTGATTTTTTGTTTGATTTTAATTAGTTAAGCCCTGGTGAACCATTGGTATCTATACTGGATTTGTGGATGAAATTTAGCTGAAGAAGCAAAAAAAAAAAGTATAAAGTCTCATGAGGGTCCATACTACATTATATATGATGATACCAAGACAGAGGAAATGTTTAAAAAACATGGACTTCAAAAGCAACTTGGAACGCTTGATCCACCTCCACATTCAAGTAATTTATGAATATGCAGAATAGGGATCTGTTCATCTAGAAAATTTTACCATTTGTCTTCTGTGTAACTTCAAGGAACACTAATGTTTATACAACTGTCAGTCCTACCAGTGATGCAACTTGGTCTGATTCAGTCTTCCGATTTCCTTTTTTTTTTTAGTGTGTGTGTGTGTGTGTGTGTTTGTGTGAATGTATCTTTATTTTGTTGCAAGGGTGTGTGGGAAGGGAGGTAAGGGATGGAGGGTAGAGGACAAGCTAATAATTGGGTAAAAGAAGAGTTTTCATCTTTGCATCCAACAGGCAGTACAGCATCTGCGTCCAAATGAGTCAGGAATGAAACAATTTCAGCATAAACAAGCACACACACACACACAAAAACCCAACACACACACACAAAGTCTGCTGGCTGACTGGGATTAAAAAAAATGTCAAAGTTAAAATGGAATAGGATGAATTCCAAGACGATTGGGTACCAAGGCCTTTGGGCCTCTTTATGTTTTGTTTTGATTTCTTTCATTTTTCTTTAAAGACACATTCTTTCTCATGGGACTTGAAGCTGATTCATCTTTGTGCAGTGCTGGTTTGACCATACTCATTTCAAGTATTATAGACATATGTAATGGTGAAAATATATGAACTGTGGCCTTTTTCATTCTTGTTACTTGTGATGCAATTAAGTGAAGATAAGAAAAAAAAAAAGCAGAGATTTACCATGTATCAGTGCCTGGCTTTTTGTTATAAAGCTTTGTTTGTCTAGTGCTCTTTTTGCTATAAAATAGACTGTAGTACACCCTAGTAGGAAAAAAACTAAATTTAAAAATAAAAAATATATTTGGCTTATTTTTCGCAGGAGCAATCCTTTTATACCATGAATATTACAAAAAAAAATTGTCAGATTCTGAATATTTCTTCTTTGTAGATTTTTGGAATCATTCTGAGTAAAAGTTTGTTACTTTATTTTACTATTTAAAAGATGTTATTTTACCATGTGTTACTGAGATGAAACTGTATGGTAGCTTTTTTTTTTTTTTTAGTTGTAGGTCGCAGCGGGGAAATTTTTTGCGACTGTACACATAGCTGCAGCAGTAAAAAAAAATTGTTTAAAAAAAAAGAAAAAAAGGGAAAACATTTCAAAAAATATATATATATAACAGTTACACCTTGTTTTCAATGTGTGGCTGAGTGCCTCGATTTTTTCATGTTTTTGGTGTTATTTCTGATTTGTAGAAGTGTCCAAACAGGTTGTGTGCTGGAGTTCCTTCAAGACAAAATAAACCCAGCTTGGTGTAGGCCATTACCTGTTTCTCATCTGTAGTTATTCGATGAAGTCATGTACATGACCGTTCTGTAGCAATAAATGTGCCATTTTTATAAACTGTTTCTGACACTTGTTTCATTTCATTTGACATTGTCCATATAGCTACAATTCTCTTCTGTAAGCAAAACTGCATCTATATTTTTCATTTTCCAAGTGTTGGAGCCATTGACCACTTAACAAAAACAAAAATCACAAAAACAAATGGCAAGGCAAGGCTCATGCTTGACCAAGGAAGAGAGGCCCTTAAAGAAAATGGAACCAGATGCATGCAAAACACAAAGAAACCTGGCTAGAGGATTAACTAATTGAAGTGAAGGAATAGAATTACTGTGCCCATAAAGTTGAAGCTATGCTTTGGAAGAGCTGCTGTCCATTGTGCTGCAGGGAGGGGGTGCTATTTCAACTAAGTTTAACACTATGGCATCAGGTGGTTGGCTGTTTGGCAAGACCTCTGCTAAATCTTATAAGATGAATGATTTCTTTTTTTTTTTTTTAAACTCTTCATTAGAAGTTGGATATTGTGAACCACACCATTATATTGTGTTTATGCCTTCTAAATACAAAACAAACACAAAACACACACACAAAAACAGTGACCCATGACTTCTGGTTGGCCTTGTTGGAGGTTATTAATCCAGATGTAAGCAACCAGATGGTTTTCTAACTTGTACAAACTGATTTGCGTCACCTATTATCAAAGGAAACATTGTACAGATCATAAGATGATCCAGTGTTATGTACTGTGAGTAAAATTTTTGTAGAATGGACATCAACTCCACTTTGCCAAGATTGGAGGCTGTTTCTGCATTGCATTGTAGAAATGTTATGAAATGCGTGCAATGTACAAGAAAGCCCATGGCAGAAGAGACTCATTGACTGTTGTCTAATGGAGTATATGGTACTCTGGAACTGCTCACTTATCACTCTGGTGTTATTACTAATGAGGTTTAGTGACTGTAGTTTACCTGAAGGAAAGTGTTATGATGCTAGTTGCTTCACATGTGAACTGCCCTCCATAGCGAAATGTTGGGAAATATTTTTTTTTTGGCTGGATTGTTTGCATATATTTAAATTTCATGAAATTTCCAAAGATTTTGCTTGAGTTTACTTTCTATATGATTTGAGATGTTCTTATGTTTTTACTGTGTATTTTAAATATCTATTATATATCTCTCTCTATATAATATACATATATAAGAGCCACAAATATTTAGTCTTTTAGTATCATATCTCATTTCATAATCCCTACCCAAAAGGGAGAACAGTGCTTGGACACACATGTCAACATTCCCTACAATAAAATAACCATTTTAACCTGTTTAAAAGTCCATATTATAACTATGACTGCTGTCTTTTCAAAGAGAAGGAAATTTGCCTGAATAAGTTCAATATATGTAGAAGCTCGTGAAAAATATTATAATAATAAAGATTTTAAAAGTGGCAAAAGAAAGAACATTCAAAAAAGTCAGAACATTTTGCACCTGAAATCTTTGAACCAAGTCTTCCCTATAGGAAGGGGTCTAAAAAAGCAATTTTATACCATGTTTCATTTAAGTTAAGATAATCACAGAAGGGCTGAAAGGGGTCTTAAAAATATAAGAACCTCATTTTCTGGATGACTTTGAGACCCAGAAAAGTGAAATAGCCTGTTCAAAGTTAATGATTAAAATTACATGATCAAGACTAAAAATCCATGTCTTTTGACTTTTCTTATTTGTGAATTGTCCTTCTGAAGGATCATAGAACAAGAACTCAGTGACTATGTCGTCTAACTTGTGATTTTTACAGATGAGGAAACTGAGACCTGGGAAAGTTAAGTGACTTGCCCAAGGCCACACAAGAAGTATAAGGCATAATTTGAACCCAGATCTTTTGACTATATAGTCCAAACTCATTTTCACTCTACCAAGGCCAAAGGCCTAAATTATTCCATACTTCTAAAAGTAGTCAAAAGTGTTACAAGGAACCATCTGAAATTCAGTGATTCTTGTCCAGGCCTAAGTAGATGGTGGCACAGTGGAGATAATGCTGGACCTGGAATCAGGAAGACTCATCTCCCTGAGTTCAAATCTGGCCTCAGACACTAGCTTGTGCACCCTGTCCAACATGTTTGAGACTCTCCTGTAATAATTCCTCAAGAGTCAGGAAATCCATGTTTTATACCAAAGGGTACATGCTTAAACCAGTTTGCCTCAGTTTCCCCATCTTTAAAATGAGGTGGAGAAGGCAATTACAAACCACTCTAGTGTCTTTGCCAAGAAAACCCCAAAAGAGGTCCAGAAGAGGACAGGCCTGAAATGATTTAACAACAAAAGTGCATGATATGAATTGCCACAAGGAGGTGAATGGAATGGAATGGATTCCATGGCTCACATGGCCTCAGGGGCTATACACAAAGTACTTCCGGCTGTCAGAAAAAAAATTTCCAACTTAGAAAATAGCACCCAGGAGATTCGCTTGCAAAAGATCTAGCTCTAGATTTATGCTGTGTCTGAAGAGTTTAAAAATCCCAAATTAAACCAGTCAAGAATTCAGTTACTCTAGATGTATGCCCCCCCCAAAAAAAAATTTCTGGACATCAGGTTAGGCTGGGTTTCATGTGTAAAAGTCAATGGAGACACAGTGTTATACTCTAGAAGGGCATCTCTAAGGAACTCCAAAGCAGAGAGGCTTGATACGGCAACCCAATCGGTTTTTATTGGCCTTGACAAAGACAGCTAAGCCCAAGAGTGTTGTGTACTTCACAGTATGAGTGAGATTCCAGAGCCATAGCAGTATCTGACTTTCCTGGAGAAAAGAAAGCCCCTTTGTATAACTTTTACTGAAAATTTACTGGTAAAGACTGATCCCACCTACAATACAGTACTCATTCAAACCTTTCCCACTATTTTTAGAAATGTGCATTGGCACAAATATTGGCCCAACAGGAAGCAGAAATGTGCTAAGTATGAACCAAAAATATTCAGGCACAATTGGGTCTCCTTGATAGGAAATAGAGTGGAGAAGGGAGAAGAGTTTTTTAATTTGGAGTAATAATAGTTCTTGGAGCAACTTCCTACATTTAATATCTCTTAGGTTCATCATAACCCAATGAAGTAAGGAAGGGTCAATGTATTATACCTATTTTACAAGTGAAATTAGGACATAGTGTTTTCTCAACCAATACAGGGCCAGGACAAGAAGACTTCTTCCCAGGCCAGTAATGTTTCCAAATAGATCACACTGAATTTGACTATGAACTCATATTGCTTTGTGAACCTCAGTTGAGTGCTTTTCCACCTTTATCCAATTCTGCTTTTCCTATACATACTTCTACTTCCTTTTGCATTCTACTAAATCAATTTCCTCTTGTTCTGTCTTCAACAAAGAATTTTTAACTGGCTACATTTAGTTCATAAAATCCCTTCTGGTATCTGAAGACCATCACTACAGCAATCTTTCATCAACCTCATCCTTAAATGATCCCACTTTCTTTTTCATCTTTGTTCACACAAAGTCCAATCTTCTAAACTTGTAATCATCTTCATTACTAACCTCCAAATCCCTTCCAAGGTCTCTATAATTGTAAAGCTCCAAACTGCAGACACTATGCTATATCCCTTCTTAAAATTCATGAACTCCAGCTACAACATTGAAGTGTTTGACACAGTAAGTGAATGTTTACTAGGCTGTAACAACCTAACTTTAACGGGAAGGTGATTGTTTGTACCACGTACATGTACATTTCACCCCCAGTCCTAATACCAGCCAAAATGTCCATGGTATCAGTAGTGGAGGGAGCTGACTGAGGCTTACAGGCCTCAAGGCCTTTTAATAAGACAATGAAAAGCAGTTGTTTTCCTGAAAATGAAGTTGCCTCTTCTTGTAAAGAAAAATGAAGAACTCTAAAAATGTCATGTGAAATTTCCAGGTATACATTTCCATTATATTTTCATGCCTCTGGAATAAAGTTTACATGCTGTATATAACAATATCTATTTACCTACCAACAACTTGAGGCAGGAAAGCTTTGCTAACATGTAAGCTAAATAGAAAAACCCTGCCTAAAATGACGGAGACAATCATAGTTTCAGGTGGCCCTAAAATAAAGGCCTATTGGGGGGGATATTGAAATATTAGAAAGATACCTGTCGTCAGTTCAGAGACCCATTTTCTATTTATATCTGCATTTGCTAGCTATGTGAACTTGATCATCCACAAACATTTATTCAGCCCCTACTATGCACCAGATACTGTGCTTGATGATGGGCATACAAACAAAAAAAAATGAAGCAATCCCTATTCTCAGAAGAGTCACTTCATCTTTGGGGGGCCTTAGGAACCTTATCTGTAAAATAAGGTTCATTTGGTGATCTTGAAAGCAGTTACAAGACCTAACATTCTGTGACGTTTTTAGTCCATGAATTGTATTGAGCATTTCACTACATTTGCACTTTTTGCAATTGTATTATCAAGAATTCCCAATTTCAGATACACTTTAATGTCTAAATGGGCTCTGCCATACTTGAGAATCCACCAAATAAGTGAAAAGATTGTCCAACTAGACAAAGAGTTGGAAGACCTGAAGTTTTGGTTGGGAGCCCAGAATTCAAGCCGATGTTTTGGCACCTGTCCAACATGTTGGAGACTCTCCTGTACTAATTCCTCAGGAGCCAGGGAATCAGTGTTTTGTACCAAAGGGTACATGGAGACAAAAGGCAAATAGAAGAAGAAGCAGAAGTTGACTGTCACAACTCCTGACTCATCCCTCATTATCAATATTTTTTGTATCTAATTATTCATCTTAGGGTTTTCACCCCTCTTTGTGTCTCAGTTATGTCATATTTAAGTTCCTTACTGGAGCAAAAAGAGATTGCTGGCTTACCCTAGAACTTTCACTTTTTTCAGCCAATGATCACTTTTTTGTTATAATAGCAGGTAGTAGTGATGATTTCAGGATTTTACATCAGTCAGTAATTTCTATTTCCCCAAGCAGCCCTTCCCTACATGGGTAGACCAGGGTGGCTAGGTTGCACAGTGAATAGAGCACCAGCCCTGGAGTCAGGAGGACCTGAGTTCAAATCCAGCCTCGGACACTTAATACAACTAGCCATGTGACCTTGGGCAAGTCAATTAACCCCAATTTCCCTCCAAAAAAAAAGAGCAAAAAAATAAAATTCTCCTACATGGGTAGACTGATCTAAATGTCATATCAATCCTCCTTCATCTGCCCTTTGACAGAGATACTGGAGAGATACAAAATGACCAGAAAAAATATAGAAATGCCTGTGGAAAAGGGAAAGGAAGATAATCATCCACCAATGCATGTATCATCTATCCAGACCTGGGATCATATACACTTAGAGTCCAGAAAGAGTAGGACAGGCCAAGCAAGCTCTGATTTCCTGGAGAGGAGAGGCAGCCATATGAGGAGTCTTCTCATGCTTTTCACAAAACCACAAAGTTCATCCATACCCTGACCACCTCACACAAGGAAGCAGGTTAATACAGTGGAAAACAGCACTGGTTCAGGAGTCAAAGGACCTGGGTTCAATTCCTGCCTCTTGACAATGTGGCACCTTGGTCAGGTTGGCTTATTTTCCTGGGCCTTAGTTTCTCCTCCTGTAAAATGAGGATGATGAACTAGATGGCTTTTGGTGTCCCTTCCAGTTCTAAATCTGTCTATGATCCCCTGTCATTCTCTACTGTCTCCTAAATCCAATTAAAATCCCAAATCCTGGGATCCATGGACAACTGTCCATTTAGCACCCTCCCTTATAATCCTTATCTTTCCAGTAAAACAAAGACAAATAATGTTCCTGCTGAAATCACTGATCCTTCCTTTAGAATAGGCCTAAATACCTAAAATGTTTTTCTATTCTCAATATATGTCTTCTCTCTTTGAGACTCTTCAAATTCACATTATATTTCCTCTGGGACTTTCTGAAATATGACATTCCCCCTCTTGAAGGAGAGATCTGATGCTTAGGGACAACTAAAAGCCATTTGAAACTGAGTCCAATAACTAAAGTGTGTAAAGGAGCCCCAAAATATCATTTGGGATTAAAAAATATGAAAGGTGCTACCATGAATGATCACAGCATAGAATCCAGTATCCTCACCATAAAGACATGGGAATGTAAGCCAAGAGAGTTTAAAGGATCACAAGGTATTGGTGACCCAGTTTGCAGCAGAGCCAACATCCACACCGGATCCACTGACTTCTAAGACTGATTTTCTTATCTTGCTTGTAAATTGCTTTAAAAAAAAAGTTTGTTGCAACAGTAGTATATTTTAAAAAGTCCATAGCTTCCTGAGTTTACTTAGAAGGGTAGTACTATTACATATAGACATTCTTGTATTCATTAGAAAAGTTCATAGAATGATCTCAATATGTTATATATAGTCATGTGTGGCAGTTCAGTGGTATCTGCCACATGGTGAATGAATTACAGACAAAAAGTACCAAAATATGCTCATTCTTCCAGGCATGCAACAAAACTTATTAAGCAACTAGATGCATCAATCAAACTCTGGGCTTAGAGTCAGGAAGACCTGAGTTCAAATCTATCCTTAGACACTTACTAGCTGACCCTGAGCAAGTAACTTAACGCTGTTTGCCTCAGTTTCCTCATCTATAAAATGTACTGGAGAAGGAAATGACAAACCACTCCAGTTTCTTTGCCAAATAGAAAATAGGACAGACCTGAAATGATTGAACAGCAACAGTCTGATTTTTTTTTTTAAGGAGAAAGAAAAACCAAATTTTTTGTGTTCAAATTCAAGAAAAAAGGAAAATTCACATCACTTAAAGAGGAAATACATGCAAAAAATATTAAATAAAATATTAGCAAATAGGCTGTAACAACATATTTTAAATATTAATTCTACCCTATAACCAGGTTGGAATTATACCAGAAATTAAGGATTGGTTCAATATAAGGAAAACTATAAATGTAATCAGAAATTATTTTCACCAGTTATATGACAACAATTAATTCCAATATTACATAAATTGTTTGCAAAACCGAAACAAAACAAAAAAAGAAGTGACATTTTCAAACTCTTCATAGACACAAACATGGTCTTGATATCTAAACTAGGGAGAGACAAAGGAAAAAAGAAAACCATATTTCATTCCTAATGAACATTGGTGTAAAAAATGTTAAAATATTAGCAAATAAGCTACAACAATGTACTTTTGAGTTATACATTATGACCAGGTTGTTAGGTGGTTGGTTGCCGCCCTTTGTTATCAAAGAGTACCACAATGACATTAGTATACTAAAGTCAAGTTTCAGTGTGTCACACTGTGGCTGATCGCACCAATGCAAGTTCAAGCTCTGAGTGCTCTACAGTGAACCTTTGGGGGGGATGCTCTACATTTGCACATCCTGCATTTCCTTTGAGCTGCTTCAATTACTCAATTACAATTACAATGACCAGGTTGTATGTGTACCAGGAATTCAGGGTGCTTCAATGTATGGAAAACTATAAACATAACAGACCACATTAATAATAAAACTAAAATTTAACACCTGTTTCTATTTTTTAAACTAGAAAACAAAGGAATAAATTGCGTTTTCCTTCCCATGGTAAGTTGCATCAATCTAAAATGCAGAGAAAACATATATAATGGAGAAAGGTTAGATGCTTTGCCAATAGGATCAGTGATAAAGGAGGGATGTCTATTATCACCACTCCTATTTATCACAGTACTAAAAATGCTGGCTGTAGCAATAAAGCAAGACATTAAAGGAATAAACATAGGCAAAGAAGAAACAAAACTATTGGGATCTTTTTTGCAGATATGATGGCGTACCGAGTAAAACTCCAAAAAGTCAGAAAAAATAAAGTTAAACAATTAATAAATTCAACAAATTTGCAGGATATGAAATAAATCCACAGAAATGTTATTTCCATATGTCACCAATAGATTTCAGGTAGGAAGAGCTAGAAAGAGAAAATCCATTCAAAATAATAATAGAATGTACAAAATACTTGGGAATCTATCTACTAAAACATGCTCACAGAAACTATATTAATATAATTATAAAATTCTCTTCAGAAATAAACCTAAATAATTAGAAAAAATTAATTGCTCATGAGTGGTCTGTGCCAATATAAATAAAAATGATTAGATTACATCAATTAATTGATTTGTCCAGTGTCATACTAATAAAAGTACCAAAATATTATTTTGTAGAGATAGAAAAATTATGAATTTCATCTGGAGGAAAAAAAGTCAAAGAATCTCAGGGGAATGAGGAAAAGGGGTGAAGAAAGGGGGCCTATCAGTATCATATCTTAAAATATACTACAATTTGGTGATAGTTAAAAAATAGAGAAGTCTATTATTGGAAAAGATTTTATATACAACACAAAAAGGTAAGTGAACATAGTAATGTACTTAATAAAACAGACCCCACCTATATAAAGATTCACTATTCAACAAAAGCTACAGGGAGAATTAAAAAGTATTCTAGCAGAAATTAAATATAGAACAACATCTAACATCAGAATCAATTGCAAATGGTTACATGACTTCAACATAATGGATGACATTATAAGCAAGTGAGAAAAGCAGAGACAAAATTGCCTTTCAGATCTATGGAAAAGAGAAAAAGTTCATGATCAGAAAAGGAATAGAGAGGATCACAGAAGATAAAATGGACAACTTTGATTATATAAAATGAAAAATGGTTTGCAAAACAAAATCAGTAAAGTTAAAATTAAAAAAGGATTCGGTAACTGAGAAAAATGTTTGCATTGTTTCTTTGATAAAAGTCTTATAGACAAGATATATGAGAAACTGATCTAAGTGTATAAAAGTCATTCCCTAATTGGTAAATGGTCAAAGACTATAAAAAAGGCAACTGTCAAAAAAAGAAATTCAAGCTATCAACAAACACATTAAAAAATGTTCCAAATTGCTGATAATTAGGGAAATATAAATTAAAATAGCTCTGAGGTTGTACCTTACACTAATCTGATTGGCAAAAATGACTGAAAAAAGAAAAGAAAATGACACATTTGAGGAGCTCTGGAAAACAGACATACTATTGATCTAGTCATGCTATAAAATCACTAAACTGTGTATACTCTTTCACTGAGCTTTATCTGTACCAGGCCTATATCAAAAGAGATTTAAAAAAAAAAAGCTGAAAAGGAACCATATGTACAAATAATTAATTGCAGCTATTTTTATAGTGGCAAAGAACTGAAAAATAAGATTCTACCTATCAACTTCGGAATGGCTAAACAAACTATGGTAGATGAATGTAATGAAATATTATTTTGCCTTAAGAAATATGAAAAAGTGGGCTGAGCCAAGACAGTGGATAAGAGGCAGGGGCTTGCCTGAGCTTTTCACCAAACTCCTCTGAACACTTTTAAATAGTGTACCAAAACAAATTCTGGAGTGGAAGAACCCACAAAAGGATGGGGTGAAACAATTTTCCAACCCAAGACAACTGAGAAGGTCAGCAGCAAAGGTCTGTGAGAGAGTCCAGTGTAAGTCATGCTGGCTCTAACTGTGCCCCAGCAATCCAGGAGTGGGCTGTGGGAGCCATTGAATCAGCAGCAGCAGTAGCTACTTCCAGAGCTCTCAGCCCATAGATGGTAAGGGGGTCAAACAACTTTTCAGTAGGGGATATCAGGGATCTTTCTCTCGGCACTGTGGGTAGGACTCTGTTGCTTTACCCATACTTGGATCTGGGTCACAGGCCTAGTTCTGAGACTGGGAAGAGCACAAGCACACTAGAACTTGTGGCCACAGTGTAGGAGAGACCCTCCTCACAGCTCCAGGGCAGGAAAGAGTGCTTGTGGTCACTTGCACACCAGAGCACAGGCCAGGAGAGGAGTAAAACAACTCTCCTTAGACCATTCCACCTTGGAAGAACTGAAAACTGACAGTCCCTAGAGGTATCTCTAAAAACAGCTGCAAAAAAAAAGACTGAAGTTTGGGAGAGTGTGCCCTCACCCTGGAAGCACAACCCCACTTTAGCAAAGAGTTGGAAGGCAAGAAATAGGTTGGGAAAATGAGCAAAAAACCTGAATAAAAAGTCTGACTTTAGAAAGTTACTATGGTGACAAGGAAGATCAAAACACACTCAGAAGAAGATAACAAAGTCAAGACCGCTACATCCAAAGCCTCCAAGAAAAATACGAATTGGTCTCAGGCCATGGAAGAGCTCAAAAAAGATTTTTTTTGCCTTCTTAATGAGGAAGGTGGGGAAGGAGGGAAAGAATTTGGAACTTAAATTTTTTTCTCTTTAAAAAAATAAATATATAGTTACAACTTTCAGTTCCACAAACTTTTGAGTTCTAAATTTTCTCCCCCTTCCCCATCCCCAAGATGTCATGCAATCCTTTATAGGCTCTAGATATACATTCACATTAAATATATTTTCACATTAGTCACATTGCAAAGAAGAATTATAACCAATGGAATGAACCATGAGAAAGAAAAAACAAAACAAAAAGAGAGAGATAGCAAATATTGTGCTTTGATCTGCATTCAGACTCCATAATTCTTCCTCTGGATGTGGATAGCATTTTCTATCATGAAAGTTTTGGAGCTGTCTTATAACCTTGCATTACTGAGAAGAGCCAAATGTATCAAAGTTAATCATAGAACAATGTGTCTCTAACTGTGTACAATGTTCTCCTGATTCTGCTCCCCTCACTTAGCATCAGTATAAATAAGTCTTTCCAGGTTTTTCTGAAGTCTGCCTGCTCATCATTTCTTATAGCACGAAAGTATCCCATTACATTCATATATGACAACTTGTTTAGCCATTCCAACTGATGAGCATCCCCTCAATTTCCAGTTCTTTGTCACCACAAAGAGAGCTGCTATATATATTTTTGTACATGTGAGTTCTTTTCCCATTTTTATGATCTCTTTGGGATACAGCCCAATAAGTGGTATTTCTGAGTCAAATGGTATACGCATTTTTATAACCCTTTGGGCATAGTTTCAAATTGCTCTCCAAAATGGTTGGGCCAGTTCACAACTCCACCAACAATGTATTAGTTCTCCAATTTTCCCACATCTTCTCTAGCATTTATAATTTTCCTGTTTTGCCATGTTAGCCAATCTGACAGGTATGATGTGGTACCTAAAAGTTGTTTTGATTTGCATTTCTCTAATCAATAGTGATTTAGAGCATTTTTTCATATGGCTATAGATAGCTTTAATTTCTTCCTCTGAAAACTGCCTGTTCATATCCTTTGACCATTTATCAATTGGAGAATAACTTGTATTCTAATAAATGTGACCCAGTGTAATGGGGATGTAAATTTAAAGATCTTCCCTGCCCCTAGGCTAGAGTGCACCTGGAGCCTGGGGTGGGAGGCTTGTTTTTCAGTAGATACTTCTTGATTGGCCAGTGAGTCAATAAGGTTTTTACATTCTCTGTTACAACCTGGGGACACTGGGGTGCTTGCTGCTACACCTAGTTCTCTTATATATTTTAGAAAAGAGGACTTTATCAGAAGCACTGTTTGTAAAAGTTCTTCCCCAGATTTCTGCTTCCCTCCTAATCTTGGTTGCATTGGTTTTGTTTGTACAAAAACTTTTCAATTTAATGTAATCAAAATTATCCATTTTGCATTTCATAATGCAATTCTCTCTCTCTCTCTTGTTTGGTCATAAATTCTTCCTTTCTCCATAAATCTGACAGGTAAACTTTTCTTTATTCTCCCAGTTTCCTTCTGGTATCAGTCTTTATATCTAAATTATGTACCCATTTGGAGTTTATATTGGTATATGGTATAAGATATTGATCTATGCCCAGTTTCTATCATACTATTTTCCAGTTTTCCCAACAGTTTTTGTCAAATAGTGAGTTCTATTATTCCAGAAGCTGGAGTTTTGGGGTTTATCGAAGAGTAGACTACTATATTCATTAACAACTGTGTCTTGTGTACCTAACCCGATCCACCACTCTATTTCTTAGCCAGTGCCAAGTTGAAATTAAAATTTTAAAAGTAAAAACTGGTTTTACATGTAATTGGGAAGAAATAAAATACTAAATAAAAAAGAGAAAAAGAAATGTGAATAAGGAAAATGCCAGAGAAACATGGGAAGACTTTTGTGAACTGATGCAGAGTGAAGTAAGCAGAATCAGGAGAACAATTTTTACAATAACAACATCACAAAGGGAAGAAAAAACAACTTCTAAAGATTTTAGAACTCTGATCAATGCAATAACCAACAATGATTCCATAGGATTGATGATAATCCATGCTATTCATTTCTTGATAAAGAGAGAATGGACTCAAGAAGCAAATAAGATGTTTATTCACTGGTAATGTGGCAATTTTGTGGATCTTTGTTATAAAGACTTGACTTTTATTTTTATTTTTTCCAATGGTGAATGTGGATGGGGTTGGTCTGGCTGCTGGAGGTCACCTCACCCAGGGCTGTGGGTTTAAAGGACAATTAATTCTAATATTATGCAGACTATTTGGGAAAATAGGAGGAGTCCTACTGAATTCTTTTTATGATACACATATGACACTTGATACCTAAACTGGGAAGAGCCAAAACAGAGAAAGAAAATTATGGACCAATTTCCCTAATGAATTGAAATTCCCTAATGAAATGAAAATTTTAAATAAAATATTAGTATAAATGATTACAGCAACTTATCACAAGCATAATATGACCAGGTAAGATTTATACCAGGAATGCAGAGCAGGTTCAATATTAGGAAAACTATCAGCATAATTGACCGTGTCAACAACAAAACTAACAGAAATCATATGATTATTTCAATAGATGCAGAAAGAGCTTTTTGACAAAATGCAACACCCATTTCTATTAAAAATACTAGAGAACATAGGAATAAATGGAAATAAATAGAGTCTTTCTTAAAATGATAAGTAGGATCTGCCTAAAACGATCAGCAAGCATTATATGTATATGTATATGAGGATAAGGTAGAAGCATTTCCAATAAGATCAAGAGTGAAGGGGGGGAGGGGGCAGAGTCAATATGGCGGGGTAGAAACATAACTTTTGCATGGCTCCCTCTCTCACCTCCTCCAATTCATGTAAAAGATGACTCTGAACAAACTTCTGAGCTACAGAACCCACAAAATGACACAGAGAAGCTAACCTCCCACTGAGGACAGCCTGGCAGGCTAACAGCCAGCGCAGCACCCTGAGAGCCAAGCCCAGCCCCGCATGAGCCCGAGGTTTTAGTCTCAGGGCAGGCCTGACCAGGAGCCAGATGGAGGAACTTCAGATCACCAGCAACTGTAGCAGTTTTCAGAATTATCAACACATAGAGGCTAAGGACAAAGTGAGAGGTGTAGTGTAGTGCATTGTAGACTTTGAGATCCAGTAGTTTGGGAGTGTGGTCTGGCCTTTATCGCCTGGATGGAGAAGCCTCTAAGGTGCCAGGGCCATGCAGCTGCTGCCACGTGGCAGCTTCAGTTCCCAGCATGCAATTTGTAGGGGGACCATGAGACCAGTCTAAGGGGTAATCACTTTTGCTTTAACCTGCTTGGATTTGGATTGCGGTCTAGGGTGGAAGTCCTGGGGTGTGTGACCAGCTTGCCAGAGTATGTGGAGGCTTCAGAGAGGGCACCCAACTAATAACTCCAGCAGCTGAGAAAACCCCATTGATTGGGACAAAGCTCCCCTATCTGGTAGCAGAGTCCTACTGTGGCAAAAAGCTCAAAAGTCAAGTAATTGAGTGGCAACATGAGCTGGCAAAGGAAGCAAAGCAAGCAGAGCAATCCAACTTTACACTCCTATTTTGGGGACAGAAACGATCAAAGCATGGAACAAGAGGAAGACAGCAAAGTCAGGACTCCTGCACCAAAAGCTTCCAAGAAAAGTATGAGCTGGTTACAGGCCACAGAGGCCATAGAGGACATTAAGAAGGATTTTGGAAACCAAATCAGAGAAGTGGAGGAAAAATTGGGAAGAGAAATGAGAATGATGGAAGAAAATGTGAAATGAGAATCAACAACCTAACTAAAGAAAATAACACCTTAAAAATAGACTAACTCACATGGCAAAAGAGGCTCAAAAAGACAATGAGGAGAAGAATGCCTTAAAAAGCCAAATTTGCCAAATGGAAAAAGAATCTCAAGAGCTCACTGAGGAGAATCATTCCTTCAGAATTAGATTGGAGCCATTGGAAGCTAGTAACTTTATGAGAAATCAAGATGCTATTAAACAGCTCCAAACAAATGAAAAAATAGAAGGCATTGTGAAATATCTCACTGGAAAAACCACTGACCTGGAAAATAGATCCAGGAGAGATAATTTTAAAAATTATTGGAGTACCTGAAAGCCATGAACAAAAAAAGAACCTAGAAAGCATCCTTCAATAAATTCTCAAGGAAAACTGCCCTGATGTTTTAGGACCAGAGGGCAAAATAGAGGTTGAAAGAATCCACTGATCACCTCCTGAAAAAGATCCCAAAAAGAAAACTCCTAGGAATATTATAGCCAGGTTTCAGAATTCCCAGATCAAGGAGAAAATATTACAAGCAGCCAAGGAGAAAAATTTGAATATTGTAGAAACACAATCAGGATAACACAGGATCTGGCAGCTTGTCTGAAGGGCTTGGAATATGATATTCCGGAGGTTAAAGGAGCTGGGATTAAAACCAAGAATCACCTACCCAGCAAAACTGAGTATCATGTTTCAGGGGAAAATATGGTCATTCAGTGGAATAGAGGACTTTCAAGCATTCTTGATGAAAAAAACCATAGTTGAGTAGAAAATTTGACATTGAGATACAAGAAGCAAGAGAAGTTTGAGAAGGTAAACAGGGAAAAGGAATCATAAGGAATTTATCAAAGTTGAACTATTTACATTCCTACATGGAAAAACAATAATTGTAACTTATGAAACTTTTCTCAGTATGAGAATAGTTGAAGGGAATAGAAATGTGTGTGTATATATATAATAAACATATATATACACATACATATGTCTATATAGGAGTATATATGGGCATGTGAATACATATGTGAGTGGGTGTATGTGTAAAGGTATACATAGATAGAGGGCACAGGACTGATTTAATAGGAAGGGATGATACTTAAAAGGTGAAATTAAGAGGTGAGAGAGGAATATAATGAGAGGAGATGCGGAGAGACAGAAGGGGGTAGACTATCTCATATAGAAGAGGCAAGGGCAAACTGTTACAATGAAGGAGAAAAACAGGAAAGCAAAAAAGGAATGAGTCAACCTTATTCTCATTGAATTTGGCTTAGGGAGGGAATGACATACACACTAAACAGGGTATCTCACCCTATAGAAGAATAGGGGGGAAGGGGATGAGAAGGGGGATGACGGAAGGGAGGGCAATCTGGGGGGAGGGAGGTTGGAAGCACCTACTTTTGAAAAGGGATGGGATCAAAGTAGAGAATAGAACAAGTGGGAGGTGGGATAGGAGGGATAGACATATAGTGAGCTTTTTACAATATATCCAGTATGGAAATGTTTTGCAAAGCTACACATGTACAACCTATATTGAACTGCTTATCTTCCCAGTAAGGGTAAGTGATAAGGGAGGAAGAGAATGAATCTGGAATTCAAAGTTTTAAAATCAAATGTTTAAAATATATATACTATTACTAATATTAGGTTACATGTCACTGGGAAATAAGATATACAGGCACTGGGCATAGAGATACACCATGCCCTACTGGAAAGTCGCAGGGGTTATGGGAGAGAGCAGATTGGAGGAGGGGACATCCAGTGGGATCAGTATTTGGGGGCGGTGGGTAGGGGGAAAATGAGGAGAAAATTTGTAACTCAAAATCTTGTGGAAATGAATGATCTAAACTAGAAGTTAATAAAGCATTTGATTAAAAAAAAAGATTAGGAGTGAAATAAGGATATCCATGATCATCCATGCTATTGAAGGAATTAGAATAGGCAAAGAAGAAAAAAAGCTATCACTCTTTGCAGATGATATGATGATATACTTAGAGAATCCTATAGAATCAAGTAAAAACCTACTTGAAACAATAACCAACTTCAGCAAAGTTGCAGAATATAAGATAAACCCACATAAATTGTTGGTATTTCTATATATTATTATATGGTTATATATTATATATATATATATTATGTAGTCTATATAGTATATAGAATATTATATATTCTCTATATAAAACCTAACAAAGCCCAACAGCAAGAAATAGAAAAATTTCATTTAAAGTATCTGTTGATTTGGATTGAAAATGAAGAGAAGTGGTCTGAGAGATAGGGTGAGAACAGAGCTAGTAAAATCACTGGATGCTCATTTACATGGATAGGATCAGGCATGTCCCTACTTGAAGGCAGGGAGGGAGCTGGACTCCCAGTCCTGGCATCCTGTCCAGCCTGGTAATTTTATAATTCTTCTTAGACAAATGTTCAACCATCTTGAAGACAACCACAAACAGGGTTATGAAAGGTCAGAAAGGAAGGTCTTTCTGCATCCAAAGCCACTAAGAAGGACTGCCTATAATCCTTTTTGATCTGTCTTTACACTAGGCCTCCTGATAAGCCAAAAGACAGAAGGGGCTTCTGTAGGTTAGAGTTACCAACCTAAACAGGAAGCCGAGTGAGTACCCATTTCAATTAACTAGGGTTTAGAGGCCTGACTACTTAATAATTACAATTGAACCTGTAAAGGGAGGCTTCCAGGGTAAGTAAAGGAAAAACATATGACTTTCATTCATTCAAATCCTGCCTCAGACACACTAGCTGTGTGACTCTGGGCAAGTCACTTAACCCTGTTTGCCTCAGTTTCCTCATCTGTAAAATAAGCTTGAGAAGGAAATGGCAAACTACTCTAGTATCTTCGCCAAGAAAACCCCAAATGGGGCTGTGAAGAGCCAGATATAATTTTTAAAATGACTCGACAACAAAAATGGGGAATAGCAATAAGACAGATAAAAATAAGAAAACGAAGGAAGCTTGTGCTTGGGATATCTAGAATTTAAGCATTTGTTAGTGTGGAGAGAAAAGCTTAATGTGCTCATTCATACTGGGGAAGATGGAGACATGTCTCTTTCTACCACTTTCCTTCTCCCCCAGAGCCAAGTGAGAAGATGGACCTACCAAGGTCCAAAGAACCCCTAAGATACCTCCAAGACACTCCTCACCTGGAGGCCAGCTTCCTATTTCTTTTTTCATTTTGGCCCTGAAGTGAAAACTTCCAACTCACATATCAGGAAGATCTTCTGAATGTAGGACCTCTCTGACTGGAGGGTGGAGAGCTCCTCCCAGAAGCTTCGTTTAAGGAGGGAGCCCAGGCTAGCCCTCACTGGATTTCTCCATGAGGTCCCCCACTCCACCAGCTGAGTATCTTTCTTCCTCAATCTCACACCCTTTATTAGCTTCCCTTTGCATATTCTCTTTCCCCATTCCATCATAAACTCCAGACCTAAAGAAACTGTCTTCATTTTTATTTATTTGTATTCCCAATGAGCTAAATAAACATTTATTAACTGACTGGAGCACTCAGGCCATATCTGAGTTATCCTTGATAAAACGTTGCAAAGAGGAAGGTCTTCTCACCCTTCCCTGCCATGAATTACAGAAGGAAAAAAAGTACAGCTTTCCTTTTTGACTCTCCGCCAGAAGACTGTGGTTATCTCTCCAAAATGATTAGTGGTCCATATCTTTGTTGGTTTTCTAGTCCTTTGCAGAGTAATTTGAGGATGTCTGGTAAGTGGGTCATTGACCAATCTCCTTGACTTTGGCAGTTGGTAGTGGGACTGAGCCCCTGGCCCACTATGGCTAACAATGCTCAAACAATGGCTCAAACCAACGGAACACCCTTTTCTAAAAGAAACACCAGAATATGACTCCTCAGGCTCAAACCTGAGTCCCTTTCCTTCCTCACAGTGAGTTCATCTACCCCCAAGGATTCAATTATCATCTCAACAGACAACTCCCAAATCTATTTAGAACATCAGGCCTACACTTTTGATTTTATTAGTATAGGGAACTCCCAGATAAATAAATTTCCTCTACGGGAGGCCAGATGACCCCTTCTCTGAAGTTTATCATGTTAGAGTTTCCTAGAACCCCTATCTCAAACTTTTTGGTCTTAGAATACCCTTTCACTCTAAGAAATTATGAAGGACTCTAAAGAACTTTTATTTATGTGTATATATATATATATGTATATATGTGTGTGTGTATCTGTATATGTGTATATATGTGTGTGCACATGAACATATATGCCTTATGTATACAAACATATATAGGTATGGTAATATTTTCTGTCATAGACATTAAAATGGGTAGTTTTTAAAAATATTAATTCAGTTGAAAAGAATAAAATTAAATCTATTACAGATTAACATAATTTTTTTTTCTCTTTGGGTCTCTTGTGTTTAGTGTATAGTACATACTTTAAAAATCATTTCTTGAATTGAATTGGGTTGAAGTGAAATTTTAAAAAGACAGGCCATAATCGGGCCAACAGTCTGGTCCAAGCTTAGCATAGACCATGTAAGTCTTTGGCACAACACCATTAGCAGCCATCTCTCACCCATTTCTCATCCACAAACCATCAGTAGTGAACAGATTAAAGACTAAACAAGGATTGGCCAAGAAAGCAGAGGGCAGGGGAATTTTATAAGGGCAAGTAGAAATATGGAGTACTAAGCAAGAGAAGGTATGAGCATTTATATAGTTCCTACTGTATACCAGGCACTGCACTAAGCACTTGACAAATATCTCATTTGATTCTCACAATAATTGTGGATGTAGGTGCTGCTCTAATCCTCATTTTACAGTTGAGGAAACTGAAGCAAACAGAGGTTAGGTGATTTGCCCAGGATCTGAGGTAGGATACTGCTTACCCTCCACCCTTACCCCTTCAACACACACACATCCAACCTATAGCCAAGGTCTGTCCCTTTCACCTTTGTTGCATTTCTCAAACATGCCCCTTTTCTCTCCTCTCCCACTGCCAACACTCTAGTGTTGAAGTTTAGGGTTCGGGGTGCTGGAGAACCCAAAATACCAACACACTAGGTCCTGCTGAAAGAATTTAACCCAAGTCTTCCAGCAAAAATAAAGCAAAGTTTATTAAAATTTTGCCATAATGGGTATCTGTGATGCTGGTATTTGACAAATAGGCCAGAACAATCAGACACATAGTGAGTCTGCACTAGATTACTCTCAGCACCTTCTCGGAGGCAAGATGGATCTTATATACTGAACAATTGTGAGAGGGTGGTCTAGGGAAGGGGTTTGGGGAGAGTCTTGAGGAGGAGTCTAGGGAGGATCTTGAGGAACTGAGGTCACACTCCAGAAATAGGATTAAGAGTGGCTAGTAGCTGAAGGCTACCCGGAGATGACAGACAATGGAGGGCTAGGCTAGGTTAAGGGTATCAGATTTGGCCATGGATATTTTGATAGGATCAAGGGTAGAAATGGACACTAGAGGGCTAGGCTAGTAACAGAGATTTGGGCTGAGCTATAATCAAAGGCTTATGGCCTCAGGCAAATGGCTCCTCAAGTGGGAAGATTCAATCAGAGTTCAAAAGGGTTCCCAGAGCCTAAACCCCATCAATAATGCAGACCCTTTACCACCTTAGGCCTGGACTCATAAAACTGCAGGTGGATCTGCCTACCTCAAGTCTTTCCTCACCTCTAACCATCATCCATTCAGATGCCAAAGTGATTTTCCTCAAGCACTGGTCTGACCATGTCACTCACCTACTCAATAAATTCCAGGGGCTCCCTATCACTTCCACTGTCAGTTTGAACTTCAAAGTCCCTCATAATCTAGCCCACTCTACCTTTCTAGTCATCTTACACCTTAGTCCCCATGACAGAACTCTTCCGTTCAGTGACCCTGACCTCCTGGCAGTGCCAAGAACAAGAGGCTTCACGGCTCAACTCTGGGTGTTTTTTCTGACTGTCCTCCAGGCCTGGAACACTCTCCCTCCTTGGTAGAGGAAGCTTTCCTTGGCTTACTTCAAGACCCATCTTCTACAGGAAACCCTTCCAACTCCTCTTAATGCTAGTAACTTCACTATTTTAACTATTTTCTATTGATTGTGTATTATTTGTATGTATGTATTTGTTTGCACTCCCCCCATTAGACTGAGTTCCTTAATGGCAGGAACTGCCTTTTGCCTCTTCTTGTATCACCAGAGTTTAGCACACAGTTCCTAGAACCAGGTGAGTAAAGCTAATCCCTTGACTTGATAACACAAGTCCCTGTTCTAACCAAAGCATTGTTCACACATGTGACAACATTTCTGGGGGTATTTAAGTGTGGATTTTATTCTTTAAATTTTGTTCATTTTTATTAAGGCTTTTTTGTTGCTATATCACATAAATTAACAAATCCCTTCTTGCTCCACTCCTAGCAAGACACCTCTCGCAAAAGAGAAAAATATTTTTTAAAGAAAAAAGAATTCATTTAAGCCAACAGTGTATCAAAATGCATGCAGACAGTATGTGTAATAGTCCATAGCCACATTTCCTCTTTCCAATGAAGGGAGGAAGGGACATTTTCTTAATCCTTCTCTCAGACCAAACTTGATTATTTTAATCACTCAAGAGTTTGCTGTCTCTGTATTGTTCTTTCCGCATACATTATTGTAGCTAGTTAGTATATTGTTTTCTGGTTCTTCTTCCTTCACTCTCCTATGTCTTCAACTTCCTATGTCTTTTCATGGTTTTCTGGGGTGACTATATACATTATTCTGGCTCCGTTAACTTCATCCAAATTGTCCGAAGTTTCTCTGAATCCATTACATTCATATTATATTCATCATTTTTTTTCACACAACACCACTTCTTCATTCATTCCCCAAATTATGGGGATTCCTTTTGTTCCTAGTTTCATTTGTTGCACCAAAATGTGTTGCTATAAATATTTAAATAGACATCAGTACTTTCCTTTTTTTTAAACCCCCTTTAAAGTATATCCTAGATGTAATATGACTGGGTGGCAGCTAGATTGTTCAGTTGATAGACAGCTTGGCCTGGAGTCAAAAAGACTTGAGTTCAAATGTGGCCTCAGATATGTATTAGTTGTGTAGCCTTGGGCAAGTCATTTAACCTCTGTTTGCCTTAATCCACTAAAGAAGGAAATGGCAAACCACTCCAGTGTTACTGCCAGGAAGACCACTCAGACAGCATAATCTGCAGGATCATGAAGAGTTAGATACAACTGACAGAGTGAACAAGGATGACTGGATAAAAAGTTAGGGACAATTTATTGACTCTTGGGCAGATTTGCAAATTGCCTGGAAAAATTACATTTACTTTGTTGCTAAGTTATATAATTATTATCGTGTATTATATATTATAAAACCTTATATAATTATTTTCCTAATGTTGAACCCAAGGTAGCAAGGTGGCACAGCAAATAGAGCACTGGACTTGGAATCAGGAAGACTTATCTTCCTGATTTCAAATCCAGTCCCAGACACTTACTAGCTGTGTGACCCTGGGCAAGTCACTTAACCCTGTTTGCCTCAGTTCATCATCTATACAATGAACAGGAGAAGGAAATGGTAACCTACTCCAGTATCCCTGCCAAGAAAAACCCAAGTGGGATTACAAAGAGTCAGACATGACAGAAACAACTGAATGATAATAACAATGTCGAACCAATTCTACATTCCAGTTATAAATTCAACTTATTTATTAATAGTGAATAATATCTTAATGTGTTGTCCCTTTGCTAGTATATTATTTAATCATAGATGTTATCAATAGGTTTGGGGGTTTTTTGATCCATTTTACCCTTCCTTAGTATTTGTCTCATAGAAGGAAAGATGCTTTCTTTCTCTATGTTTACAAATTATTCCAAATTCAAATTAATTGTTCTTTGATCACTTGATAAAATTCACTGCTAAATACCTATGGTCTTAGAGTTTCCTTTTTTGGAAGTTCATTAATTGCTTGTTAAATTTTTTTTTTTAAAGCAATCGGGGTTAAGTAACTTGCTCAAGGTTACACAGCCAGTTATTTCTGGGTGTGGTGCTGAGTATCTGAGCCTGGATTTGATCCAGGTCATCCTGACACTGGAGCTGGTGCTCTTACTTTCTGAGCCACCTGGCCACCCCTCAGCAATTGGGGTTAAGTAACTTGCTCAAGGTTACACGGCCAGGTGTTTCTGGGTGGGTGCTAAGTGTCTGAGCCCGGGATTTGCTCTCCAGGTCTTCTCAACACTGGAGCCAGTGCTCTTACTCGCTGTGCTACCTGGCCACCACACTTGTTAAATTTTTGTTGTGCGTTTAGATTATTTAAATGATTTATTTCTTTTTCTATTAATATGTATATTTTATTTTTTACAAGAATTCATCCTTTTCACTCAAATTATTAATTTTGTTGTAATACAGTTGGGTAAAACATTTCCTAATAATTTCTTTTTTGTCTTCATTTGATTTGACATTTTTTCCTCTTTTGATTTTGGTAATTTGTTTTACCTTCCTTTTCTTCGGTCAAATACAATAAAGCTTTACCTAGTGATCATTTTCCCAAAAGAACTAGTTCCTGTTTTTTTTTTTTAATCAAATCAATGTGTTTTTTAGTTTGTTTTATTCTTCTTTCATTTTTAGAATTACTTTTGGAGGCTTAATTAGGATTTTTTTATTTGTTGCTTTCCTATTTTTTTTTAGTTATTCAAGGCATTGATCTCTTCTTTCTCACCTTTGTTGATGAAAGTGTTTAGAGATTTAGTCTCCTAAAGCTTGATTTGACTGCATTCCAGAACTTTTGATATGACATTTCATTCTTGTCATTTCCCTTGATTCTTGTTTCTATGATTTATTTTTAGATACATACCTTCTTTAGAATTACTTTATTTAGTCTCAATATAATTTTAAATCCTTTCTTCAGTTGCCTTTTATTTGTTACAAGTTTTATGATATTGTGGCCAGTAAAAAATGTATTTAATATTTCTGCTTTTATGTGTTTGTGATTTTTTAAAATGTTTTAACAGTTGGTCAGTTTTTGGAAATATGCCTGAAACCTGAGTAATGTGTCTATTTTTGTGACTCCCATTTAGTAATTGCCAAAGGTTCCTCATATTTAACTTTTCTAAAGTACTCTTTGTATCATGAACTTCTTTTTTGTTTAAGTATTTGTTAGGATTTTTGAGGTGGCCACATTGAAATTCTCAATGATTATGGTTTAATTTTCTATTAGTCTCTCAAATTTTATTTTTTTTTCATTTGAGTGTTCAGATATTATGCCGTTTGATGAAAATGTATAGATAGATAGATGGAAAGTAGATAGATGTATATTTAGCATAAATGTTTCACTAGCTATGCTTTAAGCATAATGTGGTTTCTAGCTTATTTCTTTACCACATGCCCCTCCCTTTTTTTGCAAAGAAAAAGAAATCATCCATCTTTTCATGAATAGCTCTACATAGTTAGTTTGTTTTGCTTGTAAATAGTTCCTTTTTCACTCTTTCCTTCTTCTTAAATTACCCTTTCCTCTTTCCTTGTTCCCACCAAATACATACTTAATATATTTCTAGATCAAACTCAGGTGTGTGTGTGTGTGTTCAACCTCCTTTTACCTTGTTTGACTATAAAACAAACCACTCCAGTGTGTCAGGTAAGTTGGCTTTATCGAGTAATTTGAATCTTCTGGCATCATTCCAAAAAGTTTTAGCACTCTGGATAATTATAGAGGGAAGTAAACAAGTTGGTCAATGATACATCACAAGCAGAGCTGAGATGGGAATTAGAGGAAGAAAAACTTGAGGGTTATAGTCAATTATCTTGAAGTTTGTGGTTCATAAGGTACCCAATCTCCCCCATGCCCATGATCATATGGATTACTTGTTGATTCTTGAATATCATTTCATTAACCTCCTCTCTATTTTAATAATGTATAATTGAAAGGATATGATTTTTCCCCTGAGGAATGTTATAGCTGTGTCTTAGAAATTTTGGAATGCTGTTTCATCATTATCATTTTCTTTTACATAGTGATTGTTTCTATGATTTGTTCTTTGACCCACTCATTACTTAAGATTTTATTATTGTCTCCATTTGGGTGTGTATCTTTTGTTTGTGGACCCTGAATAAATTTCTATTTTAATTGCATTATGGTTTACAAAAGGATATATTAACTATTTCTGCCTTTTAACATTTGCTTGCAATACCTCTGTGCCCTAGTACATGATCAGGCTTTTGTTTTTTGTTTCTTAAGTTCCATGTGGTGCAGAAGAATATGAATATTCTTTTGCTGTCCCCTTTAGAAAATAGCATCAGTCTCTCAACTCTAGTTTCTCTCAAAATCTTTTTCAATTCCTTTTAAAATTTTACCTTTATATTGGTTAGACTTGTCCAGAACTGACAGAAGAAAATTGAAGTCTCCTATCACTGTTTTTTTTTTTTATTTTTAAGCAATCGGGGTTAAGTAACTTGCTCAAGGTTACATGGCCAGTTATTATTTCTGGGTGTGGTGCTGAGTATCTGAGCCCGGATTTGATCCAGGTCATCCCGACACTGGAGCCGGTGCTCTTACTCGCTGAGCCACCTAGCCGCCCCTAAGCAATTGGAGTTAAGTAACTTGCTCAAGGTTACACAGCCAGGTGTTTCTGGGTGGGTGCTAAGTGTCTGAGCCCGGGATTCAATCTCCAGGTCTTCTCAACACTGGAGCCGGTGCTCTTACTTGCTGTGCTACCTGGCCGCCCCTCCTATCACTGTTGCATTGCTGTCTTCTTGAAGATCAATAACATTTCCTTTAAGATGCTAGGGAGGCAGAGTCAAGATAGTGGAGTAAAGGCAAGGACTCACATTAAATGTCCCCCAAACTCTCCAAATATCTCTAAAAAATTATTCTAAACAAATTCTAGAGCAGCAGAACCCACAAAAAAGAACAAGTGAAACAAATTTCCATCCCAAGACAACTTGGAAGGTTGGCAAGAAAGGTCTATTTACAATGGGGTAAGAGAGGAGCCCAGCCCAGCACAGGCCATACCAATATAGACCAAGACAGAGAAAATCAGGAGCAGGCCTTGGGTGTGACTGAATCAGCAGAGGCAGCAGCAATAGCTGCTTCTAGAGCTCTCAGCCCACAGATGGTAAGGGAATCAAACAACAGGTGAGAAAGAGAATATAGGGTTCTTTTCGCTAGCACTGAGGCAGGATTCTGTTGCTTTGCCCATACTCATATCGAAGTACCAGTCCAAGTGGCAGTCCCAGGGTGAAGGGGAGCAAGCATACTGTGGGGTAGGGGTGCAGGGACCCTCCTCAGGGTTCCATGGCAGAAAAGAGTGCTTGTGGTCCCTCACAGATCAGAGCACAGGCCAGGAGAGTAGTAAACACCTCTCTGTAGATCATACCACCTTGGAAGAACTGAAAGCTTACAGGTCCCTAGATGCATCTCTAAAAACAACAGTGCAAAACCCTGAAGCTTGGGACAGTGTGCCCTCCACCCTGGAAGCAGAGCCCTACTTTAATAGTTAAAAATCAAGTAATGGGTTGGGAAAATAAGCAAAAAATGAGGTGAAAAACTCTGACTATAGAAAATTTTTATGGTGACAAGGAAGATCAAAACATACACTCAGAAAAAGTCAACAAAGTCAAAACTCCTACATCCAAAGCCTCTAAGAAAAATATGAATTGGTCTCAGGCCATGGAAGAGCTCAAAAAGGATTTTGAAAATCAAGTAAGAGAGGTAGAGGAAAAATTAGGAAGAGAAATGAGAGTGATGCAAGAAAATCATGAGAAAAAAGTCAACAAGTTGGTAAAGGAGACAAAAAAATACTGAAGAAAATAACCTTAAAAAACAGACTAGGCCAAATGGCAAAAGAAGTCCTAGAAGTCACTGAGGAGAAGAATGCCTTTAAAAGCAGAATTAGCCAAATGGAAAAGGAAGTCCAAAGGCTCACTGAAGAAAACAATTTCTTAAAAATTAGAATGGAGTAAATGGAAACTAATGATTTTATGAGAAATCAAGAAACAATAAAACAAAAGAATGAAAAAAATAGAAGACAATGTAAAATATATCATTGGAAAAACAACTGACCTGAAAAATCGATCCAGGAGAGATAATTTAAAAATTATTGGACTACCTGAAAGCTATAATAAAAAAAGGAGCCTAGAC
This sequence comes from Petaurus breviceps papuanus, assembly GCF_028583685.1. Taxonomy (NCBI): domain Eukaryota; kingdom Metazoa; phylum Chordata; class Mammalia; order Diprotodontia; family Petauridae; genus Petaurus; species Petaurus breviceps. The sequence continues at coordinate 9,423,651 of NW_027185664.1, forward strand.
ATAATATTTCAAGAAATTATCATGAAAAACTTAGCTGATATTCTAGAACTAGAGGGTAAAATATAAATTGAAAGAATCCACCAATCACTTCTTAAGAGAGATTCCCAAATGAAAACTGCCAGGTATGTTATAGTCAAATTCCAGAGTTCTCAGGAAGAAGAAAATATTGCAAACAGCCAGAAACAAACAATTCCAAGTATCATGGAGCCACTGTCAGGAGAACACAAGATTTAGCAACTTCTGCATTAAAGGATTGGAGGGCAAAAGGACCTAGGATTAAAACCAATAATCACCTACCCAGAAAAATTGAGTATAATCCATGAGGGGGGAAAATGGACATGAAATGAAAGAGAAGACTTTAAAGCATTCTTGATGAAAAGACCAGAGCTGAATAGAGAATTTGACTTTCAAATACAAGACTCAAGAGAAGCCTAAAAAGGTTAACAGGAAAGGGAAATTATAAGGAGCTTAATGAGGTTAAACTGTTTACATTTCTGTATGGGAAGATGATATTTGTAACTCATAAAGCCTTTCTAATTATTAGGGTAGTTAGGAGTAAATATAGACAGAGGGCACAGGTGTGAGTTGAATATGAAGGGATGATGTCTGAAAAATAAAACTAAGGTGTGAGAGAGGAATTTACTGGGGGATAGAGAAAGGGAGATGTTGAATGGGGTAAATTATCTCACATAAAAGAGGCAAGAAAAAGCTTTTACAGTGGAGGGGAAGAGGGAGGAAGTGAGGGGAAGTGAGTGAACCTTACTCTCATTAGAATTGGCTCAAAGAGAGAACAATATACACACTCAGTTGGGTATAGGGATTTGTCTTGCCCTACAATAAAGTAGAAGGGGAAGAGGATAAGAGAAGGGGAGAGAGATAGAAGGGAGAAAAGATTGGGGAAGGGAGTAGTCAATAGCAAAACACTTTTGAGGAGAGACAGGGTGGAAGGAGAGAGAATAGAATAAATGTGAGTGAGGGAATAGGATGGGGGAAATACAGCTAGCAATAGTAACCATGAAAAAAAAAATTGAAGTAAGAGTGTCTGATAAAGGTCTCATTTCTCAAACATACAGAGAATGATCAAAAGATATGGTAAGTTTTCAGATGAAATAAAGCTATATATAGCCATATAAAAATATTCTAACTCACTATTGATCAGAGAAACGTAAACTGACACAATTCTGAGGCTCTACCTCATACTATTAGATTGGCTAATAGGACAGAAAAAGTTAAGTGACAAATGTTGGAGTGGATGTGGGGAAAATGAGATATTAATGCTGTTGGTGAAATTGTGAACTGATTCAACCATTCTGTACATCAATTTGGAATTATGCCCAAAGGGCTATAAAACTATGAATACCCTCTGACCTAACAATACCACTACTAGGTCTGTACCCCAAAAGAGATAAAAAACAAAAAGGAAAAGGACCTATCTGTACAAAAATATTTATGGTAGCTCTTTCTGGGGGTAAAGATTTGGAAATTGGTGGGATGCCCATCAATTGAGGAATGGCAGAACAAGTTGTGGTACGTGATTGTGACGGAATACTATTGGGCTATAAGAAATGTCATGAGCAGGATGCTATCAGAAAACCCTTGAAAGACTTGCATGGGCTGATCAAAGTGAAATGTACAAAGTAACAGCAATATATAGTAAGATTATCAACTGTGAATGACTTAGCTATTCTCAGCAATACAATGATCCAAGACAACTCTAAAGGACTTATGATGAAATATGCTATTCTTCCCCAGAGTAAGAACTGATCGTGTCTGAATACAGATTGAAGGATACTTTTTTCTAACTTTATTTTTCTTGAGGTTTGTGTGTGTGTGTGTCTATGTTTTCTTCCACAACATGACTATTATGGAATGTTTTGCATGACTACACATCTATAATCTATATCAAATTGCTTGCCTTATCCTGGGGAATGGGGAGAAAGTGGGGAAGGAGGGAAGGGAGAGAATTTGGAACTCAAAATTTTAAAAACAAATGTTAAAAAATTGTTTTAACATGTAATGGGGTGGAATAAAACATTAAATAAATATAAAAATAAGAATTTTGATGCTAAGGCATTTGGAGTATATAAGTTTATTATTGAGTTTGGTTTGTTGTGTATGATACTTTTCAGCATAAAATAATTTCCTTGTTTATATACCGTTTAAATTTTTTGAATGTTCTCTCTTTGTCTAACAGTATAAGAACACCTCCTGCTTTTTGAATTCACATGGTGCATAGTAAAATTTTTTCATCCCCTCAGTTTTATTTTGTATGTCTTTTTTTCTGTTTCTTATAAATAATAGATTTTAGAATTTTATTTTCTTATTCAACTTGTCACTCTTTTTTTTGTTATATTGGATTGTTTAATCCATTCACATTTAAAATTGTGATGAAGTTTATTCATTACTAGCCCTTTATTTGATCACAACGTATATATATATATATTTTTTTTTTCTTTTTTTCCATCTATCTCTAAAACTTTTTTTTTTGCTTTTTGGAGGGCAATTGGGGTTAAATGACTTGCCCAAGGTCACATGGCTAGTAAATGTGTCAACTCTGATACTCTATTCTATGTGCCACCTAGTCACCCTAAAACTTTTTTTTTAATTATGATTTTTCCATTTGCTATAAACACAGCATTATATTTCTTTGGTTACTTTATTTTCATCTTATTTAAAGGTAACCTGGCTCCTACTGACTCTTTTCCTCACCTTTCATCCTTTCTTCTACTTTCCCTTTTTTAAAATTACAGTAGTTCCTTTCTCCTACTTTTATCTAGTTATTTATTTCTTCCCTCCCTCTCAGTCAGGTAGCTTCTCCTTTCTTCTCCTCCTTTTGAGCTAATCTATTCATTAGTTGTTTTTTTTTATTTCATTTTTGGGTCCCTTTCAAAAAAGGATTTCTTTCATTTTATTCACTATACATCTTCTCCTATTTACTCTGGCACCTTATTTTCTGATTCATGATCTCTATAATTATCAGGTCTCTCTCTTTTCTTTGTATTTTTCAAGCTAAACTTCCAAGGTATTCATTTTAGGCTTTCTACTCTCAGTGCTTTCTGCCATTGCCTTGTAAAGTTTACTATATGGGCCCCTTTTTGCATTATGCCCCACTCTGAGAACAATGCCAATTATTGCAGATGCCAGAAAGGACACTGTCCCATGGTAGGCCCCGCCCCCAACTGATCTTTACCCTCTTTGTTCTCCATTTTTTCCCTACCTTTGCCTGGAAATCTCCCTTGGTCCATGCCCTCCCTCTCTTCTAGGTGCCAATTGCCCCCAGGGGTTTTAACCTTCCCCTTCCCAAGATAAGTAGATTTACCAGCCACCAAATTTCCCAGACTTTATTCAATGTAAGGTCCTCATCTCCCTTTATCTATAGGAGCATATTAGCAGAACCCACCTTCAGAGTAAGACCTCCTTCTTTTCTTCCTTTTTTTTGATATTTCCCCCCCCCTCCCTCCCTCCCCCCCCCTCACAAAACCTTAAATTCAGTTCACTCAGAAGCTCATAGATTGGACCACAAATAGACCTCTGCCTGAGCTCCATTTAATGTAAGGTCCACTTAATGGTATTTTGGGCCCTCCAGCATTAGAGTGAATGTCAATGGTAAGTGTTTCTCTTTGGAAGAGCAAGGGTCTTACCCACCCATCTTGATTTTTTTTCTAATTAAAAGGGCTATCCCTTGACTCACTTTTTTTTGTTTTTTTGCTTTTTGGAGGGCAAATGCGGTTAAATGACTTGCCCAGGGTCACACAGCTAGTAAGTGTGTCAAGCATCTGAGGCAGGATTTGAACTCAGGTCCTCCTGACTCCAGAGCTGGTACTATATTCACTGCACCACCTAGCTATGCCCTTCACTCATGTCTTAAAGAGGCATGTTCACTGAATAGGCCTTACCTCACTCTAAGTGAGTTCATGAAAAGGCCTTAGCCAAAATCACCAGAGTCTCCCATTGCATCCCAGTTATCCTGATGAATATCTGGTCACTGGACCCAGATGGCTCTAAAGGAGAAAGTGAGGCTGGTGACCTTGCACAGTCCTCCCTCACTCAAATAAAAATCAAAAGCAAGTCATGTCATCATCCCCTGATGCCATGGGCCTCTTCAAAAACGAATGACAAATACAACAACCTTCTCATTCGCTTCCTTGTAGGTTTTTCTCTTTCTGAGATCACAGAGGTCATCATCCCCTCATCGTTAGCCCTTGATTTGACCACAATGTATCGCTCATTTTTTCTCTATTCCACCTATTTCTCTCCCCTTCTTTCGAGTACCCTCCCATGTTTATTGTATTCTTAGAAAAGCGACATTCACTTATCAGTAGGGTATTGCCAGATTCTGTTCATAATGCTCCCTGTCCACCTCCTTGCTATTATCTTTACCAGATTTCTAGCTTCACTTCTGTCTCCTTGGGCACATTTTGAAAGAACTCTCTTACCGATCTTTTTCTTGTCATTCTGTTGCTGTTGCTGTCTGCATTTATTTTCTCCTCTTTCATTTCTGTTATTTGGGGTGTTTGAAATACAAATAATTTCTTCAGTTCTGGCTTTCTTTCTAAAAGCATTTAAAATTCTACTTTATTATTGAATGTATATCCTTTGTACTGTATGATTAAGCTCAGACTTACAGGACTGGTCACTCTGGGCTGCATTCTGAGATCCAATGATCTTTAAAACACATTGTTCCATCACCTTATCTTTTTTTTTCCTAGTGGGTTCAAAATAATCTTGCATTATTCAAGTATCCTTTTTTTTAATGTTAAGGTCTTTCTTCTGATGTCTTATATAACTTCATTGTTTCTGAACTGAATTATGAAATTTAACCACTATATATGTCTTGGAATTTGCAGTTTTAGGAATTGTTTTTTTCTGGAGGTGATATGTAAATTCCTTCTATTAGAATTTCATTTTCTATGTTCAGAAGTTCTGGGCAGTTCTATTGTATTATGTCCCTCATTATGGTGTTGAGGTTTTTCTGTTCTGTCATGTTCTTTTGGGAGACTTAGAATTTTTAGGTTGTCAAGTTGTATCCAGTACTTAAGATCTATATGTGTTGCTTGCATAATGAGCATATTTTCTTTTAATGTTGTTCTTTATTCTCTTTTTCTAGGTTGCTTTTTACTTCTATGTCTTCATTCCCAATCTTTGGTGAGACTTGCTATTACAGTTTTAAGTTTTTCAATTTTGTTCATTTCTGTTGTGCATGACATAAATTCTGCTCTCATAATTCTCATTTCTCTTTTTAAACACCCAGCAACAGCCAGCATGCTGTGGTTCCATGTTCTCCTCAAATCCCACAAGGTTCTCTGTCTCATCAAATGTTGAATCATTTTTCTTCATTTTGCAGTATTTATTCATAGATGCCTGAACTTGTTCAGTAGATCCAGAGGCCAGATTTCCTTCCGTTACTGTTTTTCCTGTTGACTTATCTGTTTTTTGTTCAAGGTCACTGAGATACTTTCAGTTTTATTTTTCCCTTTTATTTTCCTAATTGCTTATTTCTGACTCCCTCCTCACTCATTGTGGTTTCCTTGGGGGCTGGATTTCAAAGGATTGCAGCCTCTTTTTACACTGGGCAATTCACAATTCACTAGCCTAGGTCTCTGCCCTACCTGACAATTTTTTTTTTTGCTTTTTTTTTGGAGGGCAAACACGGCTAGTTTTTGTGTTAAGTGTCTGAGGCTGGATTTGAACTCAGGTACTCCTGACTCCAGGGCCGGTGCTCTATTTAGTGTGCTATCTAGCCACTCCCCTAACTGACTTTTGGAAAGTCAGAACTTCCCTGGCAGGAGGCTGTGGTCTTTCCTTCAGGCTTGGTAGAGTGCTACACAATTGCTCACATGCACAGGGTCCTGTACTGGTGACCTTTCCCACTCCCAGTATTCCTTAGTTCTCTGGCCCAGCACCAGCAGTTCAGGGCCTTCTTTCCCCAGTACCAGAAATTCAGAGCTACTAGAAATTCAGAGCTTTGTAGCAATGGTGATTCCAGGTTGCATCCCCTGGAAAGCTTTTGTTCCTGAAGGGCTATGGCCAAGCTGATTGTCAAGGTGTGAGGAAACTTCCACAACTTGGAGCCTAAGGCTCTATAGTACTGACAGAGGGAGCAGGAAACAGAGTATAGGGGTGAATTTTGATGTAAACTTTTATTGTGTTCTTGGGTCTGCTAGTGCAGTCTTACATTTTTTGTTTGGAAGGTGGGGGAAAAGTACTGAGTGAATTCAGGATAAGTGTCAGTTCATGGTTTTTGAGTTTGTATGTTTGTTTTGGGTGAGGAATGACATCTTTTGGATTTTTGGTGTCTTATACCATAAAGACAGCTGAAGTTGCTTATCTTTGGCACATAATTTCTGTTTTGGAGAGATCTGAGAGTTTGTGAGGATGAGAGAAAATATTTTGTCTTCCATCTCATTGTTCACATGATTCAGAAAGCTGGTTGTAAGCTATTTATTTATTTTTAGTATATTGTATTCCAATCATTACTCTCCTTTAATGCAATTGCACTGAAGTCTTGGATGATCCTGATGGTGGTTCCTTTTCACTTGATCCCTCTTCCCTGAATGCTTTTCAGCATTTTTTTTTAAATCTAGAGTTTCTAGATTTTGGCTATGTCATTTCTGGGTGTGTTCAATTTGATGATTTTTTCAAGAGGTGATTAGTTTGAATCTTTCCATTTTTATGATGCTCTCTTGTTCATTAGATCTAGGCAGCTTTCTTTTATGATTTATTGAAATATGACAGAATTTTTATTTATCATGGTTTTTAATAAGTCTAATAATTAAAAAAAACAGATTTTGTTGCTATTATTGTCTTCACATAATTTAAGTTTTGCCTTCTATTCCTTATCTTCATACTCCCAGATAGCTTATGCTTTATACTAAAGAATTTATTTATTTATTGCATTTTTGGGAGGGAAATTGGAGTTGAGTGACTTGCCCAAAGTCACACTGCTAGTTTTTGTGTTAAGTGTCTGAGGCCGAATTTGAACTCAGGTACTCCTGACTCCAGGGCTGGTACTCTATTCTCTGCGCCACTTGGCCGCCCCTGAAGAATTAATTTTTAACCAAAAGAAAAGGAGAATATGTTAAAAATCAGCAAAACCAATCAACACATCAAAAATGGACATTATATATAATGTTTCACATTACAAAGGAGAAGGGACAAATGTCTTCTTGTATCTCTTATTTGGGGCAAACTTTCTTTTTTTTGCAGCTTCAAAATATTCTTTTAAAAAATTGTTTTGTGGTTGTTCTTACCATTCACATCTTTGTATGTGCCATTTTCCCATCTGATTATTTTGCTTTGCATGTAGTCTTCCCATGCTTTTCTCCATTTATCATATTCATAATTTCTTAGACCACAACAATATTTTGCTATACTCATGTACCAGAAATTGTTTATCCAGTCTGCAATCAATAGGATTGTACTTTCTTTCCACTATTTTTCTATCACAAAAAAGTGTTGCTATAAATATTTTGATGTATATGGTGCCTTTCTTTTTGCTTATGTCCTTCTTTGGTTTATAGGCTTTCCAGAAGAATCTCTGGGTCAAAAGTTACAGATATTTTACTTTTTTTTTTGGAGGGGGGAAGTCAAGGCAATTGGGGTTAAGTGACTTGCCCAAGGCTACATAGTTAATGTCAAGTGTCTGAGGTCAAATTTGAACTCAGGTCCTTCTCACTTCAGGGCCAATGCTCTATTCACTGTGCCACCTAGCTGCCCCAATTTTAGTACTTTATTTGCATAATTCCAAATTGTTTTCCAGAATGATTTACTAATTCAAAGATAATTCTTAAATTACTTCACCTTGTCCTGTTTTCTGGGTCAATTGTTTGTGTGATCTACTTTCCAACCTGGAAATGCAAGTGAAATTATTTTCTCCAAAATTCCATTAGCAAATCATCAAATCTTATGGTTTTATCTTAACCCTTAATTTCTTAATCTCTCTACTGAATTGGACACTGCTGACCACATTATTCTTTCTGGAGACCCCTTGCTTTAGAGTTTTTCATGATCCTGCTCTATCTAGGTTTTATCACAACTCCTTCTCAGTCTAATTTGCTGATTAATCAGCTATGTCATAATCCCTAACTGTGAATATACCCCGAGGTTTCATCTTTTTTCTTCATCTGTTCTATTACTTAGTGACTTGATTAGTCCCCATCCCTTTAATTATCATCTTTCTGGAATATTCTTTCTGTTGATGAACCCACTCTTTCCAAAGGAAATGGAGGTGCCTCTTGAAAATGGTCTCCTCAAGGAGGTTAGCCAGCAAAGACCAGAGAGGTATAGGATTATGGCTTGGATCGATGGATCAAGCGAGGGATTTTTAAGAATCAGGGAGAGATGGGTGTCTTTTTAGTTAGTAGAGAAGCAGCAAGTAGACAGGGAGAGACTGAAATAAGTGAGAGTTGGAATGGTGGAGTAGGTCATCCACTGGAGAAAACAGGGTGGAGTGGTGCCACTTGTGCATGAAGAAGGAATATCCCAACTCCCGTGTCCCTGCATTTGCACTACTTGTGCCTCATGACTGGAATGTACTTTACCCCTCCCTTCTTTGTCTAGAACTCTACATTCTTCAAGACTCTGCTCAAGCACCAACTTCTACATAAAGGTTTATCCATTCCCCTCCTTTGTCCCTGTTCCAGCTACTTTTTAGCACAGTTCAGTGAAAAAAAAACACTAAACCTGAATTTAAAGAACCTGAATGTAAATCTGATGCCTACTACCTGTGTGACCATGGGCAAGTTACTGGGTCTCTCTGGGGACCTGTTTCCTCATCTAAAAATGAGAATTTTTTCCTTCCATTTATGTATAAACGGGCCCGTGTAAAGTCTAAGATGTTGTCTGGACAGAGCAGAGTACAATGGTGTGACCACCTCTTTATTCCTGGATATGACACCCCCCAAAGGCAGCTTTAAGATCCTGCTAGCTTTCCTAGCTACATCATACACCCAACTCAACACTAAGCTTGCATTCCACTAAATGCCACACTGCTGTTTTAACCAGAAATTATCTACCCACACTTTCTACCTCTTAGGCCTGCAAATTGATTTTCAATTAAATAGACATTTGCTAAGGATCTACAATGTGCAAGTCACTCTTCTAGGCATTAGGGATACAAAGACAAGATGAAAAGCAGTCTTTTTCTTAAGGAATCTTGTGTTCGAATGGCCAAAATTCAACAGTTCAATCAATAAACACTTATTAAGGACCAATTATATGACAGGTTTCATAAATACATACATATATATATATATATATATATATATATATATATATATATATATATATATATATATATATAAATAATGAAATAGTCCCTATCTTCAAGGGGTCAATAGAAGGAGACACATTCAACATATGTATATATATATATATATATATATATATATATATACATATATATGTGTGTGTACACACACATATATATGTAGGCCCAATATGCATATTCACAATATATATAAAATAAGTTCAAAGAAATTCAGGGAGAGACACTAATAACTGGGGAGACAGGGAGAGCCTCATGTAGAAGGTAACATATGAGCTTAGCTTTGAAGCAGACGGAGGATTCTAAGAAGTGGGCTGTGCATGCCGGGTCTTTGCAAAAGGTATAGAAAATATGAATATAACGAAATGTTCCATGAGAAATCACAAATGTGTTGAAAATTTCACAAGAAATTATAAATATGTTGAATTCAGAGAAATCCAACAAGACTTTTATGAACTGATGCAGAGTCAAGACAGTAGAAGCAGGATAACGATGCATGTGCTAATTACAAAAATGTACATAAAGAAAAGCAACTTTGAAAGACTTCTGTGTACTTTGATGGATTCAGTGACCATCGGGACTTATGAGGGCAGCTAGGTTACACATAGAGCTCTGGGCCTGGAGTCAGAAAGACCTGAGTTTACATTTATTTTCAGACACTAGCTGTGTGACCCTGGGCAAGTCACTAACCTTGTCTGCTTCAATTTCCTCATCTGTAATATGAACTGGAGAAGAAAATGGCAGACCATCTTAGTATCTCTGCCAAGAAAACCCCAAATGTGCCATGATGAGTCAGATAGGATAGAAACAGCTGAAGAAAGACTTCTGAAGACTGATTATGAAGTATGTTTCCCATCTTTTGGCAAGAGAGGTGATGACCCATGGTACAGAATGAGACATTATCAGACATGACTACAGTGTTGATTTGTTTTGTTTGTCTATACTAATTTGTGGTAAGGGATTCCAGGAGAAGGTAAAGGAATGCCGTTAATGGTTAATAATGAGAACGGAAAAAGGATTAAAATGTTACTATAACACAAAGAAGAAAACAAAAAGAATTTCAGAAGAGGATGCAGAAAGTTTAATGTTGGTACTTCCACAGAAGTACCAATAGACAGAAGAAAGAGAATAAACCCAAGTCTACAGTTTTAGAAACGATCCTTGTTGACACTTAAAATGCTTGTTTGTTCCTTCAGAAAGGCCCGCGTCATCCCCTGCATCCTGGGGCCATCACCAGTCACCTTGACTTTTGCCTTACTGCTGGATTCCAATGACTCTGAAGGAAAGTGGCCTCTGCCACACTTAAACCCAATTCATGCCCAAGTCAAGACATCACCCTCATGATGTCATCAGTCCTCTTCATAAACAAAGGACAAATAACCACAGGAATGACAACAAATGTTTTAGGTCAATCTCATAATAAAAAAAGACAATTTTAAAGAGAGATGTTTACAAAAGGGTACGATTGGTTTTGAGATCTTTGTCACTGGCCAGGTTATTCCCATTATTGTTGTTATTCAGCCATGACCAGCTCTTTGTGGTTTTCTAGGCAAAGATACTGGAGGGGTTTTGTCATTTCCTTCTCCGGTTCGTTGTATGGATGAGGAAACTGAGGCAGAGTTAAGTGACTTGCCTAGGGTCACCAAGCTAGGAAGTATCTGAGGCCAGATTTGAATTCGGGAAGCTTAGCTTTCCTGACTCCAAGACCTGACACCATGTCACCTAGCTTCTCTTTGCAGCTCTCCACATGTAAGGATCCTACAAACTCACTGAAATATTAAAGGAAACAAAATGTAGTAGAAACAACACTGAATTTGGAAGCAGAAAACTCATTTTCAACTAAAAGTTTTGTGTTATATCGGACCAGTAAATCCCCTTGACTCTTTGGGTGTCAAGTTTCCTCATCTATAAAATAAAGGTTTGGACCAGATAACTTTGTAAGGTCCCCCCGGCTCTAAAGTCTATGTTTCTAAAAGGATATGTGTTGACTTTCAAATAAATAGAGTCATGAAGTGTATTTTCTTGAGAAGGACAGTGATTGAACCACTTCATTTTTCTCATAACTATTGTCAGAAATGTGTATATCTCTCAAGAGTTTGAATCATTATTCTGTCCATGAAGATAATGTCTTACTGGGGGGAAATGAACAGAACCATGGAGACGGGAGAAAGAGTATCATGTAAATGTACAACAAGAAGGCCAATCTGGCTGCGATGAAGTGGAGTCATGTACATTAAGAATGGAAAGGTAAGGGGTGGCTAGGTGACACAGTGAATAGAGCACCGGCCCGGGAGTCAAGAGGACCTGAGTTCAAATCCAACCTCAGACACTTAACACTTAACTAGCCGAGTGACCTTCAGCAAGTCACTTAACCCCAATTGCCCTCAAAAAAAAAAAGAAAAAAAAAGAATGTAAAGGTAAGTTGAGACCAACTGTGAAAAGGTTTAAGTGGCAAACAAAGGAGTGTGTATTTTAATCTAGAAGTAATTTTAGGAGGGAATCACTGGAGTTAGGTGAATGACATAAACAGACAGACACCTTAAGATTACAACTTCAGCAGCTGTGTGGAGAGAAGACACACCTGAGGCAAGAAAAACAAATAGAAAGCTATTGTAGAAGTTCAGACAAGAGGCAATGAGATGGGACAGCTAGGTGGCACAGTGGATAGAACACTGGTCCTCAACTCAGGACAGACTTGAGTTCAAATCTAGCCTCAGACACTTAGTAGCTGTGTGACCCTGGGCAAGTTACTTAACCCTAATTACATTAAAAGAAAAAAAAAAGAGGTGATGAGGGCCTGAACTTGGTAGCCATGTTAGTGAAGGTGATGGATACCAGAGGTTTGGCAACGAAATGAAGATATGGATACGGAAGAGTGGGAGGTGAAGACGGCTCAGAGGTTGTGAACTCAGAGTGACTCAAAAGTTGGTGGCATTTTTGCCTTTTCTTTGCATCCCAGAGCTTAGCACAGTGCCTGAAACAGTGCTTAATAAATGCTTGTTTACTGAATAATTGACCAGACAAGCTGGATTTGGAGGAAATTCAACAAGTCAACAAACATAGATTAAGAGTCTACTATGTGCCTGAAACTGTGCTGGGCACTAGAAATAAAAAGACAAAAATAAAACAGGCTATGTTGTCTAGGGGCTTGCATTCTAATGGGCAAAGGGAATATCTGAACACATATACAGAGTCTGTACAGAACAGATATAAAGGAACGTGGAGGCAGGGCTAGGAGGTACTCCCCACGGGAGGTATCATGCTGAAAGTGGTGCTAGAATAGCACTAGACTGAGTCTAGAAGGATACCAGGGATCTAAGAGTTGGAAGTAAAAGTAATGAGTTCTGGTATGGACATACCGAGGAAATGAGTCAACAGGTTGAAGCCAGACTGTGAACGATCCCATTGATTTTATGTCTTCAAACAGAGGCTAGATGACCTCCTTTTAAAAGCATTTTAGGTCTGGTCCTAGTGAGACTAGATGATCAGAGAGGACTCTTCTAACTTGAAATACTATGCTTGTGTAATATTTGCTGACTGATTCAGAGAAGTTAAAGAATTCAGTAATTCTTGGCTCAGAACAATAATAACCAGCCAACAGCTACAAACAGCAACAAAACCCATCTTCTTTAAAGGCCTCTTTATCTAGAAAGGCGGCCAACGGTTTTCCTGAAAAAGAAAAATAGTGAGTTTAGGTTTTGCTATGAAGCAGTAAATGGCAGAGGAGACAGAGTTCCAGGCCTGGAGTCAAGAAGACCTGAGTTCAAATCCAGCCTTGTACACTTCCTAGACGTGTGACCTTGGGCATGTAACTTAAACTCTGCTTGCCCCAGTTTCCTCAACTGCAAAATGGGGAAAATTATGGTAGCTACCTCCCAGGGTGGTTGTAAGGATTAAATAAGATAATATTTGTAAAGCACTTAAGATGAAGCCTGGCACGTTGTAAGTGCTATTTAAATGTTAGCTATTCTTGTTATTGTTATTATTGAATATCTGCAATTTATAGTGTTGTTAATGGTCACGGTGCTCCTGGATTAGGAGAGGGAGTCTTCACCAAGCCAAACCTATAAAATATTGATTTTAAAATATTCCCTAGGGGTGGCTAGGTGGCATGGTGAATAGAGCACGAGCCCTGGAGTTAGGAGGACCCGAGTTCAAATTCAGCCTCAGATACTTAACACTTAGTATCTGTGTGACCTTGGGCAAGCCACTTGACCCCAATTGCCCTGCCTTTCCCCTCCAAAAAAAAGGCAAAAAATAAAATAAAATAAAATATTCCCTAAAATAATTAGTGAAAAACCAGGTTACAGACATAGTGTGACATGTTTTCTAAATTTTTTTGTAGTAATACTCCTTTCTTTATACCAAAGAATTTTCATGCCCATTCCCTTTTCATAAAGTATTCTATGCAAATGATTTTTTTTTTGCCTTTTGGAGGGCAATTGGGGTTAAGTAACTTGCCCAAGGTTACACAGCTAGTTTTTTTTGTATGGGTGTTAAGTGTCTGAGGCTGGAACCAAACTCAGGTCCTCCTGACTCTGGGGCCTGCGCTTTACTCACTGTGCCAACTAGCCACCCCTGCAAATGATTTTCTAAGCTCTCATACTTTATTTAAATAAAATGAAAACTTTATCATAATTTTATACTACAAAAACTTAAATTAGAATGAAATAATGTAATAGTTTAAAAAAAACTATTATTGTTGAACCCCAAAAATGACTGAAAAATATAACAGATAATAGCTTGCTTTTAGCTTCCACAAAAAGACTGTTTAATTTCAAGGTTAAGGGCTTTGCATTGAAATGCAGCAAATAGTACTACAAACCCGTTCTTCTTCCCTTCCTTTCCAGCTCTACACCATGTGGCCTGCTGTCTGGTAGTGGTCCTCATTCCCCTCTCCCTGAAAACTTGGACTCTGCTCCCATGAGGCTGAATTCTGATAAGCACAATATTGCCTTATCGTCATCCATGACACTTCCAGGCCATCTCCACACCATGTCATTGCCTGAACGCTCCCTAACTGTCCCCTCCTTCTTAGCTTCCCTTTTTGTGTTGTTTTCCCTCCTAAAAGTACAGAATTCTTATGTTTATATTATTAGTACTTAGCATAGTGCCTGGCACAACCAAGCACTTAATGTTTTGTCCTTTCTTCCTTCCTCTTTCCCTCCTTCCCTCCCTTCTTTCCTTCCTTCCTTCCTCCCTCCCTTCCTCCCTCCCTTCCTTCCTTCCTTCTTTCCCTCCTACCTTTCCACCATGCCTTCCCAAACATCCAGCTTTATGTAAAAGGGCCTAAGACCAAAGCATAAACAGAAGGGAGGGAGTGAACAATTATTGAAGACTAGTTATTGCCAGCTCCAACATCCTTCTTCTGGTTTTTTTTCTGCTCCCTTCACACCTACACCCCAGGATCCCGCTGTCCAGTAGCATTTATGGACTTCACTAGTCAGGAACATCATCCTAGCTCTCTTTCTCATGGCTTTGAACTCAACCTAGCCCTGAGATCTCCTTATAACTCCCAGGTGCTCCACACTTAGCAGCCTGTCCCCAGCTTATCCATTTCATCCTATTGTCTACAATCTCCCTAAGCTAAAAGAATGCACGAAAGCCCTTTCAGAGTTCCCCCACACATCCATGGAAGCCTAAACTAAACATTCTCTACCAGAGAAGTCAAGGACAAGTTTTTGAAAATGCGATACACGAGTCCTTTCTTTTGTCATTTTCCCACTAGAATAGATTCTGCATTTGAAGAAGCCCTAGGAAAGTATCAGAGAATAGGCATTAAAAGGGGCAGAAAAGAGAAACATTTAGGTCCTGCCTTCCTCACTAATGAGTATTAATTTTCCCAACAGACTGGGAATGAAGCCTTCTCTAAGCCACATGTCCAGATCCACCCTTGGTCAGAGGTCTAGCTAATGTGTTTGCAGAGTTTCTTGCTGTTCTAGCCTGATGAGTAGATGCCAAGCCTCTAGAGCGTCCTACTTCCAGAACATGAACAATCCTTTGGTGCTGTGACTGACTGTGTCACACTTATATTCCCAGCACCTGGCTGCCCCACTGCTTATAGCAACAAGTGGGCTGATCACCTGGCACGCTTGTCATTTTCCCTGAAAGAATTCCAAAAACCTGGGATCTGTGACAACCTAAAACCAGCATCCCAGCCAGCAGAAGGAAAGACACAAAATGAAAATGACTTAGCTGCCCCGTGCTCCCATCTGCCTTCCAACTGTCCACAAGACTGCCCCCAGAACGCTCGCTTTCTCTAGTTTTGCCAAAGTGGAGGAAGCATGTCCCCAGGGATCACAGCTTCTCCCCTAGAGACAGCTATAGAAACCAGAATGCAGACCTCAGACTTAGGAAAGCTTCCTGGAACATTCAATTTTAAATTTCCCCTGGAGTGTGCCTCCCAGAAGCCCCCTAAGTGAATGCCCCAGAGAAAGTGTCTTGCCTTGTTAAAATCACACCCTCATGTACATTAGGAAAAGAAGAGATGTGTTGCTTGAGCCATATTTTTGGAAATTGCTAGTTGCAAAATGTTTCCTGAGGTAGAAAAAAGCACCAAGGACTGTAATTATTGGATTGTTTCACTTCTGAGTCCAAGAAACAGATGCTGTACTTTCGGGGCTTGGACAAGTATTATCACAAGTTAACTCGTCTCCTTGCCATTATAGCATCTATGCTCGATGGTTTACTTGATGAGTCCTACTTATGAGATCAGTTGAACCACTGCCTATGAGTTGGTTTGTTAAGCTCTTAAAAAAGCAGCTCCATGTTGTAATCTGGTGCTAATCAGATTTTAGTCAGATGTTGCCAGGAAAAAAATCAATATGTATAATGTGAGACTAGTGAGCCATGGAACCAAATCCCAAAGAAGAAAATCATCCTGTAAGCTCTAGGCTGATGATTTAGAAGAGAAACTTGGGTTTGGTGAGGAGGAAAAGGCCTTTGATGCCTTCCTGTTTTCCTCAGCCTCTTTCCAAGAGCTGGATCCCTTCTGAAATGAAATGAAACCATAACTGTCCACATTTATATGGCACTTAACTTTAAGATTTACAAAATCAACTCACTTTCAATGACTTTTGAAAGTTAAGTAGTGAAGTATCCCCATTCCATACACTGGGAAGATTAAGTGACTTCCCCAGGCTAATAGGTATAAGTACCAGGAATTGAAACCAGGTCTCTTCATTCTGAGTATAAAGTTCTCAACTCTCCCTTTGCTCCCAACGAAATTTTAAGTAGAGTGGGATGAGGCATTCAAGGTTTTCATTTAGCACCCAATGTTTCGGTCATTACTGATATCAGTAATAATTGCAAAAAGTATTTTATAGCTGTTTTATGCTTTTAAGATGCATTTTGAGTACTTTTTTCATTTTTTTTTTGCTTTTTTGAAGGGCAGTTGGGGTTAAGTGACTTGGCCAAGGTCTCACAGTTTTCATTCTTTTTTAAAGCCCATTTTTAATGTGAGTAAATCAAAAAAGAGATGGTCAAGTTTAGAATCAAACAGCAAGCCAAGTTCATCAGGAAAGGTCAAAGTATTCAAGCTATTCCTGTTGACATTCAAAGTCCTCCATCATCTGTCCCCAGGCTATCTTTCTGAATTTTTCTCTTCTTGCTCTTCAATAGACTTTCCACTCCAGCAAGACTGTCTGCCTCGTGGTACCCAACACATTTCACAGGCACCCCCTCTCTTGGACTTTTCTGGTGCTATTTCCTTCCTTGGAACCCTCTTCCCCAACCCCCTTTTCTTTTCACCTATTCAAATATTATCAAGCTTTGATACCCATCTGTTAATACTCATCTTTTCCGGGAAGTTTTGCTGACAACTTGAGCCCACATTAATTATTCCATTTCCTGACCGTCCCTGGCTCTATTGGGATGATTCATTTTAGCACTTAGAATCACAGATTGCTACAATTGGAATGAACTCTGGAGGTCACCTCCCACACACACTCACACACACACCCATTCCCACCATTTTACAGATGAGGAAAGTAAAGCCCAGAAAAAAAGGAAGACTTGCCCAAAGACAACTAGTAAGTGACCAAGCCTCTACTCAAATCTCAGGATCCTAATTATTTCAAGGCCCAAGGCTCTTTCTACTAAACGTATTGTCTCTTGTTCAGTCATCTCATTTGACTACATTCAGTTTGTTATGTCATTCATCATACTTTGTCACATTTAATTGTTGCTTTTATTCCACAGATGTCATCACTTCATGGGCAGAAATCCTATTATCTATTTATTTGATATGTGCCACAGCACCTGGGGCAGAGATGATCATATAATATATGCTCAATAAATATGTCTTAAAATGAATTCAGACCAGGCATTCTAGTACTTGATGGCTTCTTTCTCCCCCATTATAACTAGATAATGTAGTGGATAGAGTGTTGGACTCGGAGTCAGGAAAACCTGAGTTCAAATCTTCGCTCCGACACTTATTACTAGCTGTGTGACTATGGGACAGTGACAACCTCTCTGTCTCAATTTCTTCAGTCAGCTTTGCAATGTGAATAATAATACAAGTGCCCTATCTCTCAGGGTTAGCTTGTTGTAAGGATCAAATGAAGTAAGTGCTTTGCAAAATTTAAAGTACTACATAAATATTTGTATTCCTTTGAGTTGGTCAGACAATCCAAATTTTCAGTACATATTAAACATACGTACTAATAAGGAAATCTCTCTGCACCCTGTCAAAGCTAAGAATAATAAAATTTTTAATCGTTTTTTAGTATTGTGGGTTTTTTTTTTTAGCATTTAGTAACCCATAGTAGCTTTTGTTCTCACAAAGGTCTGTGTGCCATCTCTCTCTCTCTCTCTCTCTCTCTCTCTCT
>NW_027185664.1:9441846-9516627 GCF_028583685.1 Petaurus breviceps papuanus
TCTCTTTCTCTCTCTCTCTCTCTCTCTCTCTCTCTCTCTCTCTCTCTCTCTCCCCCTCCTCCTCCTCATTCTCTCTCTCTCTGTCCATCTCTCTTCCTCCTCCTCTCCTTCTTCCTTCTCCTCCTTCTTCTCCTCTTCCTCCTTCCCCTTCTTCTCTGCTCTCTCTCCCCTATCTCTTTCAATTTCTCTCTCCCCCCTTCCTTGCTCTCTCCTTCATTTTTTTTTCTATCTCTATTTCTATTTCACTTTATTTCTGTATGTGTGTCTCTGTTGTGCTCAGTTTCTCTGTTTATCTCTGTGTTTGTTTCTGCTTTCTCTTTCTGTGTTTCTCTCCTTCTCCTTCTCCCCACTCCTTCTGTGACCTGAGCCCAGGGCTTCCTGCACCCAGAAGTAAATATAAAACAGGGCAGAAAGAAATTAGCCTCGGTCCTAGGATCAGAATTCTACTGTGCTCACTAGTGACCTTCTGACTATTAAATGCTACCTGCCCTACTACTGCTGGCATTAGGCAACCTCCCTGGATTTGACTCTTTGCTTCCTTGGACTTTTGACATGTACCCACATTGATTAACTTGGCCTCCCAGGCCTGACCCCTTCAGGCCAGGCTTGTGCCTTGACGCTGAAACTCTGGAATGACAGTGAGTCCTAAGCTTGCTTTGAAAGAAGCCCAAAGAGGATTAAGTCAGATGCAATAGGTCAGAATGGCTTGACCCTCGTTATTTTCACTTTGACCAAGCATGTAGTCCTTGTAAGTAAGCCTGGTTAACGTTAATCAGAGGGGGTTTAGGAGTGAGGATCTAAATAGCCTTGAAAGCTTGCTCTCTCCTTAACCTGTGATTTGGTTACTTAGAGCTCACCTCTGAATTGCTAGTGGGTGGTGCTGAGCATTTTGCAATCTAGGACACAAGCTAAACAGAGAAAAAAGCTTAAGAGAGAAACTAATCCACAGACTTTTTACAAATACGATTTTTCCTCTCTAGGCTGTCTCCCTTGCATTTCCCAGATGCAAGCTGTTGATCCTATACAGCATAAACCCACCTCACCAGATATTTTACTCTACAAAAATCAGGGGTGCACACACGTGCGTGCACACACACATGCATGTGCACACACACACAGCTTCACATGGCTTCATCTTATTTCTGTGTCAGACAGATGTCTCATGAAACCACTCAGCAAATAACACAGAGCTGCTTTTTATTACACCTGTTTTTAAGCAGGGAGGGCACATTCAGACTCATACATCGCAACACATAAAACAGACCCCAAAGTCTTTTGATATAAAATTCTGTACTTCAACACACCAAGAACAGAGCTTATGAGAAACCCTTCTATGACCAACTGGTGAGCCAGGCAATGGAGAAGACTAAAAGGCATGGGGAATGATGATTTCCTCCTCTAGTTGCCAATTTTGAATTATCTTCTAGGAACGTGATTTCATTTGAAAATTATTACTCATTTCATGTTAATAGAAGGATATGGACCTTTCAGGTCCAATACTACTCCAATAATCTATATGATTCCACCTTCAAATCATTATCATCTAAAAACCATCAATAAAGCAATTCATCCATATAGTTGGTTGGGTTTTCTTTTTCATTGAACTAACTGGCAATCTTACAAAATTCATCAACTGAGTCATTCAAAATGAATACTCTATGGATAGACATGAATGATATTCAACACAAAGAGTCAATATATATGATTATATATGTGTATACACACATATCCATCTATACATGAAACATGTGGGTACATGCATACATAAATACCTAAACATACATATATGTATTATCTATATTTCTATACATAAATATATATATTCTCTATATATCTAAATATCTCTATACATTATCTATCCATCCATCTATCTATCTATCTGTCTGTCTGTCTGTCTATCCATCCATCCATCCATCCATCCATCCATCCATCCATCCATCCATCTATCTATCTATCTATCTATCTATCTATCTATCTATCTATCTATCTATCTATCTATCTATCTATCTATCTATCTATCTATCTTGCATGGCCCAGGAAAAAGAAGACTGCATTTGGACTAACTTGGGTGAATTTCTCAGTTCTGGCACTTGAATACCTGTGTGACTTACAATAGCAAGTCACTTAACCTAAGTTCTCTGGGTCTCAGTTTCCTCTTATAATTTAGGAATTTAGACTAGATGTCCCATAAGGTATCTGCTAATTCTAAATCTTTGATCCTATGACATTAATTAAATTTTTTTTTCATTCAGCAAGCACCTCTGTGGAGGAAATAGAAAAATCTATGTGCTATGAGTTTAGGCAGACCATCTTCTCTCTCTCTTCTGTCATTTAAAAGCAACATTATTGTTTCAGTCTCTTTTTGTCCCCATTTGGGGTTTTCTTGGTAAAGATACTGGAGTGGTTTGCCATTTCTTTCTTCAGCTCATTTGATATACAAGGAAACTGATGCAAATAGAGTTCAGTGACTTGCCCAGGGTCACACAGCAAATGTCTGATGCCAGATTTGAACTAAAAGAAATGAGTCTTCCTGACTCCAGGTCCACACTCTATCCACTGCATGACCTAGCTGCCCCCAAAAGAAACATTAGAGGTCAAAGAAATGGAGCTTATAGAGTTGTGCTAATTTTATCTCCAAGGGAGGCCTGTCCCATTTAGACATTCTGGTTGTTGTGGTCGTTGTTTGTCCTATAGCTCTTGAAGAGGACCGTGATGTCAGGGAGGTGGTGCCTCGATGTCCAAGTGAATTAGATTTAAGTGAGGCAGGGCTGTGCAAAGTCACAGCCTCACTTTCTCCTCTGGAGCCCTCTGGGTCCAGTGGCCAGATATAGATCAGAATGAATGGAGATGGCCCTGAGGAGCCTTGTACATGGTAGGTGATAATTACATTGCCTATTGTTTGAATAAACTGGTAATAAGACAATCCTGCCTTACCTAGAAATGATGATCATTGGGGGTGGCTAGGTGGCACAGTGAATAGAGCACCAGCCCTGGAGTAAGGAGGACCTGGGTTCAAATATGGCCCCAGACACTTGACACACTTACTAGCTGTGTGACCTTGGGCAAGTTGCTTAACCCCAATTGCCCTCCAAAACAGCAAAAAAAAAAAAAAAAAAAAAAAAAAATTAATGATCACCTAATGAGATTAACCACAGAAAGACCCTACCCAGAATAGACCAAGGTTACTGCAAAGTTAAGAAGTTCTTCATCCCTTCCCCCCCAATCACTGGATACCTTGCCCCTATTACTCAAACTCCCAAATTAGGACAGTGTCCGAGCAGCCTTACCTGATAGGCTCCTCTTGCTGCCTGTTCTGAGGTTGTGTAAAACTCTATAAAGTATGTGTGACTATCTCTCCCACTCCTGGAAGTTGCTAGCCACCTGGCAGCTGACTTCAGCTGATGCAAATTAAACTATTTATCTTCTAGCCTTGCCTCTTGATTTATTGACCTCCATTCAAATGGTCCTATGTGTGAGGAATTGTTTATAGGAGGGTCTTAGGATCTCTATATTTAAGGCATTGTGCTAAGTACTAAAAAAGCCTTTACAAAGGAGTGTACATACGTTCTATTGGATGGGAACAACTTATACAAAGAAGAAAATGCAAAATATATGCAAAGGAGAGAGTATATTCTAAGTGATTAAATCTGATAGGTGTGTAAGTAGACACAAAAGATTGTAAAACATAACCTGTGACCACATAGAGCTAAAAATCTAGTGGAGAGATGAGACTAACTTAGTTGAAAATATTCATATGAGTAGGCAGTATCTGCCTAATAATACTAATAATTTGTTCAGTTCTGTCTGACTCTTCATGACCCAATATAGTATTTTAATTGGCAAAGATACTAGAGTGGTTTGCCATTTCCTTCTCTAGTTCATTTTACAGAAAAGAAAACTGAGGCAAACAAGGTTAAGTGACTTGTTCAGGGTCATACAGCTAGTAAGTGTCTGAGGTCAGATTTATACTCAGGAAGAAGAATCTTCCTGACTGCAGGCCTGGTGCTGTATCCACTGAACCACCTACCTGCCCAATACTGATAATAGCTAGCATCTACATTGTGCTTTAAGATCTGCAAAGCTCTTTACAAATATGATCTCATCTGATCCTCACAGGTCCTACATCACCCTCCTACTCAATAAACTCCGGTGGTTCCCTATTGCCTCCAGGATCAGATTCCACATGGTTCGTTTGGCACTCAAAGAACCTACCTAGGCCCCTCCTCCCTTTCCAGTCTTCTTATGCCTTACACCACATACTCTTTGATCCAGTGACACTGGCTTCCCTCCGGCTGTTCCACAAAGAAGATGCTCCATCTATCAGCTGCAGGCATTCTTTCTAGCTGCCCCCATCCTTGGAATGCTCTCCCTCCACAGTTCTACCTATAGACTTCCCAGGCTTCCTTCAAATCCCAGTCAAAATCCCATCTTCTTAAGGAAGCCTTTCCTAGCCCCTCTTAATTCTAGCACCTTCCATCTTAATCATTTCCTGTTTTCTTCTATATTATTGGTCTATATCTATTTGTTTGCTTGTTGTCTCCCTCATTAGATTATTAGTTCCTTGAAAGCAGGGGCTGTCTTTGGCCTCTTTTTTTCAGTGCTTAGCAGAGTGAGTAGTACCTAGTCGGAGCTTAATAAATATTGGTTGATTGGTAGACTGATTACCCTGCATCCTGTAGTGAGTCAGCTGTATTCAAATCCACATCCTCTAAAGCCAAACCCAGTGCTCTTTCCAGAATGATTAAATCACCACTCCAACAAAGCATAGAAGCATCTGAAAAGAAAGGTTTGGAGTACGATGTGAGACGTTAAAGAATGCCTTTGTAATGGAAGAGAAAGACTTTTGAGTTTGAAAGACTAAATGGATTCCAGGCTTGGAGTTAAGCTTAAAGGAAGACTGGGTTGGGAGACTGATGATCAGATGAAAGGGGCTTTTTGCCTGGGTCTGAGGGAGGAAGGTTCCTGAGGCTCAGATAGATCACTTTCTTCAAAACTACATAGTTTTGAAAGAAATGTACCATTAGGTACTTCTCGAGTTTTTTAAAAAAAATATTCTTCCAAATGTGTGTGAATTGCCCCCAAACCAGCAGAAAGAATTCTGAAATTAATTATTCAAAGAACTCTAAATTAAGATCTATGCATACAAATGCCAGTCTCAGGCTGGTTCTGCATTTGGGGCCACCCAAAATTAGGGGAGGGGCACAAAGTTCTTTGAAAGCCCCAGCTCTTAAAAGTTTACCATGTGCACTCAATTGGGCTAGGGCTATAGACTCCATGCCATCTCTCCTATGCCCCCAAATGATGCTGAAACTCCTATTGGCTCCAATGGGGGCTGGAGGACTATGGAGGGCACAGCACTGAGGCCAGTGGAGGCCAAGCCAGGCAGGCTTTTGTAACGAGAATTATTATTCCCAGCCTCCTCCTTTGCACATGAAGCCATGAGTATGTGTGCCATCCTGGGAGGGCATGAAGAAGCACGCACAGTGCAACACGTGGGCACCAGATGACTTGGGAACATGGATGCCTTTGCTTGTTTTAGCTTCTTTTCCAGATTCCAGCAAGGGCAAGCATATAATGAGTTCAAACCGTTTACCATATTTCCTAGAGCTTTGATAGAACACGCACTCAATTGCTAACTACAATGCAATGTGGGGTGAAACTGATGTCTGTAAAGGGCTTTGCCAGCTAGAACACCTGGGACGGAAGGACAGCAGAACGAATGACACCCTTCGGGAGCACAGAATAGAGGGTGGCTTTGCTGAGGGTCACACAACAACTTGGTAATGAAGTTAGCTGACTCCAGACCCTAAGTCAGCTTCATCCAGGCCATTCTCACTCCTTCCCACCTCCAGCTCAAATGAACACTTCCTTTCTTCTGAAAGCGATTTCCCAGGCTAAACCACCTTTCCCTAGCCACCACTAGATGTATTCTCTAGATGTTTACCCTCTCTGTAATGTGCTTTCTCTGAAGTCTAGGACTTTCTCCTCTGTGTTGGTATCGCCAGTGCTTAGCAGAAGGCCAGAAGCCTAGTGAGCCCTTCCTTCATTTGGTTCTGACCACCAAATTAGTTCTGAATCTAAGTAACTCTACTACCATAGAATCCACATTTCCCCATCTTTTCCACGAGGATAATGTGGGAGACTTTGTAGAATACATTACAGTAATACATATACTATAGTATATAGCACAAAAAAGAGAAGAAATAAGCATTTATTAAGTGTCTACTGTATATTAGACACTGTGCTAGGTGCTTTACAAATATCATACCATTTATTCCTCACAGCAACCCTGGGAATTAAGTGCTATTAGTATCCCCATTTTACAGATGAGAAAAATAATACAGGCAGAAGTTAAGTGACTTGCCTAGGGTCACACAGATTGTATGTATCTGAGGCTTGATTTGGACTCAGGTCTTCCTGACTCCAGGCCCAGCACTCTATCCACTGAACCACAGGATCCTTGCCAACAGTCTTTTTAGTAACACGTTCTAGAATTTTACTAGGGTTATAAGCATAGCTCAATAGCCTATAATTTACACACTCCATTATTTTCATTTGCCCCATTCTCCACAATCATCAATGAGAGCGATTCACACACATTTACCAATTCTTTCAGTATTCTGAAAAATTGTTCTTCTGGACCTATGGATTTGAACTACTAGAGAGGAGCTAAATGATCTTTAATTATTACCTCGTTTATGGTTTCAACTCACTCTTAGCCATTTTTATTCTGTCATTTACAACTGAAAGATCAGTGCACTCACTCACAGCGACGTCCCAATCCCTTCTTTTACATCTTTTCTTCAATGTGTAAAAAACAGCCCTCTGTTAGTATGCATCGCCAGTCTCTGTTCATTTTGAGCTTGAGCACTCTGGACCCTATTTTCAGATCCTCTCTTCCTCTCCTATGGCTTGCCCTTGCATCTGTGTTCTCAACATATTTCTCACCACTCTCAGGGGGGTTTTGTATCCACATCAGTTGCTCGCGGCAGTTACTTTCTGCTCCTTCCCTGGAATTGGCTATGTTGATCCTCTTCAGTGTCATTCTTTGAGACCTCGCTGTGCCTCTTGGGCTGATTTTCCTTTCTAAAATATTAGACGATGGAATCCAACAAATCTTTGCTTTATTCCTTAGATGAGCAACGCACTTGGTCAGAAATCCATTTTTTTCTAAATCAAGATGGCAAGTCAGACTATTCTGGCTTCTCCTCTCTACCATGAATTCTAACATGGAGTAGTCACTTCTCATCAAGATTTTGATTGTTTGTCTTTCAAAAATCATAGATATGATTTGATAGAATAAGAACTAGAACAATAATTCCCACTATTGCTCCCTCCATGGTTAGAAGGATGAAATTATGAACAAGACAAGATAAGAATGTATTAGTTGCCCCTAAATGCTTTGTGGTGGGGAGTGGATGGGTGGGGAGAGAGGGAGAGACAGAGAGAGACAGAGAGACAGAGAGAGACAGAGAGACAGAGAGAGAGACAGAGAGAGAGAGAGAGAGAGAGAGGTGGCAGATGTGTAGATAATGAAATCCTTCATCACTGTTATCTCATGCCACCTTGCCAGGTTTGTGATCCATTTCTTGGGTTTCTCCTTTATTTTCCATTTTCATCTTCTATCTGGGTGGTCTGTTGATTTGTTGTATATATTCCCATGACAATATTGCTTCAATTTCTCTCTCAGTGGATATTGACCCAAAAGTTCTCTAGCACATTTCTTCTCTCTTGCTCTAGGGTTTCCTCACATGATTAGACAATACCAAGCTCCTGCCTCTTTTATATTTCTTTTCTTCTTTTTGAATGCTGGACCCTTCTAGAGACATCTTTTAGTTAGGAGTTCCATTCCATCCAGTCTTTGTGATGCCCATAAGGTCAAATATGCCTCCCTGGGTTAGGATTTCAGGTTATCCCATATTTGGTGTATTTCTGTATAAAGATCTGGGGTAAAAAAAAAAATAATCTAGTTGTGTGACCTTGGGTAAGTCACTTAACCTCAATTGCCCTCCCCCCAAAAAAGGAAAAAAAAGATCTGGGGGTCATGGGCTTTATTGTTAACTCATTTCTTGGATTCTATTTCCTGAGTATTGTTGGATCCCTTCACTAATCACTCTTTTCCTTTACTCTGCAATTGTAGCTGCTACTTACTATGACACTTGGCTTAGTAGAAATTAGGAGGCAGATTTTTCTTTTTTCTTTTACCTCGCTTTTCAGTTTAAAGTCATCTTGGTCAGTATTGCAAGCTTAAATCCTATATCTGTAGATGTAGATATATACAAACATACATATATACACACATATATACATATTCACACACATATGTATGTGTATGAGGAATATTCATGTATGTATGTATGTATACAAATATATATACACATTCATATGTGTACATATATATATGGAATATACCTAAGAAGAACTATATTTTGTGTCTCTGTTATATATTGTAACTGTGATGTGATGTATGTGTGTGTGTGAGTACCTGAGTGTTATTCAGTTGTTTCAGTTGTGTCCAACTCTTCATGACCCTATTTTGGATTTTCTTGACAGGGATACTGGAGTGGTTTGCTAATTCCTTCTCCGGCTCATTTTACACATTAGGAAACTGAGGCAAACTGGGTTAAGTGATTTGCCCAGGGTCACACAGTTAGTGAGTGTCAGAGACCAGATTTGAACTCAGGAAGATGAGTTTACCTGACTCCAGGCCTGACGTTCTATCTACTACATCACCTAGCTGCCCTTGTGTGTGTGTGATACATATATATGCATGTGTGTATGCATACATGCATGTATGTATATGGAAAACAGTCTTTACTGGGCATATTCCATACCTAGCCAAGATTCCATTATTCCCAAATTTAAACCATGGACCAGAAATCCAAAAATCTTTTTTTCAAACACCATTATCTTAGCCGACTGGTGACTTCTGAAATCTGCCTTTCTCTTGTGAAGCCGCTGCCTTCACTTGGCAGCAATTCCCTTCCTTCCATGAAGCTTCCCTCAATTAAAGCTATGTCACTACAATCACACACTCTTCACAATACCATTTCCTCAGCATGCAAATTTAAATTTCTGTTACTGCAGGAGAAATGATTGTACTTTTGATCTTAATCTTCTTAGAATCCGTATAGTGATTTTAATTCAAAGCACACAATTTCACATTAGAGTATAGATAGTCGGGTATTGTGCTCTGATTGATTCATTTTCTCCAAAGAGATTGTAAACTGCTCTAATCCTGGCAGCTTAGTGAATGGTGTGTAAGGAATGCTCGACTTCAAGGACTGGATTTCCAGCCCAGGTCCAATACATTAATTAGCTAGGAGGCACAGTCAAATCACTTACTTAGCATCTTTGAGCCTCAGTTTTCCCTATCTGTAAACTGAGAATAATAATATTTGCACTAATATTTACACTACTTCATCATATGATTGTTTTGAGGGAAGTGCTTTAACAAAACTTGAAATGCTAGTTCTTGATTATTCCTAATAGCACATTATCTCATCTCTTGGTGGATTCAATAAATACTTTTGGATGGACTGATTGAATTTCTGTGTTTGTGCTTTTATGTCTCTTCACATGTACTTGTCCTCTCTCCTTCTCCTCCCCATTAGACTGTCCTTAAAGGACAGAGACTCCCCTTGCTTCCTTTTTTATCTCCCAGTATGCATGCTTAACAAATAAACATTGCCAACAATATTCCATCCTTCTGATTTAGGAGACTGTAATGATAATGTAATTTTGAACTTGAAGATCCCTTTGTGTTGGCAAAAGTAGCAGGTATTTAACTCTTAGTAACTGATCCAGCCTCTGATTGGGGGAACAGAAGGTATGACCTCCTGTCTCCTGTTAACTGATGTAACAGGAAGGGGTTGGTCGAAGAAAGTAGGTAATACTGTGTATATAAGAAAAGCCCCAGAGAGGTCCAGTTACAATTTCCTTGAGATCTGATGTCAGAGCAGCTACAGAAGAATGGAGAACTGAGTCCTGAGAACTTGTGGTGCTGGAGCTTCTTCTGAACAGGAGCCCAGGAGCCCAGAGCCCAGAGCAAGGAACCCAGGAGCCCAGGAGCCCAGAGCCAGGAGCCCAGGAGCCCAGAGCCCAGAACGAGGAGGCCAGGAGCCAGGAGTCCAGGAACCCCGGAGCCCAGGTGACTGAAGCATGACTGGGATGCTGAGACTTTGTTTGAGGCTTGGTTGAGCCTTGAATTCCTTGGAGCAGAAATGGTGAAGGAGCTGACATGGACCAGACCCTGTGAACTTCAGTGTGGAGCAGGACCTACCCAGAGAGCTGGACAAGGAACTGGGAGCTGTCTGCCATTGAACCCAGGTGACAGTCTGGTGAATCCGGGTAGAATCTGGGACCATGGAAGGGGATCCAGGGAATCTGAGAACAGGCCCCAAGTCAAGATGAAAATACCTTTCCTTGGGTACTGAGTAATTATGGAATTATAACTAGTGACCTAAGGGGTGGAGGGTTTTGCGTATGATACTTAGGAAGACTTTTGCTGAATAAGTGACTGATTGTACTTTGAGTACTTTGACTGTTGTACTTTGAAACTACTGATAAATGACTGATTGAGTTAATCAAGACTTTGCCCCAAGAGTGGAAGACTTTGACTATGTACTTTGATACTACTGATAAGTGACTGATTGAGTTAACTTAAGAATGACTATTTTACTTTAAGACTATGTTGTGAATATTATATTGTGATTTTCTGTGATAAGTTGTAATATGGTGAATGCTGTATTTTGAATTATGCTGTACCTTGATTTTCCATGGATGTTTGGCTTTTGTTATGGAATAGAGTGATCACTATAGTGAGTAATCAGAGCCTTAAACAAGCTGTTCACAGTAGCAGTTCTTCTGGAAAGCTTCTGTGCATGGCATTACAGAGACCAACAATTAGTCTCCTTATCTATAACCAGGGATTTGACCAGAGGGGTTTAAGACCTCCTAAAATTCTACTTTGTCGCTTGAAGAAAGCTCTACAGGGGCCCCTTTGTAGGATCCAACCAAGTACTTTCTTCATCTCCCATGCCACCCTAAGAAGCTCTAATCCCACTCTGACACAGGACTGTTTTCTTACCTCCTCTCTCTTTCTGACTCACTTAAATCCATAAGAAAGAAAACCAAAGATTTTGGTTTGAGCCTTGACACAGACTTGACTTCAGGGTCAAGGAAACCTGGGACCATAAATATTACCCAACTAAGAGTTTACACAGGAATTGCTTTGTAGCACTGTGGGCTGTGAATTGACGGAGAAGTCAAGAAGGAAATCAATTTTGAACCTTCCTTTGTTGTAAATGGGCCTCGGCGTAAGAGGAGGACAGTCCAGAGCAGGCGATCAGTTCATCAGTCTAACAATAAGTTACCATTTATTAAATGCTCACTATTTGCTAGGGCCTGCACTAAGCTCTGGAGATACAAAGAAAGACAAACACAGCCCATCCTCAAAGAACATACATTCTAATGAGAGAATCAAAATACAAAAAACTATGTATAAACATGACAAATTTGGAGGGAATTGTGTCAGAGGAAAGGAACTTCTAAGTATTAAGTCTTGAGGGAGAACAGGAAAGGCTTCTTGCAAAAGGGTAGGATTTTAGTGAGACTTGAAGGAAGGCCAGGAAGTCAAGAAGCAGAGATGAGGAGAGAGAGAATTCCAGGTATGTGGAGCAGCCTGTGAAAATGCACAGGGTTAGATCAAGCATCTTGTGTGAGGCCTAGATTGTTGCATGCATGGAGAAAGCGAAGTGTAAGAAAACTGGAAGGGTCAGGTTAATTAATCATGGCAACCCTGGGCATATGGAGCCTGATCCCGCCAGACACATCCTGAGAACCTACAGCAGATGAATTTATCCTGCACTCAAGAAAAGCAGCAGCAGCAGCAGGGGGCAGGTGGACAGGATTGCATTACATACTGAAATAATGGGAATACGTGGAGCCAAATGAACAGATAAAAGACTTTGTTTTGAGGAGTGCAACTGTTAACTATTATTTGTTTGTTTAAAATTCAGCTCTCAATCAGGCTTTGTGTCTTGCTTCATTTGAATGCACATGTGTGCCTTGAGAAACAGTGTGGCAGGATAGGGTCAAGGCTAGACCTGGGTTCAAGTTCCACCTGATAGATACTGGCTGTGTGAGTCTGGGCAAGCCCTTAAATTCCTAGTGCTTTACCAGAGATGTCAGCTACATGGTGTTCTCATCGTGACTGGAAACACTCCCTAATGTAGTCCCAACCAGATTAAAAAATGTAACTGGGAAATATTTAACAAAATAAATACAAATACAATAGAACATGGAAAATGTTAGTATATGGTTTTCTAAGTTAACATGTAGCCAGCAGGAATGCTTATGTACAATTTAGTGATCTCCTTTACTATCTGAGTTTGAGATACTGCTTTTATCAGTTCTCCAAGACTTTAAATCTTAGGTATCTGACTGACCACAAAACTGTTGGTGAATTAGGGGGTGTCTATCCCAAGCATGTGAAGACTCTTTGTAGTAGAATAGGTTGGATGAGAACATTTGGCCTTCAAGGTCCCTGAAGCAGGCATTGCTGAGAGATTAGAGCTTGGTCAGACATCAAAGATGCTATGGTCATCCAATGCATCTTGGGCCATCACCAGCCATCTTGACTTCTGTCTTGCCATTGGATTTTGATGACTCTAGAAGAGAGAGTGAGACCAAAGATTTTATGCAGCTCTGCCTCACTTAATCCAGTTCATGCACAAGTCAAGACATTGCCTGTGATGTCACTGGTCCTTCAAAAATGAAGGATGAACAACAGCCACAAGACTTGAAATTATAGAAGGGGTACCGAATTACACTGGCAGAGGGAGTTTGCTCACTTGGAATTTCCCGTACCAATTAAATCATAGGTTCAGGTTCCTAACCCTTCCTTACTCCTGCCTTTATGGTCCCTGAATCTTTAAGCTTTTGATATATGCTTTTTATTTCATTTAGAAGGTGAGCTCCATGAGGCCAGAGACTCATCTCTAGGACTTGGCAAAATAACTATTACACAAAATAGGTTTTTAATAAATAATTGTTTGTTTTATTGACTGGCTGAACTCCCTTATTTTCTCAATTCCATCAACAAAGCCTCTGAAAGATGAATGTAGGAAGCTGCCTCCACAGGTAGACGTGAAGGACCCCAAAGTACTACTACCCTATCCCCTTTCATCCTGCCCCATGGAGTGGTGCTGGAAATTCCTACCTTAAATTCCTTGAAGACATGATTCCTGTCTTTCATCTTGAGCCTAGTAGGTGTTTAAAAAATGTTTTTGAACCAAATTTCTTAACTATTCACTTCTTTTCAACAACTGCCACACAAAATAACAGGATACTGAAGGAATGGGGGCTAACTTGGACAAGTCTTACAAAAGTCAAGGCAGGACTCCGAGACCTGGTCAGCCAGGATACTTCAAGAGAGATTATCAGTTGTTTGGTTTTAGGATGGAGGATAATAAGGGAAGCCTAGAAAACGGACACGAGGAGACAGCTTTAGCCTACTTTACTCTATTTTGCCTTGGACTAACTCCTGGGATGGGACACTTTCAGCCAGATCATCCCATCACGTTTCTTTAATCACAGTGCTAATACTCTAATACCCTCTGTCCACTGGCTAAGCATCCTAAAGGATGCTGTGTTCTTTATGTAACTAGTTCCTTCAACGGAACATTGTCCAGATGCTGCATTCCTATCTCTCCCTGGCAATGGCATATGAGCCTTTTGCCTTATATATCTAAGATACCAGACCTCCATTCTGCTTTTGGCAGTCTTCTATCACACACAATCCTTTATGTATTGTCTTTCCCTCATTAAAAGGTAAACTCCTTGAGGGCAGGGACTGTCTTGGGTGCTTGTATTTGTTGCTCAAGAATTTGGCACTGTGCTTGAAGCATAGTAACCACTTAAAAATGTTTTATCTATCCATCCATTCATCCTTCTATCCATTTCCATCCCTCTTCCTCTCTTATCCACCCTCCATTTATTCCTGCCTCTCCCCCCTACCCCTTTTCCCTCTCTCTCATTTACTCTATCTGTCATCAGTGGCAGTGAGCATGGAGAATAGCCATTCTCTGTTTTCTTTAGCACACCCTGAAAATGGCTCCTCCGCAAGAAAATCCTACTTCAAAGTTGCTATGGACTTTCTAGCGACACTGGGGCCATGTCTAGGACCCTGTGAAGCACAGAACAAAGCCAAGAAGGAGCAGTACCCAAATCCAGGAGCAAGTAACCCTGCGGTCCTCAGCTTTCCTCCTATGTCCCCTTCCCCCACAGGCTCATTACCATATAATTCAAGACTGTGATGACTCAGTTCTTTATAGGAGTGCCCCCTCCAATGAGACAGATAGCAACCTGTCCACACCCATGAATTATTATACAATCTATATGAAATGAGGTTGCAGTTTACAACAAAGGCAGCCTTAAAAGGGAAGAGGAAGTGTCCAAAGGGTGACTGAAGCAAGTGTGTGGAAGGAGAGAGGAGCCAACCCCATCACTCTGTGTTTGGTGGGCTAGAGAGCAGGATTTAAGGACCAATTGCACATAAGATTCATGTCTTTTGAGGGCACCATTTCAACTCCTCAGAGACCCCCCCCCTCATTTTCCAGGAATATACAGGCCTCTCAAGATGGGGGGCATTGAGCTTCAAATTTTCTTGAGTATGTACTATGTGAAGGGCACCGTGTCAGGCACCTTGGGATTGGAAGATGCAAAATTGTACAGTCTTCACCTTCCAGGAGGCTAAGGAGGGGTAGCCCCAATTTGCTATAGGAATGGATTTGTTACCTAGTCTGAACTACAGGGTTCAGCACTAATCCTTGAGCCTACTAAATATAAAGTTAATGGAAGCTAGACTCAAGAGACCAAAGGAGTTTGAATTGATCCTCCCTCAGTGTAAAAGGCAGAACAGAGTTGAAGTCTAGAACACTGGTTACTATTTGCGTAGAGCTCTGGCTGTTTGGAGGCCTTCAAAATGGCAGAATTACTGTCTCCCCAGGACATGTGGTAAGACAAAAAATTGAACTGAAATGATTCAATTCCTCCTTCTTATGCTCGGACCTCACTTCTTATTCTCTTCCCCTTTCCACACATAATTGTCTGTGACAGAGGAAAGGGGGCTGGAAAGGGGAGTCAGAGAACCTAGGCTCTACCATCAACTTCTTATGTGACCTTGGACAACTCATTTCTCCTCTCTAGGCCTTAGTTTCCTAGGAAAAGGTTGGGCTAGATGAACTCCCAGATGGTGAAAGAGAAGGAAGGAGGCAAAGAATGATCAAGAGTAGTTTTAAACCCCTCTCAAGAAGAGGGATGAACTTAAAAGTTTTCACATGGTGCCATTTTGTTACAGTGGGGCTGTACTATTTAGTTTAGTTTAACCCTATCTGGTCCCACTTGGCTGCTTCACTTCCTTAATATGTGGTCTTTGGATTTGGGGAAAAATTCAAGGGCTGGTGGAATGGGACAAAAGAAAGAGAGGTTCCCTTTCTAGTGCAGATTGTAGGCATTATTTGCATGTCTCTCCCTCCATTTCCACAAAGTGTCCAGGACCAGCTGGAGACACTCTCTGGTCAGAGTGACACACTCCAGAATGCCTTAAGGTTCTTCTATTATACACTTCTTGGGCTGAAAAAAAATGCTATAATGAATTCAAGAGAAAAGGCATGTTCTTCATAATAACACTAAGTCACCGGGACGGGCATCTTACTGATTAAATTCAGCTGCCTCTTTCATACCATCACAGATTCGCACCTGCAATTACCTGTTCACACCTGGGAGAACACGCGTTTTGTAGACTCCATTTTGGGAATGCTCAGCCTACGTGTTTCCTGGAATAAGTAACCGCCTAAGTCTCCAAATGCAGATCCCAAGCTGATGATTACTTGTCCTCCTGATGGCTAAAGGGGGAGGGGGTTGGGGAAGGGAGTAAGCAAAAGAAAGAAAGGAAGGAGAAAATTAGGAAGAGCTGAGTGTGTGCTGTCTCCTAAGGAGCTGAACTCTCTCCATCTCAGAGCGCCCAATCCTCCGGGCTGTTAAGCACGGACTGACCTCCACCCCCACAATCAAGAGCCAGTCTTTCCATGAACAGCTTTACACACAGACTGTGTAATTTTCTACAAAAGCGTCTGGAAATCATTTGCACTGTAAGATTCTCTGCAGTGATAACAAGGTATCCAAAATGAGAACGATTCTGAAATAATCTTCAAAAGGTTCCCAAATGAAATCTACCCCCACCACTCTGCCACAGATTACTTTGGGAGGAAGCAGATGCAAACAAGTCAGTTTATGCGGTTCTGTCTGAAATGATTTAGCCACCTGTGCCTTAAGACGCCTGTCAGTCTCTACTGGATTAATGTAGTTATCTGATACTCGACTGAAATTCAGCAAGAGCTGGAGGTCAAATATCTCCCGAGCTAGCTGGCTGGGAGGGAATGAACTAGACCTTTGATAGGACCAAGGAAGGATTTGGGGCTCCCTCCATGGTGCCCACCTTCGGCACAGATCTCAGGAACTGTTTTCAGAGTTGGAGCTTCCAGGCATATAATTGAGACATGCAACATGAGCGCGCTAAACTCTTACTATATGCAAGGTATAATCCTGTCATTTCAAATCCTACATTAGGAAGGCTTTCAAGATGTAAACATTTCAAGAACTGAAAATTGCTTCTCTTTTCTCTCCCACATTTGACTTGAGACTCAGTCCCTCTCTGAAGCACTGGGATGAGCAGCCAAGCTTGTGGGGTTGGAGGAGAGGTGATTTAGGGCAAAAGGCATCAAGACTTCTAGAATAACTGCTAAGGGCTTCCAATAGACGCTAGTCTTTATATTGAGGTTTCCATTGAATTTATATGAACACTTTGTAAATTCCAGGAATTTACAAAAAAAGCACACTTGTTATTCCCTTAAAGCAATCCCAGATCTCTATTTTAATAGAGAGTAGATTCAGGAAGACTTGGTTTCCTGAGTTCAAATCTGGCCTCAGACACTTACTAGCTGGGTGACCCTGAGCAAGTCATTTAACCTTATTTGCCTCAGTTTCCTCAACTGTAAAATGAGCTGGAGAAAGAAGTGGCAAACGACTCTAGTATCTCCTCCAAGAAAACCCCAAATGGGATCGTGAAGAGTCAGGACATGACTGAAAACAACCTGTAAACTTGGTATTCAGTAATTGCTGAATGTGGAATTAGAAGACCTAAGTTAAAATCCCGTCTCTGGTATCTACTACCAGTGCCATTTTATTTTCTCCAGGCCTCAATTTCTTCGTCTGTCACACGAGAAGGAAGTTGAATGAGATGACATATAAGGTTCCTTCCTCCTTTAAATCCATGATCCCTACAGTTCCTTGAGGGAGCAGAGGATGCCAGGGTTAACCCTAAGGTTCAGGGCAGCTTCCCTGGGTTTCCCACAGCTGAAGGATCAAGGGATGCCAGATTGCCCCGGGGAACTTCAAGATCAGATGAAGAACTCTATTTTAGAGTGCATTTCTCCCGGCAGGAAGCCTTTGGGGTGAACTAAGGCAAGATACCTGGAATTATTCCACGTAAGACTGGGCACATCTATCGAAAATATTTCTCTAGAGCACATTTGTGCTGCGTCAGTTTTTCAGTTGGAGCAATTTAGTCCCTACTTTTCCTATTTACTCCAAAGCGTGCTGAAAGAGACTAAATTCACAGTAGCAGATGGCACCTCCTCAGAAACACAGTGAAGCAGACCTGTAGAGCACAGAGGAACAGACTTGAGAAGGAATGGCAGAGCAGAGTCTGTAATCCATTTTTAAAGGGACAGTAGATACAAGCAGAATCCATGCAGAAACCTCTGCCAGGATGCCTTGGTGTATAACATTAGTGAGTCAAAGGCTCTTTTCTCCACGTAGGCAGGAGTTTTCTTGGTTCTCTGCATGGAGATCACACTGACCAGCCATATCATAAAAGGGCTTCTGTAGTACAGTGGAATTCATATACAAAGATGTGGGTTCTCAACCTTCCTCTCACTCTAACTCATCATTTAATAGATGAATCCTTTCTTTGGGTCTTTTTTCCTTCTTGCGTAAAATGAATTAGACTAAATAATTTCCAAGGTCTTTTCCAGTTCTATTGTTTTATGATTCCTATAATTATGCCATTGGGCAGTTGAGTGGTGTGACGGATAGAGTGCCAGACCTGGACTAAGAAAGACTCATCTTCTTGACTTCAAATATGGCCTCAGACATTTACTAGCCGTATGACCTTGGGCAAGTCATTTAAACTTGTTTGCCTTAATTTCCTCATCTGTAAAATGAGCTAGAGAAGGAAATGGAAGACCATGCCAGTATCTTTGCCAAGAAAACACCAAATGGGGTCACAAAGAGTTGGACACGACTGAACAGCAACAACATGATCATGCGATTAGAGTCTGAAGCCCTTTAGAGGTCATGGTGTCCCCTCCCTTCATTTTATGGATGAGAATACTGAGGCCAAGGGGAAAAGATGTGTTGAAGATGACATTGGTAGCAGTAAATGGGAGAGCTAGGATTTTGTCTTATGTCCTCAGATTCCAAAAGCAGTGCTATTAATAACGCTGTACTACGCTGCCAAGGGATAATGGGGTGAGGGAATCAGACCAGATCTTTCACCATGAAGGCTGCTGGGCCACAAATGACATCGTTGTCTATCAAAATCAGCATTACTATCACAACAACATAAAGAACTAGAAGGAGTTCTCAGCTCTCACTAGTATCTCACTTATGGTGGCAGTTCCTCTCTGGTTGTCACCGGGACTTCAGCTCCCTCCTAGATGCTACTGCTTTTCTGCTTTCTCCTCCTCCCTTCCCTCAGCCCTGCTAACTGCAGATCCTTACTCCAAGACAGCACCTCCTTCTGCCTCCCTTCCCCCACCTCTCCATCTCTCCTGGGTGCCAGTCCAGAGTAGGAAATCTGTGACAGTAGGACTGACCTGGGCAGAAGTAAAGAAAAGAGAGGAAGGGAAAGTAAAATCCCTTCCCCCCTTCCTTTCCTAAAGTTCCCTCAGGTCTTCTTAAATCACCTCACCCCTACCCAATTTTAGAGCTATCCAGGGTTGGTTTAAGGACTCAGAGAATCGATGAAATTAAGGGATCTCACTTCAGTCCTTTTAGCACCCAACGATGCATCATTATCACCTGTATGCACCTTTCTCTTTTCCTATGGAGTTTAAGTGGAAAAAAAAGAGGTGCAAATAGGAAGGAAACGTTTTATTCTTCTCTGTTTTCAATTGTTGCCAGAAACAAAAACCTTTAGAGAGATCCCAGGGGAACTATCTATTGGCTCAGGGACCAAAGAAGCTGTGAGACAATGTTCTTTTCAAAAGTGGGCGAGGAAAGGAGAGAAATCCCGAAAGGAAGTAACAGGTGGCGACAGTGTGAAGAAGGGAAGTGGAATCATCTCTGGAGCATTCAGAAAGAAAGACAGGAGCTACAGGGAAGTTGACATAGATGAAGAAAATGGCTTTACACCAGCAGGATACTCTACCATCTCTTCTCTCCTACATTCTCCAGACTCTACTCCACCCTACTCTGGACCCAAACCCTGACTCTGGTCATGGAACTCCACCTAACACCTGGGACTGGGAGCTGGACTCCTGACACCAAACAGGGAGAAGTATTAGATGGGAGAAGGATTCTCTAATATTACTTTCATGGTTGCAGCAAGGGAGGATATTTCTGGCACCTTATGTTGGAAATCAATGAGTTTTCCCATTGACATTATCTCATGTGGTGGTTAGGTTCTGAGATGTTCATCAAGGACGTGCTAAATTAAATAGGATTTTACAGGTTGGTCAAGGAAACTAATTCTGATTTATGCAATTATTGATTTGGGATAACGTATTTTGAGTTCCAAACAATTTAGTTTAAAATTCATTTTATAAATACAACTTATTTATAAGTTTAGGTCCTGCCTACCTGGAGAAGTTGAAATTTGTCAAGTTAAGGCAGTGAGGTGGTATAGTAGATAGATTGCTGAAGTTGGAGCCAAAAAGACCTGAATGCAAATCCTACTTCAGACACTGACTAGTAGTGTGACTCTGGGTAAGTCACTGAACCTTTCTTTATCTCAGTTGCCTCATCTGTAAAATGAGAGAGTTGGAATCTGTGTGCACTCTGCCCCTAAATCTATGTTCCTCTGAAACTGAGGCAGAGAAATGAAATGATCTGATGGAGCTCAAAGAGAGACGAGGCTAAAATGCAATCACTTTCAAATATAAAGTCTTTTATTTCCCAGAGACAATCAGGGTTAAGTGACTTGCCCAAGATCATACAGCTAGTTAAGTGTCTTAAGCTGGATTTGAACTAGGGTCCTCCTGACCCCAGGGCCAGTGCTCTATCCACTGAGTCACCTAGCTACCCCTTACAAATGTAATGTGTTATATCATATTTCTATTACTTATAGATACAAACTAATTAGCAGGCAAGGTTCTTGCACTGTGTCAAGGAAACGTGGTCAGCGAAATCAGATGCTGTGCTCTTTGTTCAGGGTCTCTCACACCTGAGAGGGGTAGTCTTTCTTTTCAATATTCTCATCTTTAGAGCTACTTGCTTGATATGATACTACTACTAATAATAATCTAGTACCATTGAAACAGTGACATAAAATGTGCAAAACACTTATTAATATTATCTCACTTGAACCTCACAACAACCCTGAGAGGATATTCACATTTACAGATGAAGACACCAACTGAGGTTGGATTTGAACTCAGGTCTTCCAGTTCAGTACTCTTATCTGCTGTGACACCTGAGAGATTGGGCCCTCACACTCTCTCTCCTAAACTAATTCAATAGGTTTCTCTTTTTTTTCCTTTTTTTTCTGTATTAGCCATGTTGCAAACACATACGTACACACACACATGCACACACATTCACACACACAAGAAATAAAAGACAATTTAAAAATCTGCACATAGAATTCACCAATTCTCTCTCTGGTGGTGGAAAGCATTTTTCATCATGGGTCCTCTGGAACTGTCTTATATCAGTTTCTTGATCAGATTTACCTGTCTTTATGTTGTTTATCATCATTAAAATATTGCTGTTACCATGTACAATGTTCTTCCGGTTTTGCTCACTTCATATAAGTCTTCCCGGGTTTTTCTGAAACCAGCCTCCTCCTCATTTCTTAAAGCACAATAAGTCTTCCATCACAATCATACATCATATTTTGTCCAGCCATTCCCCAGCTGATGTGTGTCCCCTCAACTTCCAATTTTTTGCCCTCTGTAATGGGAATGGGAATTTGAAGGTCTTCCCTGCCCCTTAATAAGCCCGAGGGAATTTGAAATGATTTGAAAATATACTCTGTCCCCTAATAGGCTGAATGTGGTCAGTGAGATCAACGACCACGCTCTTCTTCTGCGGTGCGAGGAGATTGCTGAAGGCTGGAGCAGAGCTCACAGGAGAAGCTTGTTTAGGGAAGGCTTGTTTTTCGTTGTAATCAGGCAGTGGGTCAGGATGGTTGTGATATCCTCTGACCCCGGAGAAGGCTATACATACCTCTGAGGTGAGGTTTTGCTTTGAGGCTCACTTTGGGAAGAGTTGTGTGATTTGGTCAGATGAGACTCTGGGCAGCTGTTGATCTCCCTGGCTTTGAAAACCCAGATGTTGGTGCTTCTCTCTCTGGGAACTATGAAGGTATGTGATGGTCAGACAGCTAGAAGCCCTGTCTGTTCGTGAATTATGGTATTTTCTCTGTATTTTTGTCACTTATAACTTCTGTTTGTATTCTCTGAAGTTCAGGGTGCTGACTTTTCCCCCTGAACTAGGTAAATGATACATGTTTCATTAAAGCAAAATTATTAACCCTTTTTTGAGTTGCTTTCCTTTAGAAAAGCAGATCAAAGCACTTGTGCTAGCAACCATCCTGGGTATGCAGGATGCTTGCTGTTACACCATCACAAAAAAAGAAATAATATGAATTTTTTTTATACAAAGAGGTCCTTTCCCCTTTTCTTTGATCTCTTTCCAGTATAGACCTAGCAGTGGTATTGCTAGATCAAAATGTATGCACAATTTTAAAACTCTTTGAACATAGTTTTGATTTATCTTTAGAATGGTTGGACCAGTTCACAATTTCACCAATGGGGCATCATTGCCTCAATTCATCCACATTCCCTCCAGCCAGCATTTGTCATTTTCCTTTTCTGTCATTTTAGCCAATCTGAAAGATGTGAAGTGGTATCTCAGAGTTGTTTTAAGTTGCATTTCTCTAATCAATAGTGATTTAGAGCATTTTTTCATGTGACTATTGATAGCTCTGATTTCTTCCTCTGAAAACTGCCTGTTCATATGCTTTGATCAATTGGGGAATGGTTTGTATTTTTTAAAAATTTGGCTCAGTTCCCTGTATGTTTGAAAAATGAGGCCTTTATCAGAGAAATTTCTTGTAAAATTTTCCCCCCAGTTTGCTATGTTCCTTCTAATTTTGGTTGCATTAGATTTATTTGTGCAGAAACTTTTTAATGGCATATAATCAAAATGACACGTTACTTACCATGATCCTCCCCATCTCTTATTTGGTTGTGAACTCTTCCTTTATCCATAGATCTGACAAGTACATTTTCCCATGCTTTCCTAATTTACTTACGATGTCATCTTTTAGGTCTAAATCATTTATCCATTTTAACTTTATCTGGGTATATAATATGAGATGCTGGTCTATGACTAGTTTCTTCTAAATGGCTTTCCAGTTTTCCCAGCAATTTTTGTCATATGATGAGTTCTTGCCTCCAAAGCATAGATCTTTGGTTTATCAAATACTAGATTACTATTGTAATTTACTACTATATATTATGTATCTGATCTATTCCACTGATCAACCACTCTGCTTCTTAATTAGTACCAGATTGTTTTCATGATTAGCGCTTTGTAATATAGTTTGTAAACTAGTACTGCTTTTTAAAAATTCATTCACTTTTGTTCTTCTAGATGAATTTCACTATTTTTTTCTAGCTCTATCAAATAATCCTTTGGTAGTTTGATTCGTATGGCACTGAACAGGTAAATAAACTTAGGTAGAATTATCATTTTTATTATATTGGCTCAGCCTACCCATGAGCAATGAATATTTCTCCAATTGTTTAGATACATCTTTATGTGAGAAGTGTTTTGTAATTATGTTCGTTTAGTCCCTAGGTTTGTCTTGGCAGGTAGACTCCCAAGTATTTTGTATTGTCTACAGTTATTTTAAATTCAATAGACTGCTTATTAATCTCCCTGGTCATGTCCAATTCATTTTCCACTCCACTCACTTAAAGTCATTTTCCTATACTCTGCATCTGAGCACATCATTGCTCCCCCCCCCCCCGCAATGAATTAACTTCAAGGGACATCGATTACATCCTTGATTCAATATAAACTCCTCTATTTGACATTGAAAGCTCTTCATAACCTGGCTCCTTCCTCCCTTTCCTATCTTACAGACTAATTGTCTACCTTTACTTCCATTCACCTCTACAGTCTAGCCACACTGGTTTATTCTCCACTGCTTTTATCTAACACTCCACCTCCCCCTGCCTTTGTGCTGAACATCTCCCTTACTCGGAATGCTTCACTCCCTCAGTCTGCCTCTTCATTGCCCTGGTTTCCTTAAAGATTCAGCTCTAATCACAACTTCTGCAGAAGGATTTTCATGATTCCTTTTCTCCCAACCAGTGACTTCCCCTTTGAGATCACCTTCCATTTAAAGTCTAAATACACATATAGTTATTTTCATGTTGTTCTCCTCCTGCCCCTTTCTCCCCCATGCCATGAATCTATGAGCTCCCTGAATGCAGGGACAGTATTTGTGCCTTTCAGCTTGTCCCCAGAGCTTAGTACAGTGCCTAAATACATAGTGAGGACTTGCTAAATGCTTTCTGATCAGTTCATAAATAGCCCACAAAATCTGCCTCAGACCACTTTGCAGGTCCATACTGAAGTCTGGTCTGCTCAGTCTGCATCTTCATTGACCACTGATAACTCTCATTATCCTTAGTCCTTCCTTTTAAAACATTTTGTCCTGGGGTGGATGTTTATGCTTTTTCTGGTCTTCTGGGCAGACATCCCAGTTTGGTTGAATTTTTGTTCCTTATTACGTCCAGCATTCCAGATTTGCCTTTTGAAATGGGTGCTTTATAGCTTCATGGTGTTATTGCAAAAATGCAAAAAGGTGCAGGCTATATGGCTGGTGGAACAATAGAATGGCATGGGGTAGGGGTACAAAGGGAGTCTGGCTTTCAAATATTGTATATGGTTTTAACATATCCAAGTGCCCTGTCAGCACAGCATCTTCCCCCTCCCCACCATCCCCATCCCCCGCCTTTCTGTTCTTCATCATAGCATCTCTGTTTTCTATTTGTTGCACATTGGTTTTTCAATAATTAGCTGGATCCATGGGTTAGCAATTTAATGTTTCTCTAGGTCTTTCATGGTGCTAGGCTAAAGAGTGTGTGTATCTTTTCAGAGGATTGCCAAAGGACGTTTGGGAGTTCAAATGATCGTGGTGTCTGAATTCCAGGATGAAAGCAGACAAAAGAGTAAAAAGAGAATAATGGGTGTTCCCTGTAGGTTGAGACAATGGCCAGGTGTGAGCTTTGTGGCATCAACTACAAGTCCATAGGATTGTGATGAACAGGGCGAAGCTTGTCCTACATGGTACTGTTGACAGGGAAGGCTTTTGTGGAAGACCATCTTACGAAGTTTGAATCTTTGGAAATTTCAGAGTATTTTCAAGGAAATGGAGAGTCTGTGCTAGCTCAAGTCTGTCAACAATCTAGTAACTGGCAATTCAAATGTATTACTTTATTGTTAATAAACTGAAAGAATGTAATGGCATTACCTTCTATTGTAGACCATTTTTTGAGGGTTCTTATTTTGTTAACAATTGTCATGGATGGTGTTCTATATTTTGTGTTAAATGCATGGCATAGATTTGGATCACATCAAATTACATATGCTTCTAGTGAACCTGATTTTCTTCAATGTGGAATCAAAGAATCTTAGATTTGCAAGATAACTCAAAGTCCATTAGGAGCAGCTAGGTGCCACAGTGGATAGAGTGTTGATTCTGGAGTCAGGAGACTCATCTTCCTAAGTTCAAATCTGGCCTCAGACACTTGCTAGCTGTGTGACCCTGGACAAGTCCCTTAACCCTATTTGCCTCAGTTTCC
The DNA here is from genome assembly GCF_028583685.1 of Petaurus breviceps papuanus. Taxonomy (NCBI): domain Eukaryota; kingdom Metazoa; phylum Chordata; class Mammalia; order Diprotodontia; family Petauridae; genus Petaurus; species Petaurus breviceps. The sequence goes on from NW_027185664.1 coordinate 9,467,013, forward strand.
TCATCAAAATGAGCTGGAGAAGGAAATGGCAAACCACTCTAGTATCTTTAACAAGAAAACCTCAAATGAAGTCACGAAGAGTCAGACATGACTGAAAAATGACTGAACAACAACAAATCAAAGGCTATTTGACCAACAAGCTCCTTTACAATATGCCTAATGAGTGGTCTTCTATATTTTGGAGGAAAGTAACTCTCTCCTTGGACAACTATTTTTACTTTTGGATAGCTCTAATTGTTAGGAATTTTTTCCTTATATCAAGCCAAAGTTTTAGAAGTTTAGAATGCATTCTTGCCCTTTATAACTTTCATTTTTTCCCCCTAGTTCTGGACTCTAAGGGCAAGAATGAATTTAAGCCCTCTTCTACATGATGGCATCTTAAATACTTCAAGGCAGTCATCATATTTCCCCTCCCTAACTCCAATTTTTCTCTTCTCTATATGTTCATCTGTAAAACGAAGGGCTTAGCCCACATATCTTTGAAATCTAAATATTTAGATTTGGGCAGCTAGGTGGTACAGTGGCTAGAGCACTGGGCTTGGAGTCAGGAAGATTCCTCTTCATGAGTCGGAATCCAGCCTCAGACACTTCCTAGCAGTCTGACCATGAGTAAGTCACTTCACCTGGTTTGCCTCCATTCTTCATATGTAAAATGAGCTGGAGAAGGAGACAACAAACCATGTTAGTATCACAAAGAGATGGACAAGACTGAAAGGGCTCAGTAACAACATGACATGATCCCAGAGTTCTTCAATCATCCTTCTCCTGAATGTTCATGAGCCTACCAGTCCTTCCTAAAATGTGTCATCTGTAATTGAATGTACTGTTCCATATGTAGTGTCCCTGAGTCTAAGTGTAGTGAGATTATTGCTTCCTTAGGCCCAGACACTACACTTCTCTTCATGTTACCTAAAATGGTATTGGTTTTCTTGGTTATTACATCACAATGTTGAGACTTACTGAGCTTACAGATCATTAAATCTCCCAGATGTTTTTCAGATGAGCTGCTGGCTGACCACATAATCCTTTATCTTGTATTTATGAAATTGACTTTTTGAACCCAAATCGTGATTTACATTTATCCCTAGAATATTTTTTATTATATTCAGAATAGTGTTGTAGCCTATCAGGAGCTTTTGAATCTTGACTCTATTATTCAATGTATTAACTATTTCTCATAGTTTTGTGTTGTCTGCAAATTTTATAAGAATGTCATCAATACCTTTGTCTAGATCCTTGATAAAAATGGAATGCAACACAGAGCCAAACACATACCACTGAGAAAGGTATGCAACAGGAAACATTCTGCAAAGGTTACATCAAACCATTCAGGTCTATTCAGTTTAGGTCCAACTATTCAATTTGTTCCAAATCCACCTACCTGTATTATTCTCTGGGTCAGATATTTCTATCCTTTGAAAAGGTTGCTTTTCTTAAACCTAGGTAAATGATATCTATATAATTCCTCTGATCCAGTCTAATTATCTTGTCCAAAAATGAATCCAATTCATCTGGTATGACTTATCCTTTTTTTTTTAACTTGGTACATATTTTACATTTACTTATCTTTAGGCAAATAGTTCCCCTTTTCTTTCACCCCTAATTAAATGCAAGCTCCTTGAGAATAGGAACTATCTTATTATTGTCTTTGTATCTCTAATATCTGGTAAATAGCAGATACTGAAAAAGTATATTAAATAAATAGAGTCCTATCCTGGGTACTGTGGTATGTGAAAGCTTTGGCCTGGTGGTTAGGACTGGGTCCCCAAGTCAGAGTTAGATTGAGGTGATATAGAAGTGTAAGACCTAGATAATGCCTTGTGATTGGGTAGTTCATTCCAATTTGACAAGCATGTTGCCTGTGGTTGGTTTAGGGGTAATGCAGACTTACCTGTGTAAGTAGGTTGCTTGACCTTACTGATAGTTTCATAGGAGTATTTGTCACGTGGTCAGGGAACATGAAAAATTCAGAAGGGGCTTTGACCCACTGTCCCAAGATCAGTGAAGGATAAATTTACTCTTCTGTCCAAGGATCTGAAGCCTATTGATGGTGGATGGAGCTGTTGCACCAGTCTGGCCTTTCAAACTCAGTAATAGCACAGCCGTGGCTGTCAACTAGTATTTGGAGCATGGTGAATATGCAATTGTGAACCTAGTGCTGTGTTTGGGATGTCATGAAGCTGAAATCTGGGAATCATACTGGCAATCAGGGCATCCTAACAGTGAAACTGGTGCCTTAGGGTGGAGGTCAGAACTTGTTTTCCAGGTCTGAGGCTTGACTCAAAGGTCAACATCTGATACTCTCAAAGCTGGAGCTCTGAATTAGCAGTTACATGTGGATCCCACATGATGTGGGATCATTATAGACATGGACTTGTGTGTGCCTTTACAAGGCTTCAGCCTGGGAGGAATGGGTTTGGAAGGTGGTTTACTGTACAGATGTGTTGCTGGCCTGATAGGATACATTGAAGTTACATGTGCACTTGGGGCCTTGGGTTTTCTGAATGGTGGACTCTTAGACTAAAGGTCAGAAAGCGGTTGCTGATTGAGTTGTCACACAACAAGAGTGACATACCTGTGTCAAATTTGGGCAGGTTCCCAGGACCACTGAGAACCTCTGACCAATGCGAGGTTTTGTGGTGGTGTGACACATTGTTTAGATGTTAAAAGTGCAGTGGTTACTCTGGCCCTGAGGGAGGGAAAGTTAAGGAAAGGCTATGGCTGTGATAATAGCTTTTTGTGTATGTTCATAGTTTATCTATACCTTGCCCCATATTTAAAAACAGGTAACGGCAGAGTCATTGCTAAGTAATCAGCACTAAGATAGCTGTTTGGAATATGGTAGATCAAAAGGGGTTGCTTTGGCCTAACGGTTGAAGCATGACATTTGCCTCATGATAGTTTTGTTACCATGATGACCCAATCTTGTCTGAAACAAAGGACTTGACTGGATGATTTGACTGGCTTTTTGGAGAGAAGTAGACCACTGCTCCTGGAAGTATCCTTTATCTTCTTATTCCTCTACTTGAAGGCCCTCTCTTGCCCATCACACACAAGGACAGAATAGCAAATATACTGCCAGATGTGGTCACTGTAGCTTGTTTTCTTTATCACAGATTTAAGTCCCTCTAAGGTGGGGAGAGGCTGCCTAGGAGAAGAAGCAAGGTGCAAGGAACGAGGTAACAAGGGTCCATCTCCATCATGGTTCTGAAGCTTCCCTGCATGACATGTTCTTGATAAAACTGCTTGATAAAGCTGTACTGGCTCCTCATGATAACTTCCATAGTGTGCGGCCTTGGGGTGGTGAGATTTCAAATGGCACATCTCACCCTATGAAACTTACAGAAGCTTCAGAGACAGCTGTTCCCAAGACTTCTGTAGAGGGTGGGTTGTGGTATGGATAGCACTTTTTAAACCTTCAAGCACTTTATAAATGTGTTATTAATATTCCTTCTCTTTTCTAGAATCCTGGAATTGGGAAGGGACCTATATAGGGATTATATAGTTTAACCTCTATTTGAGGAATCCCTCCTACAATATCTCCAACAAACAGTCATCTCACTACTCTTTGAAGCACTCTAGTGATCGGAAAGACACTACCTTTTGAGGTAGCCTTTATGTTACACACAAATCTGCCTTGCTATAATTTCTACCTTTTGGTTCTAATTCTTTTTCTGAGGCTAATCAAAATAAATCTTCCATATGACTTTTCTTGAAGTAATCAAAGAATGATACCATGCCCATTGTCCTTTTTTTCAGTCTCATCTGCCCCAGTTCCTTCATCCAAGTTTATATTTCATGGTTTCGTGTTCCCTTATCATCCTGGTCATCCTCCTTCACACATACCACAGTCTGTCAATGCTGTTCATTTTTCTGGTTTCTAACTCATTGTGACTCTATTTGGGGTTTACTTGGCAAAGATATTGGAGTGATTTCCCATTCCTTCTCCAATCATTTTACATATGAAGAAACTGAAGCAAATAGGGTTAAGTCACTGACCCAGTATCAAGTATCAAGTAATTCTAGTCTTCGGAGTCGCCATTTCCGTATTTGTTTGCTCGTCTCTTTCTCTTAGTCTTCCGCTGCTGAAAGGAGCTGGGGGAAGTCATTGCAACCAGGCAGTCCTTTTATTAATCTCTACCTAATTACCTGTCCCATTTCCTTCAAAACTATTCCATATTTTTTCCTCTCTCTTTAAGCCTCCCACCCTTTTTTGTCTCCGCACACTCTCAGTTGAGGACTCTTTCTCTCTTACTTTCTTGCACAAACTGAGGATATTCAACATGAGCCCCCTCTTCTCTTCATCTCAAAATGTATTGTTGTTTGGGTGTTTTCAGTCATGTCCAACTCTTCATGGTCCCATTTTTCTTGGCAAAGATACTAATTTGCCATTTCCTTCTCCAGCTCATTTTACTGATGGAGAGCCTGAGGCAAACAGGGTTAAGTGACTTGCTGAAGGTCACACAGCTAGTAAATGTCTGAGGCTGAAGTTGAACTTAGCTCTTCCTAAGCCCAGGCCTGGTACTCTATCCACGGCATCACCTAGCTGGCCCAGTCGAAAACAACCCCTCTCAAAATACTGCTCAATTAGTTCGACCAGGCAAAATATAATGGGACCCCACAGGGACGTTGCTTTTTCACTCTCTGCCAGATGACATAGCCATACAAATGTCAATAAACAAAAATAAGATTATAATAAGCAGAGGTATGAATTATCTTCTCTTATCCTTCCCAACACTTAGCACAGTGCTGGGAACAAAGTCAATTTTCAGTGAGCCCTTCGTTGACCTGACTGAATAATTATAACAGGATACCCTTCTTATAGACTTCACTTTACATAGTATGAGATTTAAGACACAATAGAAACAAATACTCAGCCTGCTCTGTTTTTCTCTAAAGAGTGACTAGAACTTAGTGCACGTGTGCATTTACAGAACACTTTGCCCTTTCTGTCTAAATACTAGTGAGTGGTAGGACTATTTCAGAAGCATGTCAAATGAGATTGTGAAATGAGAGATGGTTTGCTTCTAGACTGTCCAACTACAGTGTATGTTCATTTGTCCATGTCACAGAGAACTGCTCAAAGAATGAGCTTAATAGTCACAATTGATCCATGGCCACAAATTAGCCAGTTTTTAAGAAAGCAAGTTTCCTGCAATATTATTGCTGTGGCTGGGCTGACATTCCCTGGCAGAGACCAATGCTTGCCGTCTATCATTTCACTAAATAATATTTTCCTTTCAAGGAAAATGAAACAACATGCAATTAAAGAATAAATACTAACTTGAGAAATTAAGGGAAGATGTTTTTATTTTTTTAATTGCTTAGGCATTTTCTTTTAGAACAATGTTGGAAATTATGTAAATAGAGATGAATATATTACATCAGGTTTGAAACTATCTGCAGTCTGCAAGTTAGGCCCCAAGCACAGGAATCCACCACTGTTTTTCCCTCTGTTCCTCAGAAATTTCACTTGTCAAAACAAGAAAAAAAATATGAATTTATTACACTAAATGTAAAACAAATGGAAAGGCACCACTATAGTATGTGTATGCTGATCCCTTTCAAGACTGAGTTCTAAGACAAAAGCAGTCCTTGATTTTTTTTTTCTTTCAGAAGAACTATAAAGAACAATTCTCTCATGAGTTCTCAGAATGTCCAGATCACAAGTATGACCCTCATGGAAGCCAGTTAACTTTATTTTTTTCCACCGTCTCTTAACCCCAGCCAACCCTCTTACAAAACTATTTGAGAGAAGGGGAAAAGGCAGAGGACAAGAGAATGGCTTAGTGCAAGCCACCACTGCTTCCTTAGTGACTCAATGCATATGCATTCTCAGGTAGTGGGTGAGTAAGTCAAATTCACATATAAAAGTTCTCACCTTGGTTTCTGGTAAGATTTTTAGGTTATCAAAGCAACCCTAAACTTGCTAATGACTTCATTCAAAGTCTGTGGGAAGGAATACTTCGCAGAAAAAAGTGTTTCATTGATACCATTGGCAACTGTTCTAACTTAGCACTGCCAAGTTGAAGTCTACTTGAATATGCCAATGTTAATGTGAAAAAGTAGGGAAAGGTCAGTAGATATCAACAGCCCAACTCCTTATAGAGTATGAGCCACAGACAGCTTCCACTCTTCACTACAGGTGGAATTCTGCCAAAGGGGATTTGTCCCTTACAACAATATAGAAACAAGAAATTCAATTTAGAATCCATTTTCCCCTCACAGAATCAGAAAATTCAGCTTAGAATACACATATTCCTCCTAGAGTTAAAAAGCGGCGACTTCATTTTAAGTGAACCGTGAGTTGTACAAATACATTGCTCACTTAGAGCCTCTGTGTAACATGGCAATGTGCAAATGAAAAAAAGCATTTTATCCATCACTTACGATGTGCAAATTCCTGGGGACAAGAATACAAAAGCAAAGATGGCCTCTGCTCTAAGGGAGTTTGTGTTTTAAAAGGAGGAGACAACACACTTAGGGAATTGTGGTCAGGGAGGCGCACATTAATTTAGAAAGATAAAGGGATGGCAAATGGAGACATAGGAACTAGATTGACATGCGGTTTCCAGGAACAATGGCAGAGTTTCTTTGACTGTGATTCTAGAACTGAATGGGTGGTAAGGGTGGGAGTGGAAAAGACTTGTCCTGTTTCCCCTTTTCCCCCATAGAGGAGCAGGGTCCAGTCTGACAGTCAGATGGTCAACAGAAGACTACCCTCTACTGAACTTTGCTGAAAGCCCCAAAGTCAGCTCTCCTCTGCTCACTAGGGAACAGTAGAGACTTGCTGCTTCAGTCAGCCAGCCTTCTGCTTCAGTCAGTGGGTCACGGAGGATGAATGCCACACAGCTACAAGGTGGTTGGCAAGACAGTGGAGAAAATGGCAGACAGTAGGGGATGTGAAAGGCAATGTGTGTAGTGGATAGAGTTCTGAATGGAGAACTGAAGCCCTGAATTTAGTTCCTTCCTGTGATGTAAGCAATCTGACCCAGAGCAAGACAGTTCTTCTAGGTCTATTTCCCTCTCTTTAGCATGAAAGTCATGATTTTTACTTTCAAACCTCCCTAATCAGGTTGTGAGGAAAGGGCTTCAAGTTCCCCAGAGAACTATATAAATGCAGTATTATTTATGACTTCCCAAGTGAAATAAGGGCTCATGTTAGACCTTTTCAACTTAGTAAATTTATTATTGGAAGTACCAAAAGTACCGCTTAGAGCTGGGCTACACATTACAGACCTTAGAAACACCCTTACGGCCAGGCCGATGAGCTAAAACACCATGGAGCCTTGGTTAGTTAAGGATCTGCTTCAGCCTGGTAATCCACTATCCATCCATCCCAGGACCTCCCTAGGGGGGTTCTTTCTCCTTGGCCCACTGCAGTTGACTGAAGAAGCAAGTCCCTATGGTTCCCCAGCAGGCAGAGGAGTCCTGACTTTTGGGCTGTCAGCAAAGTTCAGTAAAGGGAAGATTGTTTTCTGCTGACAGTCTGCCAGTCAGGATTCTGCTCTTCTTTGGGGGCAAAAGGGGGCAACAGGACAAGTTCTTTTCCTCCATTCACAACAAGATATTCCAATCAGTTTCCATTCTTTTTTTTTCCTTTAGAAGAAATGAAATCCTGTAATTACTCGATGAAAATGGGAAACCTGTGTCCCACTGTAAAATAGTCCCTCAAAGCTAGAGGAAAATGTGTTGAGGAGGAAGGTGTTCACAAGCTGCTTTATTTTTTTCTAATGAAAAAATAGCCACTTGGTAGCCTGAGCCCATTATGGTTTCTAGAATATCACAGCTGTTCCACAGCTGGTGACAACCTAAATCAGTGCTGATTGCTGGCTGCATGTTGGCTTTATTGTCACTTGGGTATTATGTTGAGTATTCCTCCCTCCTGAAGATCTGGCTCTCCATAAAAGATGTGTGGGCCACCACTTGAACTTCTGTTATTATTATTCTCTATTAACAGCTATGAAACACAGACATAAGAAAATGCACCAGCACATAACTGTGGCTCTGATCTGGGATTCATCCCAGTAGAGTCAAACCTCCTCACCCAATTTGCAGAGACATTATGTCCAGAATACCTAGGTTCTTTTATTGGCCTCCCTTACACCCACGGTTTATCTAGTACTTGGGATTGGTGAGAGGGGAAGGATGAGGAGAAGCAGAATTCTAGCCTTCTAGCTTTTCCAAGTCAAAGTGCCTTGCCTTGATAGGTACTAATGCTATGATCCATGAACTGTAAGCTTCTCAAAGGCAAGGGCCCTGGATTAGCTACATTTTGTATCTATAACCAAACAAATCGAAACAATCTGAAATAGTAGAACACAGGTGGCGTTTAACACACATCTGATGGACTGAACTGAATGGTCCAAGAAAGCATTTAAGAAACTATAAGCACATAAATATAATTTACTCTTCATTTCTAATGCCTTTGGTTCTCAAGGAAGGTAGGCGTGACATGCAAGCGTGAAGCCTCTATCTAGTCTATCAGCCTTTGGATGATTATTTCTTATTCCTGAACTATATTAGCAGGTACACGTCTTTGCCATGCTCTCCTATACACACCCCTATACTGAAGTCACTGAGTTTCAAAGTATATGTTGATGCAATTTGAAGCATCTTAATCAAGATCTTGGGCGGCAGTGAACAGAGTGATGGGTCAGAAATCAGGAATCAGACTCGTCTTCCCGAGTTCAAATCTGACCTCAGATGCATATTAGCTGTGTGATCCTGAGTAAGTCACTTGACCCTATTTACCTCAGTTTCCTCATCTGTAGGGGCGGTTAGGTGGCCCAGTGAATAGAGCACCAGCCCTGGAGTCAGGAGGACCTGAGTTCAAATGTGGCCTCAGACACTTAACACTTACTACCCATGTGACCTTGGGCGAGTCATTTGACCCCAATTGCCCTGCCTTTCCCCCTCAAAAAAAAAAGTTAAAAAAAACAGTTTCCTCATCTATAAAATGAACTGGAGAAGGAAATGGCAAACCACTCCAGGATCTTTGCCAAGAAAATCCCAAATGGGGTCACGAAGAATTGGACATGACTGAACAACAATAAAAATCAAGTGCTTCATAGAATTTCTTTACTTCCTCTCAGCCTCTCCAAAAGGTTAACTATTGGTGCTCTAAATTGCATGTAAACTACAGCTACTTTGCTTGATGGTTTTTTTGTAAGTACATTTTGAGTACTGAAATATGAGGTGACCAAATATAGCATGAACTGATATTTCTTTGAATACATAATTTAAAACGTCACTGTCAGCTCTTTCATCTACCTCTCCAAAGAGAACCAGTGAGCCATCCTTTCACTTAAGTACAATTTCCTTCTGTCCTCTGCTTTAACTTATAGTGAGAATATCAGTAGTGTCAGACATCCACGGGTCTTCTTGTCATCTACCTGACCATTCTAACTTTGGGATCACTGAACCTCCTGAGATTGTGCCCAGGGGAAGCTTTGAAGCCCCCTTCTTATAGTGGAGTCTTATTGATGAGTGAATTCAAATTCATATACTCCCCTATATCTGGCCCCACCCTAGGATAGACACTATACTTCCTATTCTATCCAGATAACCAACCCCACCATCTTTTTGCCATCTCCCTGATGCAAAGAGCATAATACTCGGTTCAACTCCAGCCTTCCCCTCTCACGCTGGGAACCATAATCAAAGGAAGACAACTATTGATTTTGGGAAGGGTGTTCAGCTCCCTCCTAGCTCCATTCAGCATCCCTGTGATCCAGACCAAAACATCTCTCCCTGGTCACCTTTTTATGTGTTTTATGTTTTATATTTTTCTCTGTTAGAATATAAGCTCTTTGGGGCTGCTAGGTGGCATAATGAATAGAGCACCAGTCCCAGAGTCAGGAGGATCTGAGTTCAAATTCCACTTCAGACACTTAACACTTACTAGCCATGTGACCTTGGGCAAGTTCCCCAATTGCCCTGCCCTCTCCCCTCCAAAAAGCAAGGAAAAAAAAAAGAATATAAGCTCTTTGAGGGCAGGGATTTAATTGTCTGGTTGCATTTCTATCTCCAGCACTCAGTACAGTGCTTGCAACATGGTAAGCACTTGATAAATATTTTTTCATTTATTCATTTTGTTCATTGAACACAGTGATATGTTCACTTGTTGGTCATAGTTGCATATCTTAGGCTGCTGGTAGCAGAATGGATGCTTGGCCAGGAGTCGGGGAGATCTGAGTTCAAATCCAGCCTCTTATATTCACTAGCTGTGTGACCCTGGGCAAGTCACTTAATTTCTGTTTGCCTCAATTTCCTCAACTGAAAAGTAAGAACTATATAAATGTTTATTACCTTCCCACCACCCTTCTCTTTATGTATCTCTCTCATTTAGAAAACCAACAGCTAATTTAATGTTTATAGATAGTCTAAAAACTGTGATTCTCAACTTTTTCTGCCTGGTACACAGTAAGAATTTTAAAAATGCATAATCCAATCTAATCTAATTTATTCCAATCCAATCTAATCTAATGTCTTCTTCCTTTTCTCTCACACTGCTAATATTTCTGCATGAACAGAAAAGCCTCCCAGGCCTGAGGGCCATTTTGTACTTTGCTTTGATTCATGGTTTATCATGAACCAAGAATTCTTCACCAGGATTAGATCTTGTTTGTGACTAAATTATTAGCCTCCCCATGATTAGATCCTCCACATGTAGTGAGGCTGGTCCTTGCATAAAAGACATGTCCTGTTGCCAAGACTATTATGAAACCTTCTGAGCTTCCTAGAGCCTGTCACCAGCATTGTCTTCAAGGCAAGGTCAACCTTCCTGCCACAATAACATGTGATAGTGAAGCCTCGTGGTTTGATTAGAATTCAACTGCAGGGTTGGAATTCACTCCCAAGTCCTTGAATACAACTTGCTAAATCTATCTAACCATTGGAGCAAATGATTTACCATATGTAAAATGCTTTACAAACCTTACAATGTCATATAAATGTTTATCTTTATTATTATTATTATTATGAAAATTGTCAGATTATGAGTCAAGCCAAGACTAAATAACAGTACTGTCAATCTGATACGTGATCCTGGACAAATCACTGTTTCCTTATCTGTAAACCATGGGGTTAGACGAGGTAATCTCTATGCTAGCTGCACTTAGTGAAATCTTCCCTGTCAGTAAAGGACCATTTCAATACTTTCTTCATAAAACTCTCCCTAATCTACAACTGAATGTAGCCTCTGCTTCCTCTGGAACCTCAGAGCATTTTGTTTGTATTTATGTTATGCTGTGGTTGTATATTTATATTATTCATGTTACATGGTAACATTTTATCTTGTATCATTAGAGGTAGCATGGTATAGAGAATCGAGTTAGCCTTGGAGCTGGAAAAACCTGGGTTCAATTTCCACTTCTATGTGACCCTGAGCAAACCCTTAATTTCTCATTTGGGAATCCCCTGCAGCAATGAAATCATAGGTCTGGTCCCCAAGCCCAGAATATTTCTTAATATTCCTTACTCACCTCTACTGTCAGGCTCCTTCTCTCCTTCAAAGGTCTGCCCCAGGAGCCATTGGATCCCTCCATTCAAAATTAGTGTTGTCTCTAATTTTCTTAGAGTACTTTAGATGACTTTGCCAATTTTTGTGACATTCTGGTGTATGGCATGTGTGTTTAGTATTAGATGAATTAGATTATAAACTCCTTGAAGACAAACTGGTATGTTTCATCTCTGTATCCCCCAGTACCTTAATAATAATAATAATAATAAACACTTCTATGGTGCATTTTATGTGCCAATGTCTGTTTAACTCAATTAAATTGGCCCTGGAGGCAGAGAGCCTGAGTTCAGTCACCCGCTTGTGTAACCTTGGGAGAACGCCTTAAGCCTCCTGAACTCCAGTTTCCTTTTCTGTAAAATGACAGGGTTGAATTAGATGGCCTTTGAGGCCCCTTCTAGCTCTGTGATCCTATGATCTCAATAAAAATAATTATTTTTCTCTATATCTTATTCCCACTCTATTCACCATCCCCTCTTCCCTCTCCCCCCCCCCTCCAAAAACAAAATTCCTAGACAATAATCTACTTAAAGATAAGGACCATGCTTTTCACTGATTTTTATACTTTGTGGTACCTGGCAATGTGATACATACCTAGTAAGTGTTTAATAAGTACAGATGGGTGGTGCCAGGTCTGGAGTCAGGAAGACTCATCTATCTAAGTTCAAATCTGGCCTTAGACACCTTCTAGCTGGGTGACTCTGGGCAAGTCACTTAACCTTGTTGGCCTCAGGTTCTCATCTGTAAAATGAGCTGAAGGAAGAAGTGGTAAACCAAAAAAATCCCAAATGGGGTGCCAGAGAGTTAGACACAACTGAAAAATTACTTCACTGCAACAAAAATATTTAATAAACATTGGTTGCATTGAATTGAAATAAACTGAAACCTGCTACTTCTCTTCAAAATCAGTTCTGATTTGTCTTTGAACACTGAATTTAAGAAAAAACAGATTGGTAGCTCTCCCCTCACATTTAGTTTTTACCATGATGAAATAATGATATGAAGTCGGCAGTGAAAAGTGATAGTCAGCAAATGTGTCTCCATATCGACTTAGGTGTGAATCATGTCCATTTCCCTAATTCTAACTCACCAGGTACAAGCTGGCATAAAAGGTATCCTATGTTTCTCTAAGATTCCCAAAGTCCTTTCAGCTTCCTTAGAGACCCTGGGTGTGCAATACTCAGAGGGTAGAATTTGGCTCAGCTACCTCCTTTCCTCTTTCCCAATCAAAAAGAGGCGTGTTCTAACCTGTCAGTCACAATGAAAGAGACCATTGGAGACTCAAGCAAAGGGGTTCCATTTTTCTCCCTGAAAATAGAATGAGTGTAATTTCCCCAGACTGTGTTGTGGGCGACCTCGAAGGAACAGTATTTGCAGCTGGCCAGCTTCTATTGGAAATAACATGTTTCTAGACAATGCAAGGCTCTGATGGGCAGAAAAACAAGAATTCTTTCAGTGGTCATGTTTGCAAGTCTTTGATGTTCCATCTCAGACATTTTTTTTTAACAGTGGAAATGTTGGTTCAGGGAGACACTGGCAATTCTTTCAAAATGTAGAAATGTGAGTATGTGTTTTTAATGGTTTCAAGTCATTAAAATAATTGAAAAATAATTAGAAGTGTTTGCACACTAAGCCAGGGAGGATGGGGGGCCTGGCAGGGTTGCTGCTATTTAGCTGTGCCTGGGACACTGTTAGGAAAAGGATACTTAGGTCAATGGTTGTGCCTGCTCCGTAAACTCTGGATAATTTAAATCAGCTGCTGCCTCTGTGGTACATACGCCCCTGGAAATGGGTCATTAGAAATAAAGTGGGGAAGAAACACCGTCCCTTGGGGAAGTGACAATTGAACACAAATGCAGAAAAGAGCAAATTGTTTTTGACAGTTTGATTCCAAACACCGCTATTAAGCACCCATTGCATACAGAGACTGTGTGAGGTATTGGAAGGCTAAGACAGAGGCCCCTGTCCTCATGGAGCCATCAAGTTAAGTGAGATATGAAAAATACATAAACAATGATGGCACAAAACAGAAGAGGTTGAATCCATCAGAAAAACTCAAACAGAATTTTTTGTTCCTCTGGGACAAAGTGAGTACTAATTAGGGGGCATTATTTCCTGGGGGAGTATAGTCTCCATTTTACAGAAGAGGAAATTGAGTCTCAATAAGGTAAATTACTTGCCTGGGGTCAGTAACTTTTCAAAGTGCCAGAACTGAAGTTCTAATCTAGGTTCTTCTGAGGAATTCTCTTTCTACTATTCCACAGAGCTCTTCATAAAATATAAAGAAACCTCCCAAATTATACAACTCTTCTCAAGCTGAACCAGGAACTACTCTATCCACCTTACCTATTATTTAATACTGAAGGGAAATGTATATTAGGGAGGGGAAGAAGGTGAGACTAGAGAGGTGGGGAAAGTAATTGAGAGGACTTTGAAAAGGGACTTTTAAAAAGATGTGTCCAGTGGTGGATTAAAGAAGCTATAAGCACTTTAAAATGTTAATATTATAAGAAATTCCAGAATCCAGATGAACAGAAGCCTGAAAGATCATTAGAATTAATCAGAGATTAATAGAAGCAAAACCCAAGAAGACTGAGACTGGGTTATCTGGTATCCATGGGACTTATTTTAGGAGTGAATTATAATGGCTTTATCATATAATATGGATAAAGAGTTGTTCTTAAGTCTTTAAAGGCATATAACCAAGTGATCATGCCTACATGATGGCATTCTTTTTACAAACTATCCATATTTAAGACCCAACAAAGACACGTAGATTCAAGGACATGTTTATAGTATTTTTTTTCAAAGTAATAATCAGGAGAGAGATTGTAAAAGTAGAATCTATCAGCTATTTTTATATGCCCTTCTTTCTCTTTCTCCTCAAAGCAAATTAAGAAACACCATGAATATGATATTCTAGAAAGTGGCACCTAAAATGGAGAAAGAAGGGTTTCTTTTTCAGTGATTTCACTTTTTCTCCAAATCAGATCCCATTTTCCAAGAAAATGGACCGTTTTTCTTTGACCTTTCACTTTTTAAGGTTGAAATTAAAACTATGATATTCAGTATTCATAACTCAGTGGAAAGTATATCAGACTGGGAGTCACAAGTTTGGGGTTAGACTGCACTATCACACACTCACAACTGACTCTGATAAGACATTTCCCTGTCCTGACCCTCAGTTACTTTATTTGCAGTTACCTCCAATATCCTTTGAAACTCTAATATTTTATGATTCTGTGAAGACAGCTGTGATGGGAAGAGCAAGGGATGAGAGCCCTGAGTTCTAGTCTTATAATTACAACAAATCACTTGTGTGACCTTAGATAAGTGACACGTATCTCTAGGTTCCAATCCCTATCTCTACACTATAAAGGAATTTGACTAGGCAGTTTCTAAAATTTTATGATCTTGGGCTTGATTTATTATAAAAATAATTTTAAAGCATTAAGACCTTTTATTCCTTTCCCCCTCAAGCATGCCTAATAGTGATCATTTATGTTCTTTATATTGCTATCCACGTGCTTCTTTTTTCAGAGGTCTTGCAGCTAACCGTACTCTCCTTAAGCTTGTGTTTTCTTTTTATAAACAGAGTATCAAATAATTCTAGTCTTCAAGGTCATCATTTCTGTAGTTGTTTGCTAGGTGTATTTCACCTCTTCTGGCATCTGCTGCTGAGAGGAGCTGGACAAAGCTGCACGAAAGTTAATTGGGTGCGTTGCAAATTCATGTCTTCCATCTTCAGCTGGGCTCTCACTGCAGCCAGGCAGTCCTTTTATTCATCTCTACTTAATTCTCTGCCTCACTTCTTTCCAAACTTTCTCTTCCCTCTTTAAGCCTCCCACCCTCCTTTGTCTCTGCACACTCTCAGCTGAGGACTTTTTCTCTCTCTCTTACAAAATTGAGAGATTCACCATGAGCTCCTTCTCTTATCTCAAAATTCTATGTTGTTTTCAGTCATTCAACTCTTCAGGACCCCATTTGGGGTTTTCTTGACAAAGATACTAGAGTAATTTACCATTTCCTTCTCCAGCTCATTTTATAGGTGAGGAAACCAAGTCAAACAGGGTTAAGTAACTTGGCCTGGGTCACACAGCTATTCTATGTCTGAGGCTGGATTTGAACTCAGGTCTTCCTGACTTCCAATGTTTTAACATAATTTCCTACTCTTTCTTCCCTTCCCCTAGTCTCTGATAATGAGGTAGCCCTTCTCCTTGCCAAGACTAACCCTTCTATATACCATACTTCCCTTCTTCCCGAGCAGATTGCTCCTTAATTATCCGTTAATAATCACCCCAAACCCCTGACTCGATCTTCAATCTCTTTCTAGCTACTAGATCCTTCTCTATTGCTTTACAATATACCCAAGTCTCCCCCTTTTAAAAAAATAAGAAAAGAAAAGAAAAACAAGCTTCACTAGACCCCAACATCACTTCAGGCTTATATCTCTCCTTCTCAGTCATTTTTCTCCCCTGAGCTTCACTAATTCACTAATACACACCAGTCACTGGACATTTCAAATTTGATGTCCTACAGATATTTTCAACTCAGCACCTAAAACAGAACTTATCTTTCCCCTCGTAGTCTACTCCTTTTCCAAACTTACCTATTTCTATCACAGGTACCACCATTCTCCCAGATTTGTAATTTTGCAATCATCCTTAAAATCTATATTAAATTAGTTGCCAAAGCTTTCAGTTTCTAATTCCACATCTCTCTCACATAAGACTCTTTATCACATTGCTACCCCCTTAGTTCAGGCACTTAGCACTTCTCTCCTAAATTATTGCAATAACTTCCCAAATAGTCTTCCTTCCTCAAGTCTCTTCCCCTGTCTGACTATTCCTTGCTTTTAAAGTGATCTTCCACTCTGCTACTCAATAAACTCCCATGGCTCCCTATTGTCTCTAGGATAAAGCATTTTTCATGCTCAGTCATTTTCAGTTGTGTCTGACTCTTCATGACACCATTTGGGGTTTTCTTGGCAAAAAACTGGAGCAGTTTTCTATTTCCTTCTCCAGCTCATTTTACAGATGAAGAAACTGAGGCAAACAAGGTTAAGTGACTTGTCCAGGGTCACACAGCTAGTAAGTGTCTGAGGCCAGATTTGAACTCAGGAAAATGAGTCTTCTTGACTCCAGGCCTGGCATTCTGTCCACTGTGCCACCCAGCTGCACCTACCTTCCTCTGTTTTTCTTTTAAAGCCCCTCACAACCCAACCCCATCTATATTTCCATCCTCATTTGTTTCTTACTCTCTCTCCTGTACTCAATCATCCAATCAAACTTACCTTCTTTCATTTCCTCACACACAGAACGCTATCTCTTGTCTCTGTACCTAGCAATTGTCCTGGGTGTCTGGAATGCACACCCTCTTTCCCTCTGCCTCCCAGGAATCCCTCTCTTCCTTCAAGATACAGCACAAGCACCACTTTCTACATGAAGTCTTTCCCAATCCTCGAATTGCTAATGCCACCCCCCCAGTACCTTGCATTAAACTTTGCGGTCTTTATATTTATTCTTGATTATCTCCTATTAGGATGCAAGTTCCTTCAGAGAGGGGAGTGTTTTGCTCTCTGTAAGTTTTGTACAGCCAGTGTTTAGCCTAGTGGCAAATAGTAGCAACAGTAGCAGTAGGAATAAATGCTTGTTGACTGATTGACCGGATCTGCAAATAATCTCATTTTGTTTTTCCCATTCTAACTAAGAGTGTACCAGAAGCTGGTCTGTTGCCAGCCCTCAGATGGTGATAGAAATGAGAAGAGGTGCAGCCAGAAGTCTCGGGATCCATTGAAGTATCCTTTGTGTTCCCTGCACATTGAAGGAAGTTGCCCTTGTCAGAAGTCAGAGAAACAGAGACGAGTAAATGACCCCTGAAATTCAGAGAGGCTACCTAGCCAGGGGAGGGCAGAACATACAGCGCAAGGTACTTCGGGCCGCATCTGTTACTTTTGTGTCCATTTCTAGGCACCGCATTTTAGAAGCAGCAAGAAGTCTTGAAGTATGCCCCTAAAGAGTGTGGACAATGTTGTAAAGGAATTTGAATCCGAGCAACACAAAGGCTAGTTGAAGAAACTACAGATGTTTAGCCTTGAGAGGAAAAGACTCACGGGTAGATGTCATAGCTGTTTTTGGATACCAAAAGGGTTGTCATGTGAAACAAAGGCTAGATCTATTATATTTCATCCAAGGGGGCCTACTGAGGACTGATGAAGCAATAAGGAGGTAAATCTTGGGTTAACATAGCAATTAGAATAGACTGCCTCAGAAGGCAGTGAGCTGCCTGTCACTGGAGGTATTCAAAGAGACGATAGATCACCACTTGTGAAAGATATTGTAAAAGAGATCAATGGAGGGCAGGTGTTGTACATGACTTGCAATGTCCCTTTCAACTCTGATATTCAATGATTCTATGATATATTGAATGGATTTGGTGGAAGACGCTGCCATGGAAAGCTCTCTGGCTTTCTCTGAAGGCCAAAAAGAGAAGAATATTGAACTGATCCTTTGGCTTCACTTTCTGATGAAGTTCTATTGACTTCTTGGATGCTCAAGTCTAGGACTACATCCCTTCGTCTTTGGCTCCCTCGTTACTGTGGGATACAGTGAGTGTCCTAGTCATTGCCTGTCCAAACTCTTGCCTTGCCCATAATACCTAACACTTCATAACCAGAGTGTGAGCTGGAGACTGGAACTGTTGGCACACCTGGTCTCAGCTGGTCTAGCTGGAGCATTAAATTACTCATGCAAGACTGATGCTGATGCAAGAAGATCACAGTTTTAATTGGGCTGGAACGAAAGTAAGAGGTGGAATGTGATATTTTTAGATGAAACTGCTCTGGAAAGTATCAAGTTTATGGCAATTGCACATCCAAAACACTAAATCATATTTTTAAGATAAAGGATAAACACCCAACTTGAAGAGAAAACATTTGCAAACTTACATTGACGCCACAGGTGAATTTAAAATCACTTAAGTTTAATGTTAAATAGAAAAGAGCATTTTAGGGTGATTTATTCTCCTTTTGGCCTGCAGGGCCTAGAGTAAACTAGGGATAATTTTCACCTGAATGAACTCTATGGCATTTGATGTGAGTAGAGCATGAGGCATTGTGGTTAGTAATGAGCTGCTATACACTATGAATGATCAGTTTCCAAAGACTTAGAATATAAGTAAACATATTTAAGCCTAACAGCATAGTGAACTTGTGTTTTGTTTTTCTGTTCAAGTTGCTTCACGGACATTCTAAAAACCAATAGTCATGCCAGTGATTTATAAAGTGTACAATTATTAGAGATTTTTTGTTGATAGAAAATAGGATAATAAAAAGTTTACTAAACGTTCAGTATATGAATTGTCCCATAAAATAAGAATAGTTTCCCTTTCAAAAGGTCAAAATAAGATAACTTTGTTCTAGGAGAGTTCTATACTGATAATCAGGAGACAGAAAATTACAGCAACAAAAGCTACTATTGCTCAAAATATGCTAATAAATCAGATCAATGGACTTGGGCTTGAAGAAGGTCAAGTGTAATGTGAGAAAATCTTTTCTGAGTTTCAGTTGCCTTATTTGTACAATGAGGAGAGTAAGACTCATCCTACCTACTTCAAGGACTGTTAGCTCAAAGGTGAGTTAAATGATGCATTTACCATTCTATATGGCCACCATCATTTCCTAGTAATACCCAGTTAGCATCCAGGAAGCCTCTATACCAGTCAGGTCAGCCAGTCTCTTCATTCCTTAGAATTCCTTTCCTCCTTTGCCAACTCCCACTCCTTGCCATGCTAATTATATCTCCTGCTGATTCGCCTTCTTTGGTCCACCCTCCTTCTCCTTTCTTTGTAAATCCTAGCCATCCTCTCGTGCCCAGCTGAGATCCCACCTTCTCCTTGAAGATGTCAACGACTCTAACCCCTGTGATTTCTCTATTCACCAAATGCCATTTATACTTCTAGACTGAACCAAACCCCCAAGCACTCAGTTACATACTGTCTTGCCTAACTTCATATTTGTTTCATAGTTTATCTCCATAAAAAGATTTAAGATCCTTGAGGACAGAGACTCACACTTTTCTGTGTTCCCTACTTAAAGCTTACCTAAACCTATCCTTCCAGTTTCAGTGTCTGTTCAGTCATGTCTGACTCTTTGTGACCCCATTTGGGGTTTTCTTGGCAAAGATACTGGAGTGGTTTGCCATTTCCTTCTCTAGCTCATTTTACAGATGAGGAAACTGAGGCAAACAGGGTTAAATGACTTCCTCAGAGTCACACAGCTAGTAAGTGTTGGAGGCCTGATTTTGTCTCAGGTCTTCCTGACTCCAGACCAGTGCTCTATCCACTGGGCATGCTATTATCTTGATATATTGAATTTTTTATTTCATTCATTTAGAGAAATTCCATTCAGGACACTTCTAATCTCTGTGCAGATCAGCAACTCATCTGTAATCTAAAATATTAAAGAATTGCATGGAACTAAAGAGAGGTTTTCTATGGTCACACAGTTAGTATGTGTCAGGACTTGAATCCAGAGCCTTCTGACTCCAAGACTATCTCTCCGTGCATTATGCTTTGCAGTCTCTCTTACTTATTTACATGACCTATACCTCATGATGTACCAAAAGTCAAATCTTTTGACAAAGAATTTCTCCTTTTACAATGGGGAAAAACACTAATTTGAAATTAATTTCATGAAGAAATTTTAGTTGGACAGATCTGTTTCCAAATCATGTTAAGAAACTCCAGCTCTTGCCTACATTGACTAGTTTATTCCTTTTAAACAAGTATTTTTTTCTGTCATGTAGACAGAGGCTATGTTTAGGTTTTAGTCTTTCAATATGGTTTCACTATATAAAGAAATTAAAGCAATCCAGGGAATCATAGGACTGTGCTTTTTTGTGTCTATTTCAAGTCAAAGGATTTCTGACACTGTTTAGTTTCAAATGAAGCAATGGGACACATTTTTCTGATGTTCTGTGAAAAACCTAATGATAGAAATTCATAACATCTTTATCCTCAAAAAGCCTAGAAAGTCAGGAGACTCGGGTTCTAGTTACAGTTCTGTTACTAAGCATGCAACCTTAGACAAATCACTTTACCTCTCTGGGCCTCAGTTTCCTCACTGTAAAATGGGGATGATCATCCTTGTACTACCTACTATATACAGTTGTAGAATACTGGGATCAGAGAGTGGAAAGAGACCTTTCAGGTTAACAGTCGAATGCCTGGCCTGAAGCTTTAATCTCCCTAACAGCCCTCGATTTCCCCAACAAAGTGACTGTGCTCTGATTAAAAGTTACCAATAGGTTGAAATCCATCGCTTCATGAAATGGATGGCACCAATAATTAGGAAGTACAAGGAACCACATAGCCGAACATTTACCTCTCTGTATCCCCTTGGTCTGATGGGGCCACACACACCAGATCTCCCTGGTTAGAGATGTGCTAGCCCTTTGGATGCCTGAAGAACACCATCATGTTGCCCTGACACCAACCCTCATCTTTTCCAGGCTAAATAATCCCCCTCACTTTGTTCAATTTTTCTTCCCATATCACAGTCTCAAATCTTATCATTCTAGTGATACTATTTCCTCTGGATTTAATTAATATTTTATTAAGTTCTTCTAGGATTATTAAATTGTGAAGGATTTTGCAAATCTTAACATGTTGTATGAATGGGAAGCTGTCGCCATGGTTTTTAGATGCCTTCCAAGGTCCCTTCCAGGTCTGCTGCTCTCTATGGTAGCTCCCCATCACCGCCAGCATGCCACTCAAGGAACAACTGCCCACCAATCCCCTCCCCCAATTCATTAAATACCTAAGTTTTAAGGAGGAACTTATTAAAAGAAGCCTTAATTTGGTCTACTATTTCACCCAGGCTGCGTCTGCATATGCAAAAATATTTGAAGCAGCAATCAGTCAACAGCTATTTATTAAGCACTTACTATATATCCTACACACCTGGCTCTAAGATAGGGCTCTTAAAGACAAGTCAGGCCAATCCTCCAATAGAAGTCAGGCTTTAAAAACTTTCTTATGTTTAGCATCCTCTATAGTATAGTGAGAAGGACATTGGGTTTAAGGTCTCTGGATCTATAACTACCTGTCTGGGTCTCAGTT
Organism: Petaurus breviceps papuanus; assembly: GCF_028583685.1. NCBI lineage: Eukaryota > Metazoa > Chordata > Mammalia > Diprotodontia > Petauridae > Petaurus > Petaurus breviceps. The sequence continues at coordinate 9,488,653 of NW_027185664.1, forward strand.
TCCTTATGTGTGAAATGAGAGAATTATAGTATGTGATCTCTAAGGCCCTCTCCTTAGGACTTCCAGCTCCAAATCATAATGATTTTTGTATTGAGTAATAGTAGACGATTTAGGGGCGGCCAGGTAGCACAGCGAGTTAGAGCACTGACCCCAGTGTCGGGATGACCTGGGGATTGAATCCGGGCTCAGACACTTAGTACCTACCCAGAAACACCTGGCCGTGTAACCTTGAGCAAGTTACTTAACCCCAATTGCTTAGGGGAGGCGAGGTGGCTCAGTAAGTAAGAGCACTGGCCCCAGTGTTGGGATGACCTGGGATCGAATGCGGGCTCAGATACTTAGCACCACACCCAGAAATAACTGGCCGTGTAACCTTGAGCAAGTTACTTAACCCCAATTGCTTTAAAAAAATTTTTTTAAGTAGTAGAGAATTTGAGACACCAAAGACATTTTAGAGATATTATAATTAATGCTTTCACTGTAGATGTGGAGAAACTGAGGCCCAAAGAGGTTGAATAATGTACCTAGGTCCCACAATTAATGACTGGGTGTAATGCCAAGCAAAGGCAACTTCCCAAGGTTCAAAATACCAGCATAGCTGCTCTCCATTTTATTCAGTGACAAATTAAGAATAGAGAAAATCAAAATATAGCATAATTAAAATATAGCATTCACCAAGTGTAATTCGATAATTTCCAAGTACTACTCCACCCCTGGACATTACATTCATTTAGTCAATCACAAAGCCCCTCTTCTCAAATGGAGATTAGTTTCCAATCATAAGCAAAGTACATTCATTTGGTCAGTCACAGAGCACAAAAAAGTCAAGTTTCCCACCCTTAGATCACAACCGAATAGGCCATCTACCCCAGAGTTACAACAAACTTAAGCACAGCATTTAATACCCAAATGGAGGTCTTTCTCAGCAATCTTTGTTCCTGGGGAGACAAAGCTTAGCAAGGCCACAAGATACATTGCCAGTGTCTTCATTAATTCATCCTCTGTCTGCAGAACAGTCCTAGGACCCCTGAAAACATTAGCAAAACCCTCTCCCAGGATTTCTGTAAACATACAACAAGAAAATCCTTCTTCAGGACTTCGGAACCAACAGCAAGGTTCCAAGAATTCTGCAACAACAGCACTGTCCTTCACCAGTGGACAAATCTGGCAAAACAACATCAAAACAGACAGACAAAGTACCAGCATAACAGACATGTCTCCTCAGTCCCAGGCAGCTCTGGGTGGCAGCTCTCAAAAGTCCTGGGCAATACAAAGTGGCCCTCAGCAATCCTCTCAGTCTCTCTGCCTCCATGATGCTGCTTCCAAAAGGTTCTTCTGCCTCTCTGTGCTTGTGCCTCTCTAAATTCATGTCACCAGCTCCTCCCAGTTCAGCCCTCTCTTTTCATGTCAACAAGTCCATCCCACAAGTGGGATTCACAAGCTCTGGGTTTTAACACAATCCGTCTGAAAACCAAGCCAATACAGGGGGATCTTTAAATTCCATTACTATTACACTGGGAGAGATGTTCTTCTGACTCTAGAACCAAAGTTCTTTAGCCTATACTTTTTGTTGTTCAATCATTTCATTCTGTCAGACTCTACATGACCCATTTGGGGTTTTCTTGGCAGAGATACTACAGTGGTTTACCATTTCCTTCTCCAGCTCATTTTACAGAAGAGGAAACTGAGGCAAACAGGGAAAAGTGACTTACCCAGGGTCACACAGCCAGTAAGTGTCTGAGGCTATATTTGAATTCAGGTCTTCGTGACTCCAGGTCCATCTCTTTCTACTGTACCACCCAGCTGCTCACTGTACCATACTGTCTCCAAAAGTTCTTGTTCTTCCCTGTGTAAGGTACCTAGTAAAAAAGTCTAAACAAAAAGCCTCTGTTTTCCCACACTCAACCCAGTGTTCTTGACACCACATTATTCTTTCTTTCTTGAAAATGGGTAATTGGAAGTCTTGAGGAAGGCAAGAGGGGACAGTGAAATGATACAACATATCAGAAATCTTTCTAGTGTAGACATGATTTGGGGCATGTTTTAACTTTTTAAACATGAAGAGAAACTGGTGCACTCCTGTTCAACAGGTCCTTTTGTGCTACTGGGAGGGATAGCTTGAGACAGTAGACTGGGCACTAGACAGGAACCAACAGATCCGACCCATTATGGCGGTTCTTCTGTTTCTCTGGTTCACAATAGCATATACACATCTGAGTCTTGTCCCGTGTCTGAATCTTTTTTCATCTAGTATAATTGCCTGTTGGGGAAATTTGTTAAGTCTGATGCTTGATTTATAAATTCCCATTCAACTGAATTCAATAAGTATTCATTGCGCCCTTTCTGTGCTAGATGCTGGGAAGAAAGGGAACAGGTCTTGGACCTTGCCCGAAGGCTCTTCCAGTCTTACTGGTTAGGTGACCTCAGCTGAAGGAGCAAGTCCCGAATGAACAAGACTCTTGGTGTCCACAATGGTTAGAGCAGAGATAGGTGGTTGTGAGTCAGTTCAGTAAGGGAGGAAGTACATGAGGGCCCGTGCCTTGAAGGCTGGCTAGCAATCAGACACGTAAGAAAAGCTATGACTATTTCTGCTTTGCTTGCTCCCAGAGTGCTCTGTACATCGCCTTTCCTCAGGATTGGATTGTGAAGAAAGGAAAAGTATTTCCCCCTCCTCAGTTGCCATTATATTTTGCTATTCTCTCATATTCTCATTACTTTCTATTTCATATTGTTGTTATTTGTGAGTCTGTCTTATCTTTCCTCCTAGATGGTGAACTCCCATTAGGCAGGTTCAGTGTTCTCTGTAGTCAGCACAGTACCTTGTATATATTTGTTAACAATGAATGAATGACTGTGGGCAAGTCATTTAAGTTTTCTATGCCTAACTGTGGTGGAGAGGATGGGGCTACTTAGGATACAAAAGTGAGTGTCAGAAAGGTCCCACTTAAGGTCCCAGCTATATGATCCTGGTCACTTAACTCTATGCCTCATTTTCCTCATCTGTAAAATGACGAGGATGGACCTGATGGACTTCAGGGTCCTTTCTCATGGTCTTTAAAAATGATTTATTGATGTTTTATTCTTTTACATCTCCACCACTTACCAATGTTGCCTACTTCACCTGTAAAACCTTCCTTTAGAACAAAGAACTGTTAAACTAAACAAATGAATACTTTATACCTGTTCTCAACCTGATAAGATCAACCTCTCTGATAAGAGGTGCTCATTACCAGCATTGTGTGAAGTCACTGTGGGTCAGTGAGTTGATTCTGAGGGCTTTCAATGTTGTTTTCTTTTACATTATTGTGGTCAATGTAAAAATTGTTCTCCTGGATAAGTCTTCTCAATTTATATGAATTCTTCCTATTTGTCATTTCTTACATATGTCTCAACTTCCTTACAAAGATAATCACAAAGTCAGAAGATTTAAAGTTGGACAGGCCCTTGGGCATCTTCACAATGAAATGAGATGCAAAGCTAATTGACAGGAAGGAAGAGTGCTTTATGGAAAGAGCAATGGATTAGAAGTCAGGAGACTCAAAATTCTTATTGCAGTTTTGCAATTAGCTGGTGCAGATGACCCTGAAGAAGACATTTCCCCTCTCTGGGCCTCAGTCTCCACATCTGTGAAATGATGGCACTGAACCGAGTGACATACAAGGTTCCTTCCGGCTCTAAAATTCCATGACGTCATGGGAATTCTCAAAAAAAAAACTTTATGGGGGTGGTAGGGATTATATGAAGCACAGTGTGTTTGATTTTAGGGCTATTTGTGTTCTAAGTGGGTAAGTCCTTTGACGTTGATCATTCTGTTACATTTCACACAGTTATTTATAAACTCAGGTATGCAATAAAGGGGGATAACAGCAGGGATTGATGTGAATGGAAAGTTTAAAGAAGAATTGGCAGGTGGAGGTGGGTATGTCATTTAAATGGTTGTTAAATTGTCTTCAGGGTATATTTTTGAGAGCCCAGGTGAGCAAGGACTCGTGCAAAGGAAGCCACTCTGGGTATTTCTGGAGGAAGACCCCAAATATAGGTAATCAATAGGAAAAGTCAGACCAATAAGCAAAGTGTGATCAAAGACACTACAAAAGCAATACCACCCTACCAAGGATAGCAACTTGCCCTTAAAAGTGGATAATTTGGGTAAGCCAGAGGGAAGAAGATGACCTGTCCTGGTAACAGGAAGATGATGATGGTCTGATCCACTTAGTCACAGTAAGACCATCACCCCGGGAGGGGGAGTGCAGAACAATAGTCCTTCTCTTCCTCCCAACAAAACAACATTTTTACTCAAATGAATTACTTAAAATGAATTAGCAACAGCAGGTGGAAATTGTAAAAACAATCATGAAAGGGCAACAGTGTGAGCAGTACGTGCAGGGGAGAGTGTTAAGTTTTATCCCTGTTGCCTTAATAAGGGTGGGAAAGGAGAAGTTTCTGAGATGACTGCGTATAAATGTTTATTTTTTTTTTCATTTAAGCACTTGGCTAATAAGGAACCATATTTACCTCTCAGCATAGCGCCTGTCCCATGCACCCAGCAGCCATGTCAATTACTCCACATTCCTACACCCTAGAAACCTTTGTGATGAGTAAAGTGTGTGCCAAACTCATTCATCTACTTTCTAGCGATAGGGACGAATTCACGCTATTCTGGCCGTACTCTCAAACTTCTATCTCACGTCATCTGTGACAGCAGACATCTACTAGATGGTTGGATTGTATAAGAGGAAATCTGTGGCCACCAATGAAAATAATTGACCAAATGGGAATCAAGGCTAGACCCTTAACTCCATGACTATTTTATGCTGAATCCTGAGCCAGGCAGACCCAGATCAAGGAAAAACAAGACTAAAGCTATCGTTGTGTCCCTAAGACAGGTCCAGTATGAATCTGCTTTTGAACCATATGTGGATCTGAAATGTTATTACTGTGTTCATGCTGATTCTTTAAAGACCCTTCTCTAAGCAGAGCTACCTATTAACTACAGACAAATGGAACTGAGTCTTAAAATGGCAATATGTATATTAAAAAAATTAAAATGTACAAGTAACTAAAAGGATCTGTACAAATGGCTAATACATTTGGAACAAATACAAAGGAATACTCCATGCAGAGTGTGGTCAACCTGTGGAATTCACAGCTGCAGGAGGCAATTGAGTCAAATACTGTGGGTGGATTTCATAAAGAGTTGGTGTGGCAGACAGCTGCCTAGGCAGTGTAAATTGTACTGTGAAAATTATGTACTGCTTGGGAAATAACGATTGTAGCGAGGGGACAGACACCAGGATTATAGAAGCAAGTAGGGGGTATGAGCTATTTCTATTAGTGAGCACTTTACTTTTTCAAAGGGCTATAGTATCATTTCAAAGTACTTCCTTACAACTATTTCTCCAAAGAAAGGTAGCATTAAGATCCCCATTTAAGCCCTGTGGGGAAGGAGCGGCCCAGAGCTCAAGTGCGTGACTTTTAGGGGCTACGACATGGCACAGTATCCCTTTTCACCTTCTGTAGCTCAGAGATTCATTTCACCATTCCAATTCCTAGCAAAGACCTGCCAGTTCTAAAAACAAAACAACCAATAGCCTTCCTCCCCTCCTCCCTATGTAAGATCCTTTTAAATGTTCCTCACAAATTATAACAAAGGCTCCCAAATCTGAGCATTCCCTGAAATCTCCCCATTTCTGCCAGGAGTTTGTATTGTAGAAAGGGTCCTGGGTTTGGAAATACATTGCACCTGGAGTGCCACTTTCCTGTGGGACCTTGGGTAAGTCTCTTAAACTCTTGAGTTTTTCCCCATGTAAAATGGTACAACACTTGTGCTGCCCAACTCTGGGGTTATTCTGAGGATCAAGTAAGTTCATTCATTCATTTATTCATGCCTAATAGGCACTTAATAAGTGCATGTTGATTGACTGATTGATGCTTATGTTGATTCCCCAACCATTGACTAAGCAAGTCAATCAACTAAGAACCTATAATGCCTGAATAAATGAACGGTTTCATTTGATTCTCATTCCATGAACCTAAGAGACCTGATATCTTATATACAAGACATGTAGATAACGTATGTGAAAATGTTTTGTAACCAAAAAATACTCTAACACTTACTGGTCTGTGACTGAGAATCAGTTCCCTTCTGTTTAAAATGGGAATGAAAAATAATTATACTCCCTATCTTAGAGGGTTTATAAGGGAGATACTTTGTCAAGTGTTATATATGTATGAGTTATTGTCATGTGAATACAATTATTAGAAGCCTAATGATTTAGATAATACACAGAGCTTTTCTTGTATGGCTTGCTTTCTCAAACATCTAGAATATCAATCCATACAAAGAAAGGTGGAGAGTTGAACAATCAAGTAGTAAGTCTAACCAATTCTGAATGAATAGCAGATAGAGTGCTGGGCATAGAGTCAGGAAGACCCAAGTTCAAATCCAGTCTCAGACACTCACTAGTTGTGTGACTCTAAGAAATTCACTTAACCTATGTTTGCCTCAGTTTTGTCACCTGTAAAATGGGGATAATAGCACCTAACTCACAAAGTTATTGTGAAGAACAAATGAGATAATATTTATAGAGCACTTAGCATAGTGTCTGGCACACAGTAGGCACTTGTTAAATGTTTCTTTCCTTCCTTCCCTCCCTCTCTCCTTTCCTTCCCTTCCTTCCTTCCTTCCTTCCTTCCTTCCTTCCTTCCTTCCTTCCTTCCTTCCTTCCTTCCTTCCTTCCTTCCTTCCTTCCTTTCTTCCTTCCTTCTCTACCAGAAGAGTTCTGAATCAATTGTGTACAACTCCTTGGTGGTCGTGAGAACCCACCATTACTTGACCTCTATATTTTTCCCCTTCTGAAAGTGTTGGACTCTTGCTATAACATAGGAGTTATCAATTTTTCATAGTTTCTGGGATGAATACTTAGAAGGAACCCTAGATAAAATCCATGAGTATATTCTATTTATCTAGTTCAGACCACTCATTTTACAGATTAGGAAACTGAGGCTCAGAGAATTCATATGACTTGACCAAAGGTGCCCAAGAGAAGGGCCAAGATTCTGACCAAAGTTATCAGAATCCAGGGGCCAATATTTTTTTTCTTCCATGATAGGCTGACTTTGAAAAGACCAGATGAGTTATTGACTTCTGATCTTTGATGGGGGATTGGGAGTGTGGGGGGGGGGATGATGAAAGCTGGGAAGATGGCATCTGCTCTGGATCTTTCCAGGGGGTTCAAGAGCAGTGGCAGCTGCTAACTATCCAAAGAGGCAGCAAAGGAAGCATGGCAGCAGAGCATCCCATGTGCCCTTAAAAGTCAGTCTCTGCACAACCTTTGGCATGTCTGCTTTATAGCCAAGACTGCTGAGGCACACCGCCTAACCTGCTTCAGCTGCCATCCTTTGCCACACTGGCTTGATAGGAATCCTTGTAACTGTGCCCAGGGTACAAAAGAGGAGGAGCTTAAGGGATTCAGTTATAGTAAGTGTGTAAACCTCAGAGGGAAGCTTGGTGGCCTGTGATGGTCCATCTTGTCTTTTTGTGTTGGCATTCCAGGGGTCAGGGACCTTTTAAGAGGGTCTCTCTCAACCTGGACATTTCACTAGCTCCTGCCTGTAACTTCTAAGCCCTCTTTGAGGGGTTGATGTATAGCCAGATCAGACAAACCTGCTGAAGTTTCAGGGTCTGTCAAAACCTCAAGCTCATTCGTTCATTCTGAGTCAGTAAAACCAAAAACATATTTTTCCGAACATTCTCCCCCCCTTTCATTTTTAAAATCCTGTGTAATTTAAGGGAAATTCAATCCATATGCTTGTGATTTGTTTACACTTGTATCATCAAAATATGTTTTTAAAGAGCTTGTGGAGATCCCAAAAGGCTTTTCAGCCTTTTAAATGAGCTTTTTAAAGCCTTTTTTTCTTAGTAACAGGAGGTTGCATGTTGCCAAGGGTAAATGAACTTGAAAATGAAGAGGTTTGTGCTGGGTTCTGAATTTCAAATCCACCCATTTTGATTGGGGTTTAAACTCTTACATCCACTCGGGTTGCCTTATATCCCCCATCTAGGTAACCAAGATTATGCTTCCTGGGGTTACCAAGAGAATTGTAAAAGCATCACACTGCAAAGACCAACTCAGGAGGAAAGAAGGACCTAGACAAAGGGCCTGCTGGCTCCTTTTCCTTCATCAAAATAATAATAAATTGGGGACAAGGGAAAGAAACCATCACGGGAAAATCCTAAGAAGAACTGTTGCTAGTACCACACGACAGAGTCAGAGATGACATAAACAAGTAACTAATAGATCATTCTGTCCGCTTTCCAAATTCTTTGTGACCATAAAACCACTCTACGTGAGACTTTCTATATTATTTATATTTAATAGAATATGAAATATGGGAGGGAACTTAGAGTTTACAATCCAGTCCTTCGATTTTTACAGAGGTGAGAAAGTGAGGCCCAAAGAGATAAAATGAAATCACTCAGGGCCATATTGCTAGGTAATGAAGTCAAAAGAGCAAGGACCAGTGCCCCAATCTCCTCTCAGGATGCCCTATTGCCTTTCTGTTACCAGTAAACAATTATAGAGATTTATAGAGAGAAATTATTATAGAGAGAAATAATTTATGTGATTACTTGATTGTAAATGTCTTGCATGTAGGTCCTGCGTTTCATTGTCTTGAACATTTTAGGTGTTTGATATTTGGGGGAAGGAACAAATAACTTGTGCAAGGTCACAATGACAACAAAAAAATCAGAAATCCTTGCATCGGAGGGTTGTGATTTTTTAAAAGTTTAAATCATTTGACTCTTCTGGAATTCCCTTTATTCTCCTGTCCTGTCTATTCCCCATCCTTGACAGATGCTTTAAAATGAAGGTATTTCTAGCATGATGTCTTCTCTCCATTCTTTCTCAGAACAGGCAGTCTATAAGTCAAGGGAACCAAAGGATGAAGGTTTTAGGAAAGATGCAGAAAATACCTCTGAACTCCTTTCATCAGAAAATACATCTGAACTCCCTCATCATCAACAAATATGGATTGAATAAGTGCCCATCATGTGCACAGAAATTTGCTGAGTATTAATGGAACTCAGCATGAATGAAGACAACTCTATATCCTAAGAGATTAAAGCCTTATTTTAAGGTAATTTTCTCTCTGTGCTCCCCACCATGTAATTCTTGAGCAGACTAAAAGTATGTTTAGAAATGACTCATCAAAGGTCTGCAAAAAGACAAATGTCATTTGGCTGTGAGCAAATTAGCAGAATCTATCTTGCTGACCCTTCTGTTTTTAACTTAATGGTTTATTTAATCAATGGCTGCTATTCTTGTTGAAAGGCCTTCAGAATGCTGCCTAAAACCCTTAAGATTATCCTTGTGAACAAAAGAGTAAATATAAATACCCTTTGTCAGCCTTTTCAACCCTCTATAAAAATCAACTTGATGTGACAACTCACAGGCATTAGGTGTCTGTCTGTCTCTCCCTCTCTGCCTCTCTGTCTGTCTGTCTCCCTCTCCCATTCCCTCTCTCTCCCTGTCTGTATCTATTTTCCCATATGTTCTTGTATATAAACAAATTTATATAAGGTGAAGTAATTCCATAGCAGACCATGGCACCAAGGCAGATCATCAGCTCATTATTAATCTTATCTTCAGGTGTTAAAAATCAATGAAATTCAGTACAGTTTCTCTCAGAAGCCAAAATAAGAAGCTGTTAAAATGAGGAGGCCAAGTATACTTCATACTAGGAGTATGCATTTATATGATGCAGTATAGGGTGATTTATATAGTGTATTCATTTTTAGAAGCAAGATACTAAGTACACAGTATTACTTTATTGCATATTTATAAGAAGCATATTAAATACTACATATTCATTGATTTAGCCTAATCCTAGAATAGAATCTTAGAGCAAAAAGAGGTCTTATAGATCATCTAATCCAACCCCTTCATTTTAAAGATAAGGAAAATGAGGCCCAGAGAGGGGAAATCATTGCCCTAACGAGTATTTTTACAGTTAATGGCAAAGCCGGGACCAAAATCCGGGTCTCAAGACTCCTGCTTTTCCATGTTCTGCAGCCTTTTTTTTTTTTGCAGGGGGAATGCAGGGCAATTGGGGTTAAGTGACTTGCCCAAGGTCACAGGGCTAGTAAGTGTGTCAAGTGTCTGAGGCTGGATTTGAAATCAGATCCTCCTGACTCCAGGACTGGTGCTCTATTCACTGTGCCACCTAGCTTCCCCAGCCTTTCTTCTGACTTTGGGGGAAAACTACAAAGAACCCTGAGTTCTAATCCTCAGGCAAGCCATTTAAGGACACAGCTTTGGTAATGTGGAGTGAGTGATGGATTCGAAGTGATTTCTCTAAGGCCTCAGTTCCTTCATCCACAGTGGAGGAGACTGAAGCAGATAACCTCTTAGGTCTCTCCCAGCTTCGAATCTACAATCCTACCACCTTTAGGGTCCCTCCAGTCCCAAGTCAAGGAAAGCCCTCAACATGTTGGCGGGCCTTGTGGACAAATTTATGAAAGGGTATAGGAATGACAAAGTATGGCTGACAATTTGCCTACTTTCTGGTGGTTTTGTCTTTTCCGGGCTCTTAGTTACAGCAATGTTTCTCACGGAAGCAAATCTAATGTGCCTCTAGTCTCTCATAAATGATCACCAATCTAAAAACAAGCCATGAAAAACACTGTCATCGTTGAGGGGTGTGAATGACATGATAGCCATACTACACGAGCATTTTGAGAAACCAGGTACTTTCCTTTTTTTTCTTGAATGGTTCACCAAACTAAAAAAAAAAATTCTTCAGTCACTTCCTCTGTTTTTTTTTTTTTTAATGAAAACCAGGTAGTATCTTAAGCAGGGCTCATTTCCATTTAGCATTCTTGCGTGTCCTGGAGAACAGACAGACGTTCGAAGGCAGTGTGTGAAGACTTAAAATCTTGCAACTTCAAAATTCATTTAAAAAATCTGGGTGGATCAACTCATCTTCTGAAAGACTGCTATTCATTTAAGTCTCGCATTTGGATAGAACACAGGTGCAAGCCTTTAAAGCAATTCAGGAAATGAAACGATGGAAGACATTAAGCACTTACCTAAAACATGACTTCACTCCCAGCAAGATGGCTGAAGCAGGACGGAAACCAAAGAAGAATCATATGTGGCTATCATGTCTCAGGTGGAGCCCATAGGTCGATAAGGGATTCTTTATTCCATCTGGTCTGCATTTGATGACTTCACAGGATAGCAAAGGGGGTTGAGGAGGGAGTCAAGCAGAGAAGTGGCAGGAATGGCTTTGTGAGGGCCTAGTTCATGTCCTTCATTGGTTTAGAGCCTATCATTTCAAGAGCAGATGAAATGCTCAAACTGTACAACCTCTGACTTTCCGAGTGTTGACCCACATGATCTGAGAGAGGATGGTTATCAAAGAAAAGCAGTGTCTTGACTCTGATGACTTACTACCTGTGTGACCTTGGGTAAGTCATTTAGGTCCCCTCTCCCACCTCAGTTTCCTCATCTGTTAAATTAGGGGGTTAGATTGGATGGTTTCTGAGGTTCTTTCCTGGATTTGTTATCCTTTGATCACTATATCCTCAGGGGTGAGGGACCTTCCCCCACATCCATACACTTTTCTTTTCCCCCATGTTCTGCTGTGGTGTTGGGATCATTTAGTGTTCTGTCAGAATTTTAAGCAAACCTTTAGAAATGAAATAGTTAGCACCAGGGTTGTGTCAGAAAGCCAAAATGCGTGATTTGGGACTCTTTGACCTGTGGTGTTTTATTTGTGGGCTGACACTGTCAAGAACACTCCCAGGAAAGATCAGAGCGCCTGAGACTTCACAGAGACCACAAGTTTATTTCAGACATAACCTTTCACAGACAGCAATGCAAATAATGATTCAGCTAACTCAGCAACTGCCTTTCCAAGAGAGGTTTGGATGAGGTCTTTGGAAGGGAAAAGTCTTTGAAGGGCACCTCCTGGTCCTAGGAAATGTTCTTATCTTATGACTATTCTCTAAGCCCTCCCTTCAACTCCCTGGCAGTCTCATCCCTTCCCCTTTCAATTCACCTTAAAACCAAAAAAGGTTTTGTTGATGCCTTCTTTTTTAATATCGCAGTAATCTGCAGATTTACCCATCCCCACTGAATGCTCCTTTGTAACAAAGAAAAGCATTGCAAATCCAACTGACACGATAACCACATGTAAGGGTATGCCACATTCTATACCCATAGTTCCCCATCTCTCTGCTGAAAGGAGAGAAATGTGCTCACTCATCTGTTTTCTGAGACCAGGATTGGTCCTTACAGATTTTTAGAGTCTGACTTCCATTGGATGGCCTTTTTGTCTGCATTGTCGTTATCATTCTATATGTTGTTATTTTGGTTGTACTTGGGTTCTGTGACTTTACAGGAATTCTTAAACCATTATGGGCATGTTCCTTCTCTTCCTCTTTAATTAAACTACTATGGAGAGTACCACAGCTCTATAGGAGAGGATCTAGGCCCAAGTCCTGCCTCTGGCTACATGTGTGACCTTAGGTGACTCAGGTCATCTTCTTCCTGAGCCTGACTTTACTCATCCGTAAAACGAGCTGCTTGGACCATATTGTTTTTGAGGTTTCTGACAGCTCTGGATCTATGATTATATATATATGTATGTATGTGTATATATATATATATATATATACACACACATACATACACACACGATATAAAAGGTGGATAGCTATCTTTTAAAAAAAATCTCGATGTTCTGCATTTAGGGTGACTCAATAAAACTGTGAACCATGAGTAAACTCTTTGAGGGCAGGAGCTGCTTTTTTCTTTGTATCCTTGATGCTGGACAGGGTTTGGCACAAAGTAAGTGCTTAAGAAATGTTTGCTGATTTCTGAATTAGACAACTTCTCTGCCTATCATCTGCTCTAGCACAAAGGCATGTAGTAAGTCAATGAGACCCATCCAAGAGCTCCAGGATAGAATTACAAGAAGATACCTATTCAGCTCTGTTTTTGAGGAGGCTACCTTTGAAAGGCAGCATGATTTAGAGTCAGAAGATGTGAGTTCAAGTCCCACCCACTAGCTCTGCCACTGATCAGTTATGCCAGTTACTTCCCCCCTCCAATTCTCCATTTCTTCATCTTTGTGGTTATCATAATGCTTGCCTACCTCATATGGTAATTAATGCCTGCCTACCTTCCAGGGTCGTTGTAAGGAAAAGGCTTTGGGCCATACAATGGGAGCCATTATTTTATTTGCATCCCCTGAATGAGAAGCAGGCCAGGATTACACACATCAGTCTCTGAGTCCCTCTCAGAGCCTGTGTCGGAGCCAGGGGTCCTTTCCAACTGGAGAAGAGCCAGGGCCTTTGTGAGGCTGTTGCCTGGGAACACAGCAGAGCTCCCCTAGTATGCATAGTACCTTGGGGACCATACTTCTCCTCTGGTCAATGGGATTTGGGTGACAGGAGACACAGACAACCTACTTACATGAATGGAATGAGCAAAATGAGAGGCAAATCATTCTTTACAGTGTACTGTCCCAGCCAACAAGCTAGGGGAGCAAACACGGCAGTCATGAGAGACTCCAGATTTAACGCCTCTGGCCACCCAGGCAGCTAACCCCTTCCACAAATAAAGGATGAAGGATGGAGGGGAGGGGTAAAGCAGCTACATGATGTTACTCAGGCTTTGGAAGAAGGGAAAAGAAGGTGCTATTCTATGTCAAAATACTAGGTCACTGGGCAAGAGTTGAATGAGGGAGGCCTCCTACACTTATGGACTCGAACCCTGCTTTTTACTATAACTGTTACCACCCTAGCGGAGGGCCTCTGTTTCTACTCTATTCTTTTGCAATAGTCTGCTAGCCTTTTTCCCTCCCCTCTCGTCCAGGGATTCTTAACATTTTCTTGGCCATGGATCTCTTTGATAGTCTGATGAATCCTAGTGACTCCTTCACAGAATAATGTTCTGTAAATTCATAAAACAAAATCAGTAGGACTTATAGGCAGTCAATTATACTGAAATACAGTTAACAATATATTTTTTATAAAACAAATTTGTGGACCCCAGATTGAGAAGCCCTGTTTTACTGCCTCTGCATTTGATCCATCCTGCCAGATTAATCTTCCTAGTATACAGGTCCCATTATATAACTTTGTATTTCTAACCAATAAAGTCCACACTCCTTAGTCTGGCTTTTGAGGCTTTCCACAGCCTGGCTTCAACTCTGGCCTTGACTAATGCTGCCTCCCTACAGATAGCCTCTGGTTCAAACGTTCAAGATGGCTTCCTATTTTCTGAATCCATGTCCTCCTGCTTTCCTTTCTTTTTAAATTTTTAATACTTGAAATGCCCTTCCCTTCCCCCTCCCTGACCCCCAGTCTTCCATCTCTGTTGAAATCTTACTAGTCCTTCAGGATTAAATTCACATGCCACCTCTTCTTTCCAGTCTCTTCCCTTAGCCCTCAAGCTTGAAGTGACCTTTCCTAGCACTGAGCTCTCAAAGTACTTGGTATGTCTTCAATGTGCCAAAGAATCATAGATTAAGAACTGAAAGGGCCCTTAGAGATTGTATATTATAGGAATCTTTCATTTTACTGAGAAGAAATAAAACTGAGGCCTACAAAGGTTAAATGACTCACCCTAGGTCACACCAGAAGGAGAAAATCCAGATCATCTGGCATCTAATAAAATGGTCTTACCACTCACGGTACCATATGGGGTCTACTTTATTCTTTATCATATTTTACTCAGTTCTGCAACAGTTTGCTTATATCATCTCCCATTCGAAATATCCTAGATCTTGGAATTGTGGAGTCTCAGACTGTTATTGGAGCTATAAGGGACCATAGAGATCACTTATTCTAATAATCTCTCATTTTCTAGATGAAGAAAACAAACTGTGTAAACTTCTTAAGAGAAAGAATGATGTCTATCTTTACATCTCTATTAGAAGATGGACAGTGTCTTATACGTAGTAGTTCCTCAAAAAATATTGAGTTGAATTAAATTGGGTCTTAAATACAGTCCAATTGCCATCACCTGATGATCAGGTGAGACTCTGGAGTTTAGAAGTAGGGGAAATGGGTAGATGTTACCATGTAAACTTGGCACATAACACCGCCCCTGAGACTTAGATGTCTCATCTCTGAAATAAAGAGGTTGGAGTAGATCATCCCTGAGATACTTTCAAGGTCTAAAAATCCAACTTCATATCTAAATATAAGGACATCGTAACAGTCAGCACTGATTATGATTAAATTGCCCTCTGGTGTAGTGAATTCCTCATCACTAAGATGTGTTCAAGCAGAAGTGGGTTGAATACTTCTCAGAGATGTCATAGAGGGAATTTATGCTTCAGGTAGGAACTGGACGAAGGGATAGGAATGATAATGAATACCCTGGTTGACCAGGGCAGGATTCCAAATTACTCAGACCGTCTAGAATGATAGGCCCCAATCTCACAGGATGAAATGGATTTATGACAAATGTGAAGTCCTATACTTTGGACAAATCATTCAATCAATACGCATTTATTAAGTTCTGTCCTATGTCAGGGACTATGCTAGGTGTTGGGGACCTAGGGGGATGAGCAAAATAGTCCTGGTCCATTGTAACAGGGGAGAAAGTAGACACATTATGTAATATTTACAAAACAGCTAGAATATAGATTTTTGTGGGCTTTGGAGGAGGAGGGGAATCTGGGAAAAAACACATGCAAAAGTTTGTGTTAGAGACAGAGATTAGGAGGGAGAACATTCATGGAGGACAGTCAGGGCAAAGGCACAGACAGAAAAGAGGACAGGGAGTGTCGTGTGTGAGGAATAGAAGGAAGGGCAATTTAGTGGGCATTTTCCCTATCTCCCCCATGCCTAGAATGCTCTCCCCCCTCTTCTCTGCCTCCTGGACTCCTTGGCTACCTGATGTCCCAGATAAAATCTTATCTTTTAAAACACGCCTTTCCCAATTCCTCCCTAAAGTTAGTGCCTTCCCTCTATTGACAACCTCCAGTTTATCCCATATATAACGTGTGGACACAGAGTTATTTACATGTTATTTTTCTCATTATAATGTGAACTACTTAAGCGCAGGGACTAGTTTTACTTTTTTTTTTTTTAAGTATCCTCAGCACTTAGCACAGCCCCAGGCACAGAGTAGGTGCTTAATTAATGCTTGTTAACTTGCCAATTTACTGTACCACAGGGTGAGTAGGAAGGGACCAGTCTGTGAGGAAGCCGTTAAATGCTAGTTTATATTTGATAATAGGGAGAGAGACACTGGAGTTGAATGGATATGTGAATTTAGAGGAGTTGGGGAGATTTGACATAATCAGACCCTCCCTTTAAGAACAGAACTCTGGCAATTCTGGGGAGAATGAGTGCAAAGAGGAGAGACCTGGGACAAGGGAGATCAATTAGAAGTCTACTGCTATAACCCAGGTAAGAGATGACAGGGGTCTAAATCAGAGAGGAGTTTGTGTGAATGCAAAGGAGACTATGGTAGAGACAGTGAGGAAATACAATCAATTTGACTTGACAGCTAGGCTGATATGTGGGGTGTGTGAGTAAGGAACTGTAATGGTAATGGGGATTTGAAGATCTTCCCTGCTTTGAAAATATACTCTACCCCCTAATAGGCTGAATATAGTCACATGGAACCTGTAGTGGGGGGTCTGCTGAAGTGTGGAATAGAGCCCACAGTAGGTTGGGATTCAGAGCTTGCTAGGCTGGGAGGAGGAGAGCACATGTGCCATGGAATAAGGTTTGTGAGTAAAAATATTGGTTTGTGGGAAGGCTAAAGGATGCTGTGGCTCTCTGTGCCATTATGGCTCATTAACTTCTTTGCTACTATGGTGGAATCAGCTTACTGGTTTGGGGATCTGGTTTTCTGGTGTCTGAATAAATGTTTCACTTCTGTCTTCTATATGCAGAGTCTGCTATATTTTGCAATTGAGCACCATGTAGGTATATTTATAGTGATAGTGGGCACTGTGATTATTACATTGGTGCTACAGAGCTAAGGATAACTCTGAGATTGTGAGTATGATAGTGCCTTCAAGAGAAAGAAGAAAATTTGGAACAGAGATAATGGGGAGCGGGGGTATGAAGAATGAGTTCTGTTTCAGACGTTTTTAAGTTGAGATGCCCACAGAATAATCAGCTCCAAATGTCCAATAGTTATTTGATGATGTAGCATCAGGGCTCAAGAGAGGAACCAGAGCTGGATATATAAATCTGACACTTATCTACTTAGAAATGATGATTGAAGTCCTATAAAGTAATGAGGTTACCAGTTGTAAAGCTAAGTGAGTTAATGAACATTTCGTAAGGTCTTTCTACGTACAAAGCCCTGTGCCAAGCAGCGGAGGCATAAATAAAGAATAAAGACAGCCCCCACTCTCAAGGTGCTCCCATTCTAATGGGGAAGACATCACATATGGAAGCTTTCAGTTGCAAGTCAGATGGAAAGGTCCCATGGTCCTTTGGGAGCAATGGGAAAGCAGATGGTTATGCTTCTTCTTTAATATCATTTTAACTGATAACACAAGATCTCTTTCTGATGCTGAACCATTAATAAGAGAGTCAAGATACAAAAGAGCAGAATATTGGGCTTGGGAGAGAATGCGGATCATGAGTCAGGCAGAGTCAACTGCACAAATATAGAACAGGGACAGCTTGAGTAGACAATTCATGTGGAAATGATTTAGGGCTTTTAGTAAATGGTAAGCTCAACACAAGTCAATAGCCTGGCATCTCATCCCAAAGCACTAACTCAGTCTTAGGCTCCTCCACAGAGGTGGAGTAACCAGAACAAGGGAGCTGGACCCGGACTATGCTCTGGTCGGACAAAGCTGGAGTGATGTATTCAGTTCAGGTATCACATTTTAGGAAGGATGTTGAAAAGTCGAAAAGTCCAGATGGTGAGACTTTGCGACCAGAGCAAAGAAAGATTGGTTAAAGGGCCTAAGAATATTTAGCCTGAAGAAATGATTATTTAGGAGAAACATCATAACTGTCCTGAAGTTCAAAGGACTATGTTCTAAATAAGTTTTATATTTGTCCTACTTGGCTTCAAAAGGATAAAACCAGAAAGAATGGATGAAATTTGCAGAGATGTAGAATTTGGTTCAACATTAAGGGGAAAAAATACCTAAAAATTAGAGGTGTCCCAAAATGGAATGTGCTGCTCCAGGAAAGAATAGACTCCTCATTATTGGAGGTGTTCAAGCGAATTTATTGGGATATTGTAGAGGGAATCGAGGCTTTGGGTATGATGTGGACTCGAGTTCTGAGCTCCCTCCTCCCCCTAGAATCCCATCACATTATATTAAGGTTTCCTTGCTTAAAGTAAAACTCCTCTATTAAAAGTTTTTACAGCACCTTTTACTTAGAGATCTGGTTCCCTGCGCTGTCCTGTTCTTAAAGCAGTGAGTTTTTGAAAGTTAGAGTCACATCCAGGTACAGTTTTTTCCATGCAGCTATCACTTTGGCCAAGGTCACATGGGAAACAGAATTTTAACGATTTTGATATGGAAGAGGGTGGCTTTACTACTGTTTATAGCAAATTGGGAAAACTGAGGAAATATTTCAAAGGCAAGCAGATTCTCCTGTCAAATGTTAAATTTCTAGAAGGAAACCAGGGACCATCAATCTCTTGTCAGATCTAAGAAGTAAATGGATGTCTTTATTTTTCACAGATCAAAGTGTGGCCTAAGTGAACCCAATTTTAATAAGGTCACCATAAAAAAGCAACAATTCTTACCTTGTAGTTATAGGAATGTGTTAAAGTTTGCACAGGATTATGGGGACAGACTGAAATTATTATTTCTTTGACAGCTGTCTCTCCTCTGCCCCCACTCTCTTGTGGAGTTCAGAAACATCATTGCAACATCTTTCTTCAGCTGTCAAGCTTTGGTCCTTGAGAAATAGAATTCTCCCAATTTCTTCAGAATAAAAAGCCCTTAAGGAAGCTTAAATGCTTCCTAATTCCTTTCTTCTCATAAAGTGGAATGAATCTTTATTGAATCAATAAAATATGAAGATTTCAATACAAGTGCCATTCCAGAGATTTTAAAAGGAGCTTATTAGAGAGATTGCTTTTATTTTAGGGCCAGAGGTAAAGAGAATGGGATAGAGAGAAAGAAGAGGGTTTAAGGGAATAGATGCCCAAGAAAAATAGGAATGAAAAACTAGATTGTGCACTTAAAATAAAACCCTGTTATAAGGCCCCTTTCTGCACCATATCACAAATCCCTTTGTGCTGTGAATCACATGGGGGTGATGTACAGATGCATCTCCTTTCATTAGAACACTGAAGCCAGCAACACCCTTCTCCCCAGGTGCCAATGTCATAAAGGGGTGCTGCCCTAAGTGATTCACCTCTAATTATGTACCCTAGTGAAGTTAGGAGCCAAAAGGTTGATAAGGAATGTGTTACTTTATTTACATAATGGTTAATTACACTTCAGGGGTAGGGACAGACCTGTGATTTATTTGGAACAGGGAGCTCTTGAATGAGGAAACTCCCCCTACCAGTTCAGGTTGGTGTCTTCTTGCTAAAAGATACTCACACTTAGTGTGCCCTAAAGCAATGAAGGGTTAAGGGACTTACCCAGGGTCACACAGTTAGAATGTGCCACAGAAGGAATTTGATCCCAGGTTTCTCTGTATACTATGTTGCCTCTATATTCACTATATCACGTTCCTTCTCTCAATTATACTATATGGGGTAAAATTCAAGATAGAAACAAATGCAAACTCATAAACACCCACTATATTCTCACATCACTAAGCTTAAGTCACCCATTTATTTTATTGATTTGTTCCTGACCATAAAAGAAACTGGTCAAGAGTAGGGGAGAAAAGAATTCAGAGAAACATTTTGTGATAAGGAAACAGAAAGAACTGAGGTCTGGAATTGTTGAGAAATGCTTTCTTCCTCACTTCATGCCTGGTTTTAGCCTAAAGGTTGGCACATACAGTGCATGGCAGATGGGCGGCTTTTGACACATTGTGTTAGTATAACATGTACTGGTGTTTACTGGTTGATAAAAACCTACTCTCTCTATCGCTACCCCCTTCCCTCTGTGCTTCAGTCTTTATTTTCATTTTTCCTATTCCTTTTTTACCTCTTACTAATCCTTTCTTTCTGGCTCCGCTAGAAATCAAAGGTAATGAATGAAAATGAGGGGAGTAATTGAAGGCAAAGAAAGTTTAGCCTAAACCTAAAACCACCATCCTCAACCAGTAATTTCTTTTTTTTTAATATTATGTAAAACATTTCACTATTACAACATTTACTATGTACAAGAAGACTCAAATAAAAGAAAAAAGTGAAAAATAGCATGCTTCAGTCTGTATTCCATCCATATCAGTTCTTTCTTTAGAGACAGATAGCATGCTTCATCATTAGTCCTTTGGGATTGTCTTGATCATTGTATTGCTGAGAATAACTAAGTCATTCACAGTTCTTTGAACAATATTGCTGTTACTGTGTATAATGTTCTCCTGGATCTATTCACCTCACTATGCATCAGTTCATGTAAGTCTTTCCAGGTTTTTCTGAAATCATCCTGTTTGCCACTTCTTACAGCACAATAATATTCCATTACAATCATATACTACACTTTGCTCAGTCATTCCCCTATTGATGGGCATCCTTTGATTTCCAGTTCTTAGCCACCACAAAAAGAACTGCTATAGATATTTTCGTACAAACAGGTCCTTTTCCCTTTTTTATGATCTCTTTAGGATACAGACCTAGTAGTGGTATTGCTGGATCAAAGATATGCAGAGTTTTATAGCCCTTCAGGCATAATTTCAAATTGCTCTCCAGGATCAGTTCACAACTCCACTAACAAGTTTTCCTACATCCTTTCCAACATCTAACATTTTCCTTTTTTGTCCTATTAGCCACCCTGATAGGTGTGAAGTGGCATTTTAGAGTTGTTTTAATTTGTATTTCTTTGATTAATAGTGATTTCTAGCATTTTTTCATATGACTATAGATAGCTTTGATTTCTTTGATTGACCAGTAATTTCCACCTGAGGCATCACTTTCAAAGGTACAGAAGATAAGGAGTACTAAACAGTGATCTTTCTTGGGGATTTTTTACCCGATTTTTTTTTTACTAACACACTCTTAAAAACCAGATGCTAAAATCTGCCTCTTTACCTTATAGCCATACTTTGCAAAAAAGATGACAGAGATGAAAGGAATTGGACGTAGGTATTTCAAACATCTGAGTTTGTGCATGGAGATTAATAATAATGATCTAAGCAGCAGAAAGTAGAGGGATGACCCAAAACAAATATAAATAACACTCGAGAATATAACAAGTACATAAGAAGGGTACAAAATGATTTGTGAAGTTTAAGGAAGGAAAGACCACTTTGTTTTCTTCTTCTTCCTTCCCCTCCCCTTTCCACCTCTTCTCTCTAATCTTGTCATCCTTTTCCTGGGTGGTTTTTTTTATTTGTTTCTTTGTTTTTTTGTTTTTTTAATTTTGGAGGGCAATTGGGGTTAAGTGACTTGCCCAATGTCACATGACTAGGAAGTGCTAAGTGTCTGAGTCTGGATTTGAACCCTGATCCTCCTGACTTCAAGGCCAGTGCTCTATTCACTGCTCCACCTAGCCCCCCCCTCTTTGTTTGGTTTTTATCATGACCAAAGTATGTGATGGTGTATCTTGCAACCTAGGAAAGATTGTTTCTAACTGGGGAAATCAGGGAAGACTTTTTGCAGACAATGGTAGCTGAGGTGGTTCTGGAAGTATAGTCAGAATGAGAGCATCCTGGTTATAATGTAAAGAACACTGCATCTGCAGTCTGAAGATTTGAGTTTGTCTCAATTTTAGCATTGCTTACATGACCTTGAGCCAGTTATTTTACTCCCTGAGACAATGTTTCCTCATTTACAAAATGGGAATGTTTAAACTACCTTTTTCATAGGCCTTTACAAGGGTCAGATTAAAATACATGCCAAAAATTTGTAAAACATAAAATATTATATATAATATTAACTTAATGTCTTTGACAGTTAGAAATGGATAGGGAGAACATTCTATGTTAGGGGGTTTTAAATTAGGATTCATGGATCCCCAAGAAGTTAGGGTAGATAGATATCAGGGGGTCCCTGAATTTCCATGGGAATCTTAATTTTCATTGATTTATAGCTGAAATTTAGCATGACATTAAAATGTGAATTTAACAAATACATTATTATTCTGAGAAGGGGTCCAAAAATAGACAGATAGATAGATAAAGGGGTCCATCTCTCTCTGTCTCTGTCTCTCTGTCTCTCTCTCTCTCACACACACACACACACACACACACACACACACACACACACACTATATTGCAGGTTTGAAAGGAACGAAGAGGACCCGGGAAGGAGTGATGGGAGAAGCTTCCCAAATCCTTCCCTGCTTACTCTTGCTCACATTACTGTCTGCCTCCTCACTCCTAAAACATTTAATGGCCAACATCACACAATTTGGCATTTCCATCACTGCAATATCATATGATTTTCCAATGTCTTTTCCTAAGTCTTGCTTCCCCAACCAGATTTTGTACTCCTCTGAGTCAGACACCACACATTTCTTTCTTTGTATCCCCTTGATGCTGGAAGGAGAATTAGACACACAATAGGCACTCAATAAATACTTGCTAAAAGATCAATTTGTTAGCCTAAGCCTCAGAACAAACTGATTGAAAAGCCGGGTACCCTCCTCCTCCCAAATTTCTGACTCTGTCTCTTCAGTCAAAAATATCCTGTGCTTTCACTGCCAATTCCAAAGATACCAGTTTATGAACTCTAAATAGCATGGTGCTCATTCTTATGCCAACACACCCAACCAACACGCAAATGAGAAGATTTCAAAGAAGGCAGCATTTTCTCGATGCAATTAATTGAAGACATTTTCTCCTCTGAGACAGGACTCAGGAGATGAGCTTCTTACAGCAAAGGAACATTGAAATGATTTCTGCTTGTGGAAGATAAAACCTTTTTCCCTTTTTAATAGGGCATTTAGAGCCCATATATGCCAGGTAATAAATGTAAACCTATCAGGGTTATTCATCTATTGAAACTATCAGAAAAAATTGCTAACAATAAAACAACTCTTTTTCACCGGAGAGAAACATTTCTGTTTAAAGCAAAATGTTTTCCATTATTGCTAACACACATATCAAAACCAGCTGAGCATCTGTATCTCTCTAGTCATTTCCTAGACACCAGTCTGAGTGGGTCTGCAGAGTGAATTCTGTGCCTCAAATGCTGGCAACAGACATGTGGATCTTCCAGGTGAAAGGGCTTCCCCTCAAAACATTCTAGTTTCCATGTGGGCAGTCAGAGGTTTTGTGGGGTTAGGGAAAGGAGTGCTGGGAATCAGGAGACATAGAGTCATTTCTGGATTTTTGAGCTAAAAAGGGCATGAAATTCATGCAGATCCATGTCCCTTCCTCATTTTATAGATAATGGAACTAAAATTCACAGTGATTAGATGATTTGCCTAAGATCCCCAAAACAGAAGAATCAGATTTCAAACTTGGCCTTTCGACTTCAAACCCTACACTTTTTCCTGACAATGTCATTTCATAACATTTGTGTCCCTTTAGGTAACTATATAGCTAGCATTTTGATAGTGCTTGAGGGTTTGCAAATCACTTTCCTAAGTATTTTCTCACTTTATCCTCACAAAACCCCTGAGGGTTGGGTACTATTATTATCTCCATTTTACTGATGGAGAACTGAGGCAGGCAGTTAAATCACTTGTCTTGGATCACATAACTAGCAAGTGTCTGAGGCTAGATTTGAACTGAGGTCTTTCTGGCTCCAAGGTCAGTGCTCTATCCACTGTACCACCTGTCTATTTGTATGACCTTGGGCAAGTCACTTAACTTCTAGAGATCTTAGTTTACTCATCCACAAAGTAAGGAAATTGAACTAGATAGTGGTTTTAGCTCTAAAGTAGCTCTGCATTCTGCGACTTCTAGATGTCTATGCTTATAATATCTTCTATTTAGACAGCTAATGAAATATGCAATATGACCATTTATGGTAGCAGTAGTCACAGATATAGAAGTAATTCGTGACAGGTATTTCTACCTATGTGCTATCAGCTTTTTGAAGACCCTAAATCTATTAGAGCAACAATTGGTCTGTCTCCTGGAAATCCACATCCTTTGAGCTTAGGTCAAAAATTCCATCTTTCCTGGGCCCTGAAACAAATCTGAGCCCCTGGAGGCGGATAGAAGGAGCCAGAATGAATTGAAAGCTATCCTTAGTGTTGAAAAGACCTAAATTCAAGTCCTACTTTTGACCCATGATAACTCTGTGACCCTGGTGTAAGGGTTATGGGATTTAAAGATCTTCCATGCCCCATTGGACTTGCTGACGTATCAGGAAGGGGCGGAGTAAGAGGAAGTGGAAGCCAAGCTAGAGTTCCTGCGGTGGCTAGCAGTGGCGGCGACGGCGGCAGCAGTAGCAGAGGCAGCGGCAGTGGAAGTGCGAACCCCTTTTTGAGTCAGCCCGAGTTTCTGCTAAGGACTCCTGCTGAGGACTGCCAGGGGCCCGACCTGCTGGGAGCGCGCTGGGTGGTTGCTGTGAGTGGGGAGAGAAGGACCTTTGCCTGAGGTAGTCTGTTCTGTTTTAAAGGCTTGAGAATTGGGTGCTTTCTACTTTATCTACCTGTGCCAATTTCATAACTACTCTGATGGCTTTGACTTTCTGGTTTTGGGACTCAGTCTTTTGGTATTTTAATAAATGTTCTAGCTTATTCCCCCATATAGATAGCCTGATATATTTTTGATTGATAATTACATCAGCATATCTGTAATTTCTGTAGGCATTGTGAATATTGCATTGCTGATACATTTGGCGACGAGGATGGGATCACAAAATGTCAGGTCTCTATTTGGAAGCAGTGGGGCTTTAAAGGGAGAAATGGCTATTCCAGGATGGGAGGATTTGTCTTATTCCTCTCTAGCCAGAGAATGGGCCAAAAGCACAGGGCCCTGTGAAAACTGGGAACCAAGGCTAAAAGAGGGAGAACCTGGAGATTTGGAAAGATGCAAGGAATACCCATAGAACCAGGCAAAGAACTGGCAGGAGTGTGCAGGAGAGGCTGGGTGCTGCTAACAAGTTATTGCCTTATGTGTAAAAGTAGGGATAAGCTGCTGGAGGAAAGAGCTCGGATGGCTAGGGAGTCAGCTGGTTTGCCTGAGGATTCTTCTGTGTCACAGCATTCAGAAGAACAAACTAGAGGGACTCATGTGGTCCAGGAACAAGCTACTGTTCATGTAGCTAAAAGGAAGCAAAAAACTAGCAGAAGGAATGTGCATGAAGCTTTTGTACAGGCTGGGCAGAGTTGCCCTGACAGCTTCCAGGAGAATGTGTGTGAGGAGAATGGAGCAAGGTTAGATGAGGAGTCTTCTAATGTAGAAGCTCTCCCCATACGAAGAAGAAGACGGAAGAACCACCGGGGCAAAACAGAGTACAGGGAGATAATTGAGGATTTCATTCAACAGGAGATCACTGATATATTGAGTAGATTCACCCAAAGAATGGGGGAGTCTTTAGTGTTTTGTAGTGGCAAGCACCCCAAGCATCTTCAGGGTTGCTGCCACCACAGGTTCTTGGATCTGTTTTGATAAAGGAAAGCAACTCAAAATGGGTTAACAGGCTTACTTTAATCAGTCAAATATGTATCGTTTACCTAGTTCAGGGGAAAAAGGTCAGCACCCCGAACTTCAGAATATACAGACAGAATTATCAAGACAGAGAAACAGATCAAGTAGACAGATTTCCAAACTGTCCAACCATTACATCCATACCAAATCAACATCTGCTTGTCAACATCTGGGTTTTTCAAAGCCGAGGCGGGGATCTCAACAACGGCTTCCCAGAATCCAGATCAAATCACAGCACACTTCTCAAAGTGAGCCCCCAAACAAAGCTACGCATCAGGGCTTATATAGCCTTCTCCTGGCTCAGAGAATGTAACAACCTTATTGACCCACTGACTAATCAAAAATTATCTACTGAAAAATAAGCATCCCACCCCAGGCTCCAGGTGCACTTTAGCCTAGGGGCAGGGAAGATCTTTAAATTTACATTCCCATTATACCTGGACAAGTCACCTACCTATCAATAAGTCCAGCGTTACTTGGTAAAGGGAATTTCCTTACCCAGAAAGATCTTTACACCAATGAAATCTCAGATCAATCCCTTTCCCTATGCCAAAATCGATCTGTTATTTAGTCTAGAGTTCAATTTAATTCACTTTATCAACCTTGTTACTGTTCTGATCTTATACTCTGGTTCTAACAATAGGACTTTGACCTTACCCAATGGGACTAAGCCTTGTGTTCCGGCTTACCTTGTATCTAAATTCCAAGGGAGTTCTTTGTCTTGTTCCTCTATGACTCTTTTGATGCCTGGTCTGTAACCCATTTACTTCGGGGTAGATCCTTTGCCTTGCTCTTTCTAGTCTTCTCAAGAACTGTCATCGTTCCCTAACCTGCTCTCCTCCTCTGCCCTCTCCCATGCTCATGTCCCTCCCCACTGCTACCAGGCCTTCCTGAATTCTGTCTGCCTCTCTGGAACTCTAATCACCATCTGCTGCCTAACTACATAGACACCTCGCCCAACTCACCTGAGAGGACACTTTATTCCTCCTGCTACCACGCCTTTCGGCTTCCCTGTGGCTGACCAGAAAGTCCGTATCTATGACTCCTAAGAACTTGCTGCTCTACTCCCTTCATATTTCAACCATTCGTACAAAAATTATCCAACTGGAGGTGGAGTGAGAGACACAAAGTATTCTATAATACAAGTGAAAATAAAATACATGACAACATGATGTATTTGAAATAATACTGGGGCCAAACTCAAAAATAAATGTGCTTTCAAATCTTTTTTATGCTTACTGACTACCTGTGTCCAAATGATTTAAGTTCCCTGGGTCTCAGTCTCCTGGTATAAGAGTAGATAGGTCCTCAGTCCGCATAGTATAGTGGAAAAGGCACTGGATTGGGAGTCAGGAGGCCTGGGTTTCAGTCCCATCTCTGCATGACATTGGGCAAGTTGCTTAATTTGTTTGGGCTCTGTTTCCTCACCTGTAAATAAAGAGCTTAGCCTGGGAGGGTTGGTAAGTTTTAAAGAATGGATTTGGGAAGGCACAAAGAGAAACTATTCTAATGAAGAAGAAAAAGGGAAATTGTTTGACCTGTATCAGATTTAAAAGGCACAAGTAAAGAATGGGAGCAAGGGCAAGTCAGAGAGATGAAATGTAACAACAGTTTCAGGGCTCTGACCCTCAGAGCTGAGGATAGCACGAAAATCAAAGAACAATTTTTAAAAATCTTGCTTCACTATATTGAGGAAAAGAGAAAGATGGGGGCCGTTGTTTCAGATGAATGGGGCAATTAGAACTAATGACTGAAGCAGAACATCTCCTTTTCCTTTTTCTCTGTCATGCATCTTCAGATTGGAAAAGAGAAGATCAAAAAATGGCTAGTAGGAAGAAGTAAGTTGATACTACCTCCCAACTTCTTGTGGGTAAGAGAGCTTCTAGCTAATTTTAATGGGTTCTAGTCACCAGGCCCAGATGATTAGAATTCTAGGGTACGGGACAAATGAGTACATATGAATCCTGAGATACTACCAATGATAGAAAAAATATGGAGAAAAATAGAAACTCTGGATAAAGAAGGACAGATAACATTCAAAAGAGAGAAGATAGTATATACAATTTATAATATATACAGTTGAATTTAGATTTAATTCCTGCCAAAATGTGAGGATATATTATTTATGGGGTGGTTAGTGAATACCTTGAAATGGAGAAAGTGATCCCCAAGAGCCTGAGTAACTCACCATGGTTGGGTCCTGCTTGACTAATTTCAGGCCCTTTTTCTGGATCAGCCCTCTTAGACTGGTAGATCAGAGGAATTACACATACATTCATATACACATA
>NW_027185664.1:9516637-9634337 GCF_028583685.1 Petaurus breviceps papuanus
GGTGACTTCAGAATCAGTAGAATTGCTGATCCAAGAGTAGTCATTAGTGGTTCAATATTAAACTTGAGAGGAGAGCTTCAGTGATTTCTGCTTTGCCTTGCACTACTTAAGAGTTATTATCAAGGACCTGGCTAAAGGCATAAATGGCATACTCATCAAATTTATAATTGACACAAAACTCAAAGTAATACCTAATGCGTTGGGTGACTGAGCCAAGATTCAAAGGGATTTTAAGCTAAATACAAACCATATCTTAAGCAAAATCTAAGAAGATAAAATTTATTAGGGAAAAATGCAAAATCTTACATCTTTTGAGATTAAAAAATTTCCACAAATGAAAGATGGGAGAGTCATGGCTAAAGAGCAATTTATTTGGGAAAAATCTCTAAGTTTTACGGAATTCAAGCTTAACATGGGTAAACAGAATAGCATTGGGACAAATAAGGTGATGGGGTCTTAAGATAAATTAAAAGAGTTTCAGGGTCCAGAATCAAATAGGTCAGTCTGCCCTGGTCAGACAACAGGTCAAGTATTATGTTTAGTTCTGGGTGCCACATTGAAGAAAGAACATTGATAAAATGGAGAGCACTTAGAAGAGAGCAGCCAGCCTGGTGAAGGACCTTGAGATCATACTACATTGAGTTGAAGGAACTAGGGATATTTAGTCTAGAGAAGAACAAACTGGTAGCTCTTGTCAGCAGACCTCCAGGATCCTCTCTTTTCTTCTTCAATGAGTATTGTGCCTGACTCAAAGTTCTTCTCTTTTGCTCAACTCATTGTAATGTTACTGGAATAGGACGATCTTCCCCATCCATTGATAGACCTATGTGAGTGACCACATGCGTCCCCTTTCCCCCTTGGAACAGGAGCCATGTTCCCAGGTATAAAGGTGCAGAGTTATTTCAATCACAGATGTCTTGCTGCTTTCATAGCTGTGATAAATCTTGAGTCACATGGAGCCCATTGGAGGAGGAACTTGCCTAAGGAGGAGCTTGCTTACAGGGAGGCTTACTTGTAGGAAGGCTTTCACACCTAATTAAGCACTGAGCCATGAGTGTTGTGATGCCTTCTGGTTCTGAGTCTGTTAGTTGAAAACTATATATCCTGGGAGGTTAGCATTTTGCTTTGGGGGTTCACTTGTGAGAAGGACCTTTTGATTCCCTGGACAGGACTCCGAATACTCATTTGTTAAGAGCCCCCAGACTTCTCAGAGGTGTGTGCTCTCCCAGTCTGGTGGTGTACATAGGTGGTTGTCTTACTTTGTTCAGACAGTAGGATCCCTGTAGGTTGAATCTCTATGCTAATTTCTCTGCCTGTATTTTCTACTTATCTATAATTAAAGTAAAATGGCTGACCTCTTTAAAAGTTGTCTTTCCTTTAGCAAAGCAGATCAAGGAATTGAGAACAGCTAGCGAGCCATCCTGGGTGTGCTAGGGTGCTTGTTAATACACTCAGCCCTCATACTTCACCATAAATATTGATACTCCATTGAGGCAAAGCCAGGATGGTGGAGTAAAGGTAGGAACTCAGCTAAGCTCTCTCAAATTCCCCTCCAGACAACTTTAAAATAACACCTCAGTGGCAGAACCCACAAAAGGATGGGGTCAAACAATTTTCCAGCCCAAGACAACTTAGGAGGTGAGATAGAAAAGGTCTGTCTCATGGGGTGAGAGTGGATTGCAGTCTAGCACAGGCCAAGCCAGTGCAGACCAAACCCTGGTAAGCCAGCAGCAGGCCTTGGGAGTGGTTGAATCAGTGGTGGTAGCTTCTAGAGCTTTCAGACCACAGACAATAATGGCAGACAACTGATAAGAAGGAAAGTACAGCTGGCAGTATGATCAGGACTCTGTCACATTGCCCATACGTAGTTTTGAGTCATGGTCCCAGGGTGAGGAGGAACATTAGCCCATTGTGTGGGCAGTCCCAGGGAAAGGGGCCCTGTCCACAGTTCCAGAGCAGAGAGGAGTGCTTGTGGTCATTCACAGAAACGAGCACGGGCCAGGAGAACAGCGACCACACCGCTCCTTAGATCACACCTCCTTTAAAGAACTGAAAACTTACAGACCTCCAGAGCTAGCTCTGAAAACAGTAACACCAACAATGTAAAGCTGGGGACAGTGGCCCCTCTACCCCGGGAGCAGAGCCCAACTTTAACATGAAGGTAACAGTTAAGAAACAGGCCAGAAAAAAGATCCGACAACAACAGCAACAACAAAGAACTTGACCATAGAAAGTTACTATGATGACAAGGAAGAGCATAACAAACTCAGAAGAAAATGAAGCCAAAACGGCTACATACAAAGCCTCAAGGACAATGGTACATTGGTTTCAGGCCCAAAAATAATTTCTTTTTTTTCAAATGCTTTATTAACTTCTGATTTACATCATTCATTTCCATCAGATTTTGAGTTACAGATTTTCTCCCCATTTTCCCCCTACCCACCGCCCCAAAATAGCAGTCCCACAGGATATCCCCTCCTCCAATCTGCTCTCTCCCTTATCTTCTCCCATACCCCATTAGACTTTTCCAGTAGGGCATGGTGGATCTCTATGCCCCAGTGCCTGTATATATTATTTCCCAATTACATATAAAATAGTATTAATAATAGTACATATATATGTGTATATTTGAATATTTGATTTTGAAGCTGTTTACATAGCTACACAGGAAGATGATACTTGTAACTCCTAAGAACTTTATTAGGACAGTTAGAAGGAATATATATATATAGACAGAGGGCACAGGTGTGAGTTGAGTATGGGGGAATGATATCTAATAAAACTAAATTAAGGGGCAAAAGGAGGGATGCCCTGGGAGAAGGGGAAGGGAGAGTTAGAATGGTATAAATCATCTCACATAAAAGACATGGAAAAGAGTTTTTACAGTTGAGGGGAAGATGGGGGTGGTGGTGGATAATGCTTTAACCTTATTTTCATCATAATTGACTCAAAGAGGGCATAACACACTCAGTTGGGCATGGAAATCTATCTTACCCTACAGGGAAGTAGAAGAGGAAAGAAACAAGAGACAGAGGGAGGGGAGGAGTTGATAGAAGGAAGGATGGGAAGCAAAGAAAAGATGAACATTTCTCAACACAACAAGTATTATTCATCTTATAGACTTTCTTTAAATGAAATTCTATTGTTATATATTTTGAATCCTCTCTTATACTCTGCTATGTACATGACATGTGTTTTGTTTTCCCCCTTTCTAACTTTGTATTTAAGTTCCAATATTAAGTTTATGATATGATTTTGTTTCTTTTATTTATTCTATATTTGTGTTCTGTCATTTGAGTCTAAGATAGAACTTTGAAGAAAAAAAAGAAGGGAGTTTGGGCCAAGGGAGGCAGTGGTGAGAAGCAAAAGTCCTTCTTGGAGGAGGGTCAAGGTGAAAGGAGAGATAGAGAAGAAGAAACGGAGGGAAAATATGGTAGAGGAAAATGCACAATAATCATAACTGTGGAAAATTTCTTTTTACAGAATGTTTTTCTGATAAATATATTCTCAAATATATAGGGAACTGAGTCAAACTTATAAGAATTCTGGTCATTCCCCAATTGATACATGGTCAAAGGATATGAATAGGCAGTTTTCAGATAAAGAAATTAAAGCTATCTGTAGTTATAAGGAAAAGTACTCTAAATCACCATTGATTATTAGCTTCCATGGTTTCAATGGGACCTCTCAACAGCCAATTTGTCCAGCCCTAACCTCTCTCAGAATCTCCAATTTTACCTCTCTCTCAAACTATATGTCGCATAGACACCTTAAACTCAGCATGTCCAAAACTGAACTCACTATTATAACCCCCCTCCAAACCTTTCCCCCTTCCTAACTTCCCTATTACTGTGTAAGGTAACAATATTCTTCAAGTCACCCAGGCTAGAAACTGAACTGTCATCCTTCACTCCTCATTCTCTCTCACCCTCTATATCCCATTAGTCCTCAAATCATATTGCTTCTGTCTTGGTAATCTCTCTCACATATGGATCTTTCTCTTTTCTAGCATTTCCACGATCCTGGTTCAGGACCTCCTTACTCCATGTCCTGACTATTGTAACAGCCTGCTGGTGGATCTCACTACCAGAAGTCTCTCTCCTCTCCAACCCCTCCTCCATTCAACTTGATCTTCCTAAAGTGCAGTATCAACCATTCCCTTCCTGTCCCCTCATTCAATAAACTTCAGTTGCTCCCTATTGCCTTCAAAATAAAATAAGAAAGTCCTTCTTGGCTTTCCAAAGCCCCTTCAGAACCTGGTCCCTTCCGATCTTTCTAGTTATCTTATTACTTTACTCTCCTCTAAGTGCTCTGTGATCCAGTAACATTGACCACTTTGCTTCTGAGACCATTTCCAGTTTATCCTGTATATATATATATATATATTGTTTGTACATCATTGCTTGCATGTTGTCTCCCTCATTAGACCGTGAGCTCCTCGAGAATGGGGATTGGTTTTTGCTATTGTTTATTTTTGTTTTTGCTTTTGTCTTTCTTTGTATCGCCAACACTTAACACCGCACATGGCAAACTTAATAAATGCAACCTAATTGACTGGGCAAAGATGGTGAGTCACAGCATTTGAAAGGCTGTGATGTGAAAAACAGATTAGATTGTTTTCTCTTTGGACCCAGAAGTCAACACGTGGAGCAATGTGTGGAAGTTGCAAGAGACAAATTTTGGTTAAGTATAAGGGACATGTTGCTAACAATTAGAACTATCCAAAAATGGAACATGGTAGCCTTAGGAGAGAGGGAATTCCCCTTCACTGCAGATTTTCAAGCAAATTTTGTCCACAGGGTCCTTAATTAGGTCCAAGACCTCATGGGCAACTTTCAAATCTAAGAGTCTGGGACTAGATCTCTAGTCCTTTCTAGCTCTAAATAGCCATGATTCCATGATCCCACAAATGTGCCAGAGACACAAGAAGATTGCTGCACAAGGTCTGAGAAAGAAAAGGTTTACTGATTGAAAGACTTAAGGTCTACTTCATGAAGATAAGTGGTATTTCAAGGGAGGCTTGAAGCATGGGTAGAATTTCAAAAGACTGAAGATGGAAAGAATACTCCATGCATGAGGAATGGTATGAACCAAAGCAAGAAAGTTGGGGTGCATGGACTATTCACAGTGGAAGGGCAACATGTATAGATTATTCGGCAAATAATAGAGTGACATTAAGGATTAGAAAGGCTGTCTCACCTAATTCAACTCAATAATTATTAAAAGTCTTCTATAGTGAGACACATTATTTGCTGGGTACACAAAGGCAACAAAGAAGTCCCAGCTCTATGGGAACTTACCTTCTTGTCAAGAAAACCCATTGGGGCTAGAGTGCCCTACCTTGATAGGTATATCTTGAATGCAACTACTGAATAATATTTATGGTAATACAGACAAATAATAAAAGAAATAATAACCGCTCTTGGGTAGGGCAACCTAATATAATAAAAATGACAACACTCCCTAAATTGATTTATTTATTCAGTGCCATACTAATAAAACTATCAAAGGATTACTTTAGATACCATCCGTAATCTGACCCTTCCTTCTGCTACTTATTGAACCCTGGTTGGGGACATCTCCAGTCGTCCTGATCTCTATCTTGCCACTGGACCCAGATGGTTCCAGAGGAGAAAGTGAGGCTGGTGACTTCTCACAGCCCTGCTTCACTTAAATCCAATTCATTTGCAAGTCATGACACCACCTTCCTAATGTCACGGTCCTTTTTGAGAACTATGGACAAACAACAATAAGAACCCTGGTATAAACAGTCATGAACCATGATGATCCCTCATTTTAGGGACTCCCCTCTGGTGACTAACTTCATTGTCATTTTAGGAACACACATATCAGTTCCATTTTCTTTACAGTCAGACTTCATTTTTGATGCAAAGCACTATTTAATCCAGCTGCATCAGTCACTCACCTTTCTACCCAAAGGTTCTAGATCACTCAGGCTATTTCCAAAAAGTCAAACCCATTTCAGAAGGTTGAGGATTGGCCACCATTTAGAATATTCCAAAGAATATGCCCCAGGCTCCTGCATCAGTTCCCAAAAAGAAGAATCCCAATCCCTGTGCCAGATCAAATGCGATAACCTATGTAAAGCACTTTGCTATACAAAGACATGCTCTTGTTAATGTTTTTATTGTTATCATCCTGATCTTGAAGGCAGAATCATGATACTATGTTCATGGTCTCCCCAGGGTATCCCTTTGAAGGGAATAGATGTATAAGTCTTAGCCTTTCTGTTTAAAAAAAATCAGTTAGATGAAGCTTACATGGTGCCGTGGATAGTGTATTGGACTGGGATTTAGGAAGACCAGAGTTCAAATTCTGCCCCACTCATACTAGTTGCATGACCCAACTAGGCAAGTGACTTAATCTCTATCAGCCTTGGTTTCCTTGTCTAAAATATGGGGATGATAATAATAGCATCTACCTCCGAGAGTTATTATGAGTATCAAATGGAGTAATACTTATTATGTAGCGCCTTGCAAACAAGTATTATATAAATGCTAGCTGGCTATTTGTAGTCATGCTAGGTGTGCAGAAACAGATCCAAATTTCACTGAATTGAAGTCCTCAGGGCACGGGAATGTCTTTCTCTTCCAAATTTCCAATTCAGCTCTCTGGCCCTTGGTGCTCCCCCCCTAAGCACAAAAGTAAGAGATGACGATTGCCCTGGATGTCTGGACACTATTCCTGGTATCAGATGGAAGCAATTTCTTCAGAGCTGGAGTAGGTAGATGCTCTTTTCTAAGCAGGGGGTTAAGCTTGCTGAGTCCTCAGTATCTGAACCCCTGTCAGCCTGGGAATTCTTCACCTGGACTCTGTTCCTCTGGGCACAGAATACTGCCACTAGACTGCTGGGTTAGCCAGACTGGAGTCTTTTTAAAGGTTAGCAAGTTTGTCTGATGCCATCTGTCTTTCTCCGTGTGTGTGTGTTTGTGTATGATTCTGTACATTGTGCAAAATGAGAATCTACTTAGAACAGTGCTTAGGAAACAATTGCATTTGAATTCATGGGGTATGTAAAGTTTCTTAAAAGCTTTTCTTTTACAGACTGGGAACTAGGTAGTACTAATAACACTAGTCATTCACCATAATGGTTATAGATTGTCCATGCTGGCTGGAATCTTAGAACGTATATAGCCCCACACCTTCACTTTTTAGATGTAGACACTGAGGGCCAGAACTAAAAGTGCCTTTGCCCAAGGTCACATGACTAGTTAAGGTCAGAGGCAGGGCTACAGCCTGACTCTCAGACTAGCATAGCGGCTTTTCTAGGAGGATAAATAATTTGCATATTTGTGTTTTTACATTTTCAGAGGACTTTTCCATCTATTACCCTCACAACAAAGCATTACTAGGAAAAATAATTAAACTTTCATAAGAATAACTAAGTTCTATATCTTTTTTCCAGCTAAACTTGGTGAAAGTTTGGAAATGTCTCTGCTCTCAAACATTTATTTGCATTTGTTCCTCTTTGCTTTCAGAGTCTGTAAGTAAAATTTAGAATTTGCTTTGCACTTGATAATGAGCTCATCCCAGACAGTCTGGATGGTTTTGTTTATATGAAGGATTCCATTCTCTCTGATTCTCTCTTTAAGTACTTAAAACATCCTCAGAAGCTGTTGTCAAGACATTGTCCTAATGTCTCTTGTATGCTGTCACTGTTATTGGATCCCATCTGGCTACCTCCACACTCTTCACCTGCACCTAAACCATCTAGGTACTATCAGAGATGGATCCTATGTGTCATGTTCTTTCCCCTTTCCCTGGGCCC
Source organism: Petaurus breviceps papuanus (assembly GCF_028583685.1). Classification (NCBI taxonomy): domain Eukaryota; kingdom Metazoa; phylum Chordata; class Mammalia; order Diprotodontia; family Petauridae; genus Petaurus; species Petaurus breviceps. Next base: position 9,524,427 of record NW_027185664.1, read on the forward strand.
ATGATGAAGGCTGTACTGATGGATAGGGGAAGGCAAAGATAGGTTGGGTCATATACTCAGGAAATATGCCGAGGCAAAGAAAAGTTTCTGAGAATGGGGATGTGTGGAAGAGGTATGAATATATGCAAGGGTTAAAAAAGGAAAAGACTCCAACTTCAGGAAGAGTTCCTTCTTAGCTCATGGGTCAGGGGAGCTAGGGAATAATAACTGCTAATTAAATTACAAGGAAAGTAGGAAGCATATAAACTGAACTATTCTTTTTGTTATTCATCTTGAGTCCAGAATTAGAAATGAGGACCCTTGGGTTCCTCCTTAATAACTTTAGAATAATTGTTTGACTCACTTTGGGCTCAGTTTCCCAATCTACAAAATAAGGGAGTTGGACAGGTGATTCTAAGGACCATTTTAGGGCTAACATTCTATGATTCTAATAATCTGAGAAAAACATCTGGAAAAGGCTTCTGGAATGAGAGTGCCTAGAAGGCATTGAGGAGAGCTGAATATATCTCTGATTAGTAATAAAGACTAAGTTATGATAGAAGAAACAGAAAATTTCTGATCCTTGCAGATTGCAGAATTACTCACTGGTAGCACTGTGCTTAGCCTAGGTAAGATGACATTTTACAAAGTCCAGGACCTTTGATGATGATGATGATGATAAGGATAATGATGATATCAATCAACAAATATTTATTAAGCACCTATTATGAACAAGGCACTGGAGGAAAATACAAAGAATGAAATAATCCCTGCTCTCGAGATTGTGGCACTTTTACTGGAACAAAGAAAAGTATCTGGGAAACTATCACATTGCAAGTGAGAACAGCAGAGAAATCAAATTTCTTTCTTCTGCTCTATCAATCAATTAATCAAAAAGCATTTTAAAGCATGTATTACATTCCAGGCATTATGCTTGGAATCAAATATAAAAATGAAACATTTCTTGCCCTCAAGGAGTTTACATCCATATAAAATAAGAGAGGGGTGTGTGTGTGTGTGTGTGAGAGAGAGAGAGAGCTATGTGACAGAAACAGTGAGACAGTGAAAGAGAGACAGAGAGAGCTGGGGGAGCTGGAGAAAGGAAGGGCCTCATGTAACAGTTGAACTTGATATCAAAAAGCCTTTTATTTGGTTTGTATTTCTCTGAGATGGAAAAATTGGGACATCCATGAAGTTAATATTAAGACTACCTTTCTCACCTTTTTACCTTTCTTCACCTTCTTTCTCCTCCTGGTACATAATGTTTTCAAATAATCTCAATCTCCTGCCTTGGAGAGCAAAATGGATAAATGACTATAAAGAGTGAATTTCTAATAGGTTAGCCAACCTAGAAATATTCATGTTTTAATGGAATATGACAGGGAAGTGGAACCAAATTTATACTCTGTGAAGAGGTATTTGGGGAAAGGGTGACTGATAAATGATTTCTAAAAACTAACTGTAATACTTATAGTCTGTCCACTGTATATAGAGTTTGTTAACCTTCTAGAATCAAATTGATCAGTGAATTTGCTCCACTTAAGAATATAACATTAAACATGGTAGTGTGGGGTATTGAGTGGGGAGTTGGAAAAAGAAAAAAGTGAAGGAATGAGTTAATTTCTTCCTCTTTATTCTACTAAATATTTCTCATTTATTTCCAGGATGCAAGGTACATTCAGGGATAGATTCTATAAAAGGTTTCTGAGTAGGATTGGAGAGATCAGTTACACATAGGAGTCCAGTTTCGTTTAGAACAATGCCACCCTCTTTTTGTTAGACACAATTCCTTTCTTTTGAAGGCAATACTTCTTGGTTTGAAGAGTATGGGGATGGTCAACATCTATTTCTATTTTAAAATCTAAAACTACGAAGTAGTAATCATATACCATTGAATACACTTTTAGAACTTGCAAATAATTTGTTCAGACATCACATTTTTCTAATCTTGGTTTTAGTAGGTAGCTTCAGAAGGGGATACTTTCTGACTCTGTGGCTCAGTTTCCCTCTTTCTCAAATGACCCCACCAAAAAAAAAAAAAACCAACAAACCCTCTCATATTGTGAAGCTTTGTGGTGAGTAATTTTAGATCTCAAAGTTCTTAGATTCTATAAGTGCTTAATTAAAAAGAAAAAGAAATTCAGAACCTCCACAACTGTGGGCTCTTTTTCCCATGAGCTTGGCATTGAGTGTAGGGGGAAAGATCGGGGCGGATTCTAATTATATCTAAACCACTTGTCTAAACCATTTCTGATTTTCACCCAGCAAATGTAGGTGCCAGGTATCTTATGACAGCACCTGAGCTAGCGGAATGTTAAGCTTCCTTTTGCAGCACTTGGCAGAGGGCCAGAGAGCAATCGAAACCGATGGGTGTCTCTTAAAATTGAACCAGATCTCTTGAGGTTGTCCTGTCAGCCCTACAATGTGAGTGTGTTTGTGTGTATGTTTTTCTTTCCCAAGTGGGAAGCTGTCTGTTCCAAGAACAAAAGCAGAAAACATCTACTTTTCTTTGTTCTGCCTTTCTTTTGTTTCTATTTTGTCAAATACCATCTGGAAAACATGGACGGATATACTGTATGCGCTATATGAACTGGCTCAGCAGCGTCGATGGGATGAAGAGGTTGTTTAAAACATAGTAAAGGGAAAATTATAGGATGAGACGGTGGAATTGAACAGACTAATGATAGGACCATCAGCTGGTTCAGAGCTTTGCCTAAAATTGTGTGAATTCAGCTGCTGTTGTATTATTATTTGCTTAATGTTTAGGATTTATATATGTATATTATTGAAAATACCAAAAAGCCCCATGGTAATTAAAGTCAGACAGGATTCACAATTCATATAGGGTTTAGACATTGACTATGGTGCAGTCGGTTGGCCTACAGATAAATCTGTGCTGGTACTTCAATTTATAGCCATTAACCTATTAAGGGGTGGAGTCAAACTCAATCCTTTCAATAAGCTCCCTTTCCTTGCACCAGAGAGACAACTCAGTTTACTGCTTATGTGACCACAACCCTTAATGCTGCTTTTTATGCTATTTAACAAGTTCTTTTCTTTCCAAAAAGTGTTTTGCTAATCCATTTGCTAATAAATGCAGTCCTCATGTTTCCCAGTAATCATAGATTATAAAATGGTGCCAGTTTTGTCATGGCAGATAGACCAGCACTTAGCACTAATGGCGCCAGATTTCTCCTTGGATCGCCTAGGACTTCTGACTGCCTTTCTTGGTTGATCCCACATTTTTGCCTGTCCTTGGTTTGTGTTTTGAGCTGCTTTGAGGTTGACCTTCGGCAGTATTCAGAGATATTAGTTCATAGCATACTGTACTAAATTAAAGCATTGCCAAGGAGAGGTCTTGGGGAGCTCCTGCAGTCAGCTGGTGCTCTGCTGATGGAGCTGCTGAGTTCAGCACCACAGGCACATTTTCATAATGTGTTTGCACAGAGGGCTTTGATTCTGTTTCCGAGTCATGTAAGCACTTTTTGAGCCTGTGTTGACAAAGTTATTTGCTTGTTGACCACTTTGCAGCATACTTGATATACTTTTCATTGTTTCATGGGTTTTCCTAGTGTCTTTGGTTAGTTATATCCATGATGATGAGCAACTGCAGCTTACTCAAAGCTTTCTATTGGGTGAAAGTAAATGATGTCATCTAGGGAGCTTCCTAGGTTGGAAGAGTCAGGACTTTCACTTGCTGAAAATAGGAAATTTCTCAACTTTTTTTTACCCCTTCCTCATTGTCTCACCTTCCCATTTATAGAAATTCTGCATATTGAATTATTTTCTGGCATTAAAAGAGTGTGTAATAAATTTTCACCTATTTTTTTCTAAAATTGCTATCTCTAAAGATGTCAATGATCTCTTACCCAATAATTTTTTTCAGTCTTTGTCCTTCTTGACCTTTCTGCAGCATCTGACACTGTTGACTATCCTTTGCTCCTTCTTATTCTCTCCTCTTTGGGTTTTCATGGCACTTTTCTCTCTCTGTCTCTGTCTCTCTCTCTCTCCCTCTCTCTCTCTTTCTGTCTCTCTCTGTCTCTCTGTCTGTCTGTCTCTCTCTCTCCATCTCTCTGTCTCTGTCTGTCTCTCTTTTTTAATTTTCCTCACATTTGACCATTCTTTCTCAGATCCCTTTGCTGGATCATCACCCATGTGGATGTACCTGAATCTGTGTCCTGAGTCTTTTTCTACACACTCGTTGGTCTTATCAGTTCCCATGGATTCACTTCTCCTCACTGTGGAGATAAATTTCCAAATCTATTGTATACATCTGTCTCTGGTATCTCTCAAATTCCAGTAGAGCATCACCCACTGTCTATTGACAGTCCTAAAGCAAACATAAACTCAACACATCCAAAATTATCTTGTATTCATTTTCTTCACATTTTGTATTTATTCAGATGTGTCCATGATTTCTCCCTGGGTAGAATGTTAGTTTCTTGAGGTAGTAAATGTTTTTTTTTGTGTTTGTATTTCTAGTACCTAGCACAGTGATTGGCATATAGTGGGAGTTTAGGAAATGCTAAGGAAAAATCATGCCGATTTATATTTAAAGGAGGAAAACTTTATTGAAAAACCAGATTAGTTGAATTAGATAGAGCCAGATTATCTGACCTACCAACGTTCGCTTGAGGATAATGGAAGAAGCAGTCTTTCCTATCCAGGGTATGGAGGGGCTTCCTCCTTACTTAGGACCAGCTTACTTACTTAAAGACCAGCTTTAGAATTTGGTTGCCTATGTGTTATCACTGAGAAGCACTGAGCATCTCCCTTTTCCCGCCAAAGCAGCAAAAAGCTTCTTCCGTTCCCTTTCTAGTCCAGTGGTGCTAGATTTGAAACCAGAGGACCTGGGTTTGAATTCTAGCTCTGCTGTACTATCCAGATGACTCTGGACAAATGAGGAAATGGAACTAAATGATCCATGAGGCACCTGACAGCTCGAAATTTATAATCCTAAGAGCTGTCATGGTACCTGAAATGCCGCCTTTAGAAAGACATGCCTTTGGATGTAGAAAGTTTTTGATCTTCAGGAGTTCCTTATTAAAATGCAAACATGGACAGTTCGTAGGAGGAGAAATACTTTAAAGCCTTAGAGATTTATTTAGTAGAGAATGAAGGCAAGGTCTTATGGGAAAATGACAGAGGATAGCCAGGAGGAAGGATACTGGTCTATAAGGAGAGCCAGAAATACACTAAAAACAAACTTTGCTTACTTTGCAGTCTTCCTCGGTGCTGGCTCTGCCTGACACCTTATGAGATGCAAAGATCACTACGTATTTTTTTTCAGTCCTTTTGGTGGAATCTGACTCTTTGTGGCCCCATTTGGGGGTTTCTTGGCAAAGATACTGGAGCGGTTTGCCATTTCCTTCTCTTGTTCATTTGGAAAATGAGGCAAATAGGGTGACGTGACTTGTCCAGGGTCACATAGCTAGGAAGTGTTTGAGGCTGGGTTTGAACTCACAAAGATGAGTCTTTCTGTACCACCTAGCTATATGTACCTCACAGCATACCTAGGCAAATTTAAATTTGGGGGAACCTAAGCCAAGATTTCCAAAGGGAACTATAGAAAAAATGCTAAACCAATATAATTTGTTGTTAGATAAGCTGGTCCCTTCTCGAACCTGGTCATTTAGGGAGCACTTGATGTGATATTTCTACATCTTCCAGGGACTAGAAAGAAAAATGTCTTCCCTGCTTTCCTCTTATAGCCATTTATGAGGGGAATGAAGGACAGGCAGGCATTAATTCTCAACAACATAAATGGTCTTCACAAGCGGGTATTTTCTGGGATTTTTGAAAACTTATCAGCAAAGGCGGCAGCAGTGTGGTGTAGGAGAAAGATCTATGGGTGATAGAGACATATATAAAGAGCTGGAAGGTACATCAGAGGCTTGGATTTAGAGTCAAAGGACTTGAGTTTAATAACCTAGCAGTTTTGACAGGGACAAATAGGTGGCTCCATAGTATATAGAGTCCCAGGCCTGGAGTCAGGAAGACTCATCTTCATGAGTTCAAATACAACCTCAGATACTTCCTAGCTGTGTGACCCTGGGCAAGTCACTTCACCTCGTTTGCCTCAGTTTCCTCATATGTAAAATGAGCTGTAGAAGGAAATGGCAAACCACTACAACATCTTTGCCAAGAAAACCTCAAATAGAATCATGAAGAGCAAGACACAACAAATGACTGAACGACCAAAGCAATCTTGACATTTGCTACCTAGGTAACCTTTCAGAAGTCACATAACTATTGTGGGCCTCCCTCACTTTTTTTCATTTACACAATGAGAGGGTTAGACTAGAACATTGCCAAAGTCTCTTCCTGCTCCAAGGCCTATGAAACCTATTGTTTGATAGAGTTTTACAAGTCTTTAACTTACAGCTCTTTGAATGATCTTTATTGGATTAAAGAAACTTAGTATGTGGGCACTCACTTCTGTGTCTTCTGGCTTGGTTTTTAAAGCTCATTTGTGCCACTGAGCCCCTGTGCCTCTTGAACACTACTTAGCTTAGAAGCTAGGAATGGTGGCACTAACCAGTGGTCCTGGTTACTGGGGAGGCAGAGGCTGGTGGATGACTTGAACTCTGGAGTTCTGAGCTGCAGTAAGGCTAATGCTGACTGGATGTACAGAAACACAATGGCTATCCTCTGGGAAAGGGGGTCCATCAGGCTGCCTATAGAAGGGTAAACTGGCTCAGATCAGAAACAGAGCAGGTTAAAGCTTCCATCCTGATTTGCAATGGGATCCAGTCCATATTGCCTGCCACACTTCCAACCTGGGGGATAATTGGGAGAGTTAGTTTCAAAAACACCAAAACACCAGTTATAGAAATAATGAATGTTCTTAAACATTTGCCAAATCCTGTTATATCATTTCTGTTTGTCTCTTAATGATGCATATAGTTGTTTCAAAGTGAGCAGCTCTGAAGAGGTGGCTAGATATAGTCATTCTCCCTTCAGTGATTTGCTATAGTGAACCAGGTGAGCAGCAGAGAAAAACAGAAGGCATGTCTGCAATCCATGTTGTCACTGTACCTTACAGACAGGCCAAAGAAGGGGGCCAGATACATTATTAAAGAAAAAACTCAAAACTGCCTATGGATCAGAGTATTCACACATTCCTTCATGAAGGCATGCCAAAGAGCAGATATTATATTATATGGGATTGTAACTAAATCAAATTCCGGAAGAGTTAAAAATATTTTTCAAATTCCTTTCTTCCTCCTGAAAAAGAAGTCATGAGATCTGGGAAAAGATTTAGGTGGCTTATGTGGTTATCAGGGTCCTTCCGTTTTTCCCATTTGTGGTTTGGAAACTCTGAGTTCTCACAGAGCCATCCAGGCTATCATATGGAAACAGGAAATGAGCTGCCTATTGAAAACATAGAGAAGGAAAGGGAGATTAAGTAAAAAACAAATTAGCAAATTGTGGAGCTAATTTAGTCTTCATAAATGAAGATATTTCTTCACACAATGTGGCATCAACTTTGGAACATGCAGCTCAAAGTAGTGTTTAAGAATAATGATATGGCTTCCTTTGGAAGAAGGATCCAATAACTATATGTTACTAAGAACATTTACTCCTCTGGGGATAACAATACTGTACCAGAAAAAGAGAGTTCTTATTTTAGGGGATAAACTGATTACCTATATCCAGGTGAAGGAGAGTTCTCTCCCCTTTCCCAGTGTAGTAAAAGTTCCTCATTTTTCTAGTCTCCTTTGTACCTCACAATGTTTTACCAGCACTAGATTTTTTTTTCTCGACAATTCCACCCTTGTAATGATGAACCACATTAATAAATGTTCTTTCTGTGGAATAGCAAGCTTTTGTATGCCTTTGGAGGAAAGCCCTGCACAAAAGGACGTAAGAGGTGTTTTCTCCCTCTCTTTAAACAGAATCAGAATGATTCTTCATTAAAGCCCTTCCATAGCGATAGTCTCTAGGTAGAAAAATGGGTCATGCCCAGCCCCAGTTAATCTCTAAGTGATGGAACAGTGGTCCTGAAGAGCTGTGTGTGTGTGTGTGTGTGTGTGTGTGTGTGTGTTTAGAGAATATGCAACAGAACTATAAGAACATATAGGCTTCCAGCTAGAGGTTAGAATTTTAATCCTGTACAGGGACAGAGTGCTAGAGAGAGTAAAGATATTATGTACATTTTTTTTTCCATTGCTAGAATTACTCCTTCCTAAGTTGGTGAGAATTTGGCCAAATATTTTTCTGTTCCTTTAAAAAAGAAACTGAGGTTTGACCAAAAACAAAAACAAAACTACCCAAAACCAAACACACTGACTTATCTAACAATACTGGGAGCTAAAAACAATGCATTAGGCTTCCAGTGACTGAATTCTCCCGCTGTCGTGTATTGTCTAATTCAATTCATTCATTCATTCAGTGTTCAATATATACAGTATTTATTGAGCACCTACTATGTACAAGAAACTGTGCTATATTTTAAGGGGGATCCAGAAAGGTAGAGTCAGAAAACAATGCCCCAACTTAATTAAAAGGACAAGATAGCTCTTGGTGGAGATAGGAACAGGGTGTTAATTAGCCAATTTTCTGATCCCATCCAGAAAACCCTGCAGAATGTTCCTAAAATCACTAAGGGCCAGATTCAACTTTTGAAATCTGTTTGTGGGAATCAAAGATGATGGCAGAGGCAGATGGTTGTGAAGAATGCTATGGTGTAACATTTTGTGGGTTATATTTTAACATGATGATTAGTGAGCCTTTCAAGCTTGTCTGGTCTCTGCCCTCCTCAAAATCCTTTATCCATCTATCATTCCTGTTTCTGTAATTTTGTTCTTGGGATTTTCTCTCTGAAACTCTAACTATAGAAACTTTAGAGAAATATTGTAAATGAATATAGAGGTAGTATGGTACCAAGAAGTTGAACCCTGGATTTGGAGTCAGAGGACTCCAAATATGTGACTGTAGACAAGGTACTCAGTCTTCCTGAGCCTCAGTTTTCCTCATGTGTAAAATCAGTGAGTTGGATGTGATGGTTTCTGAGGTTCCTTACAACTCTTAATCTATAGAACTTTAATGAAGCTGTTTGTATGTCTTCTGTCTAGCAGATGTAAGAACAGTAAATTAAATATCCTTTTATTGAGATTATACCCTCATATATTTCATACAATTTTAATGCATTTCTTGAGAGTTCAAAGTATTTTTTTTTTTGCATTTCACACTATTTCTGAGAAGGTAGAAAGAAGGTAAGAATAAGCATTTGTTAAACATTTATTATGGACAAAGCACTGAGCTCAGTGCTAGGCATATAGACAACAAGGAATCAGTCCAGTTTGCCCTCGAGGAGTTTATATTATATTAGGGAAATAATATGTATACATATAAATAAATGTGAAATACATATAAATAAAGAGTAATGTTGTCATAGCATTAACAACTAGAGAGATTGGGAAAGGCCTTGTTTGGAAGATGGTTCTTGAATTGAGCTTTAGAGATGCTTAGAGAAGGAAGTGATGAGGGAGTGAATTCCAGGCATGTTCCAAAGCTCAGAGACAAGAGATGGAGTGTTATGTATGGGAAAAAGAAATTAACCTCATTTGCCTGGACTGTATCATCAACTACATTTTCACAGACTAGAAAACTAAAGTATAATGAGAAAGAGGCAGAGATAAAGACAGTGTTTAAGCTTTTAAACTCTCAGTTCAGGTGCTCTACTCACTAGACTATGTTATTATACCACATATCTATCCATATTTACATATCTGAATGTGTATCTACAACTGTATCCATACCTATGTCTATACCTATATCTAGACCTATCTCCATATCCATGTCTACACCTATCTCTACCTCTATGATATCCACATCTATTTCTATATCTCTCTGTATCCATGCCTATATCTATAGCCATATTCATATCTATTTATCTCTATGAATATATAATTTTAATATATCTAATCTTTCCCATCAATAACAACTGTGGAGACAAAGAATGGGAAGGGAATGTGACAATTATACCTGATGCTTTTTTTGTCTTCCCAAACCAGCACCGTTGACACAAAGAGATAAATTTAAGTAGCAAAATGAGCTCCTCCTGTATCAAAACTCTTTGAACAAAATGATTTTTTCGCAGGAAAGAATCTTTTTGTTGTATGGTTTTCATCTACTCGTGGAAAAAAAAATTAACTAAGTTTAAAATGTTATCAGAGATGAAAATCTGACTGAATACCAATAAGGTAGGGAGATTACATTTCTGAGAGATGCCAGTGACAATTCTTTGACCATGGGTTGAAGGTGTATTTTCACTGAGACATTGTTGACGTGACCATATTTATATTGTTGCCATACTATTATTATATTCATTCTTTAAATGCAAGGTTATGCCTGAATATCATATCGATATTATGTGTATGGCATTTCTATTTTCAATTGTTGATGTGGGCATGGATATTTTTGGTTCTGGGTGTAGCACCTGAGCAATTGGCCGGGTTAGCTCTGCTTTCTTTCTTTTTTCCCAAACCTCTGTGAACCTTGCAGCATTTATTTGCTTTGGCACCATTCAACTTTCTACAGTGCTTTATTCCTTATTAAGAAACCTGGCCCTTAATTAGTTTGCCGTCCGTCATTGAAACTCGTTCCATTTGATAACTCCTTGGTGCTTCTGGAGCTGGTGGTGCAGTCTTGTGTGGGCTTCTACAGCACAAAAGCCAGATGGATTTTTTAAAACAGATAAATTTAGTCCTGAATAGGGAACTGTGCAAAACACACACACACATACACACACACTCACAAAAAAAAATGTTTCTCAGCACTGATAAAACCAGTGCGAAATCACAGTTTCTCAAATTAAGGAAAAGCAAACTTTGCTTTTTGTTTTGTTTAAAAAAAATTTTTTTTTTTGGTTTGGGCTCAAGAATTGAAAAGTTCTGTTCCCATTTTGAAATGATCACATTTGGCTATGAGAGGGAACTGGCTGGCTCTGTAGGAGGCAGCAGCCTGTAGGCTCCAGATCTCTGATGATAAATACCTCTGACCCTCAGTCTTCTCCTGGGCAGTAGCGTAGTGGTGTTGAACAGGAGTGGAGGGGAGGGGAAGGAGGGAGAGGAAGAGATTCATCAGGTTTCACCCTGATACCCCTAAAGGAAAAGTAGAGAGGCATTTTAAAAACAAAAACGAGAATGTTAGGAGGTTTTGTTTTGTCTTGTTTAGTTGATTTTTCATCACAAGTTGAAATTAACTATCTAACCTTGACATCATCTTGGTATGCTTGTATTTACCCCATGCAGATGAAAAACTTAAGCCCCATAAAAATTTCCCTCAGCTAATCACCATAAACTCTATCTCAAAACTTAGCCAGTCAACCAGCTACTGTATTTCATAAGGGGTGCTGGGCAAGAGAGTTTGGAAAGCTCAACTCATAAATCTATTCACTATTTTATACAAGTAATTCAGAATATTTTCCCTATTGATCACAAATTGTAGACTTAGACAAAAAGCAGCTCTTTATTTATCTTCGAATAGACTCTCAAAATGTTTTCATTGCCTTCAGAAGTAAGTTAGTTGGTGATGCTAGGTTGTAAAAACTAGATTGTAAAGGTAACGTTTTGAAAAATATAACTGCTCTCTTTGGATCAATAATAGCCAATGTTTATGTGACATTTTAAGGTTTGCAAAGCACTTTATAAATGTCTCATTTTACCTTTGCAACAATTCTGTCAGGTAGATGCTATTATTATCCCCATTTTAGAGATGAGGAAACTGAAGCAAACAGAGTTTAAGTGACTTGCAACTGTGTCACCCAACTCACAAGTGTTGACCTCAGCTCTTCCTGACTCCAGGTCCAACACTCTATCCAGTGTACAACCTGGCAGCCTCGATAGAGATTCAGGTCCTTAGTTCACCCTCAACCAAGTGCTTTTATCCTGGAGAAGACTCCTGCTTAAAATAGAGAGAATATTCTGCATGGTGAATCATTTGCTTTTGACTGAACGTCCAAGGACACAGAAGGCCAGTGAAAGTCCCTAAGTCAGAGAGATGTCCTCTTAAGAATCAAGTTAGTTTGTTTTATGCAGCTTCCTAATTGTTGTCCTTGAATCATTCATTTGAATCGGACTCTTTGTGACCCTGTAGGGTCTTCTTGGCACATATATTGGAGTGGTTCGCCATTTTCTTCTCTAATGAGGTCTGGCTCTATCTTCCTATACCAGAAAGTTATTTGTTTGTAAGGACTTAGACTACCTAAAACCTAAGCTGATCTCCAACTCATTTTCCTATAATAAGGAAAAATTGGAAATGTTTGTAATAAATGATTCATAGTCAATGCCATCATCCACAAGAGCAGAGTGTCATAATACACGTTCTTATTTCCAAAGTGGGATACCTACATTTTTCAAACTCTCAAATGTTGCTAGTCTAACAGTATTGGTCAATTAGATGTCAGTATTTTTGGTCCTGTTACAATAATGAGCTAGCAAATTCTTTCTGACAAATTTTTAGAGTTATCACCTCCCTTGCTCAAAAACTCTAACACAAAGTTACTGGCCTTGAAGAGCCCGGAAAGGTCCTGTAGGCATGGTAAGAACATTAAGGCAGAATGTCTTAGATGGACTGAAATATCAATGGTGGGAAAAGAGGTGGTAAGGAGAAGAAAGAGGGGAGAAGAAAAGACAAAAACGAGAAGAGGGAGACAGAAAAGGAACTCAGAAACAGGGGAGTAAAGCAAAGGCTACCAAAAGGAGAAAGGAAGAAATGACTGTTCCTTACCCCTAAGTACCAACGTCATACCTCAAGGAACAAATTACAATCACTTTCCTTCTGAACCGTTGGGTTTCGATGAGGTCCCTACCAATAAACAGTGGCTCTAGTCATTTTGTCTCAATGACAAAAATAACTGAATATCCATTGCTAAGTTGTCAAGGGCAAGTGAAGTGGTACAGTGGACAGAGTGACAAGACTGGAGTCAGGAAGACTCATCTTCCTGAGTTCGAATCCAGCTTCAGACACTAACTAGCTGTGTGTCCCTGTTTGCCTCAGGTTCCTTATCTATAAACTGAACTGGAGAAGGAAATGGCAAACCCCTATCTTTGCCAAGGAAAGCCCAAATGGGGTCATGAAGAATCAGACAACCAAAAATGACTAAACAACAAACGTTTTCAAGGACAGGTGATCAATCAACCAGTCAAGTAGACAAATAGTCACTGATAATCTATTAAATACATGACACTGACCTAGGTGTTGAGGTGGAGAGGGGTGGGAAGGAGGAGAACAAAGCAGTGTAAGACATGATCTCTGCTCTCCAGAAGTTCCTCTATAGTCAAGTAGAGAACATGTGAAAAATGAAATAAAAGTAAAAGATCAAAATAATAATTCAAGACAATAATAGAAGAGATGACACGAGGCAATAAATGATTAATTTCAGCATGACTAGGTAACATGGTGGATAGAGCACCGGCCCTGGAGTCAGAAGGACCTGAGTTCAAATTTGGCCTCAGACACTTGACGCTTACTAGCTGTGTGACCCCGAGCAAGTCACTTTAACCCCAATTGCCCTGCTCCCCCAAATTCTGCACGAGTGCCACAGGGGTTCAGAAGAAGAAAAGATAATTTCACAAAGACTTGATAGAGAAGATGAGACCTGAATTGGATCTTTAAGGATGGGTAAAACTTAGATGAGGCATCTAAAAGACTCAGTGGATAGAATGCTGGACCTGAGTCAGGAAGACCAGAGTTCAAATCTGTCTTTAGACACTTACTAGCTGTGTGACCTTGGGCAAGTCACTTGACCTGTGTTTGCTTCAATCCACTGGAGAAGGAAATGGCAAACCACTCTAGTACCTTTGCCAAAAAAAAACCCCATGGACAGTATGGTCCACGAGGTCATGAAAAGTCAGACGCAACTGAACAAGGATTTGGATAGGCTGATGTGGGATGGACAACAGCATCTGAGGTAGGTGAGGCAGTATAATTAAAAACAGGGAGAGAAGAAGGCATGAGGTATATGTGAAAGACAGCAAGTAGACCACAGAATCATATAACAGTGTTAGAAAGTACCGTAGAGACTTATTTAAGTGGAATGAGGGGGTCCATGAAGAGGAAGAGCAGCAGAGAAGGCAAGCAGTTGAACAGGTAGTCATGCAGTAACTCAGTCCCCTTGGTAGATGGTTTCTTAATACACTGCTTGAATTCCCTGCTGTTAGAACATTTTTAAAGGGTTACATTTCCAATTTGGTTGACTGAACATCCTGGGCTCACATTCTGTGCCTTTTTTTAAAATAGCAAGCAGTAGCACATTGAAATGGTACCTGGGTTTGGTCTCCATAGCAGCAATTTAGAAAAGCCTTCATAGCATCCAGCTGAAAGATACAGAACCATTGTTACCACCACCTCTATTAGGAGATAATAAAGAGTAAAATCATTATTGTCAACTCCTTTCACTGCCTAGTTTAGGGGGAAGGCATTATTAGCATCAGCAGATCCAGAAAGAAGGTCCAGGCACCAGCACATAAGAAGATTGATGTAATTGGACCTGAGGCTGACCATGACTGTGAGCCACAGACCTGCCTTGTTCACTCACTCCTGACTCCTGGCCCAGTAGCAGCCAGCACTAGGGAAGGGACTTAGGCAAATCCTGAAAACAGGAGGCCAGGCTCTTTTCTTTCCAGGTTTTCAGTGCATTTGGCAAGGACTTGGTGAATATAATGATTGTAACACTCTGAACATCAAGTCCTGTCTCTGAAGTGTTGGCCCAAAATAATTTAGACACATTTAAACTTTCTCTGGTTTTAATGGATCATCTGAATGGCTCTTAAAATGAGATCCAATTGGGTAATTCTTGGTTCCCCAAGGGAAGCAGTGGGGTACAAGGGAAACATAGGCCTGGGGTCAAGTCCCATCTTTAAAACTTACTACCTCTATGATGTTGGGCAAATCACTTAACAGTCCTGGGCTTCAGCTCTCTCATCTGTAAAATGATGTGACATATAAAAAGTTCAAAAGACATAGTTTCTGAGTAATTATTCGTTTTGTTAATCACTGCTAGCCGATAATTTATATATATATATATGTATATATATATATATATATATAATAAAAGGGGTCAGTGGAGATTATATTTATTATTATATATTATTTTATTATATAATATACAATTATATCACATACATATATGTATATTACATATACATATAATAAAAATGGTCAGTGAAGATCTTCAATGCCAAACACCTCCCGTGGGACCCACTCAACACTTATATGCCCTTTGAAGAGTAGGTGTTCCTAAGGCTAGCCATCAATTCTTGATTGGTTAACAATTAATAAGAATTGATATCATAATAAAAGCTGGGTGGGGCGGCCAGGTGGCTCAGTGAGTAAGAGCACCGGCTCCAGTGTCAGGATGACCTGGGGATCAAATCCGGGCTCAGATACTTAGCACCCACCCAGAAATAACTGGCCGTGTAACCTTGAGCAAGTTACTTAATCCTGATTGCTTTAAAAAATAATAATAATAAGAGCTGCATTGATTCCAGTGAAGGTCTGGGAGATAGGACTCTGATCATTCAGTTTTAGAGAAAGAGATTTATATCTTTATGTAGACTATCCCTGTCTTGGACAGTCTAGCCAAAAGAGGTTCCACCTCTACTAAAATACAATTGGCCAGATTTCACCTTAGATTAAACTCTTTGTGAGGTTTTCTAGTTGGGTAAGGTCTTTCACTCAGGATCTAAAAGCATGTACCCCAGGGATTTGGGCACTCTCATCCATCAAAATGTCTTTTACAGACTAAACAACCCATAGGTTTCTGAAAATAAAAAATCCTGGTCCTAATCCAATAATTGATTATTAATATAAGAGAAATAATCATTTCTCTCAATGAGGGTGTTGGGCTAGATGGACTCCAAGGTCCTGTACAGCTCTAGGGATCTGATCCTGTAGGCAAAGAGTATTTTGGGGATAGTAAGTGTAGAGATAACGAATCAGCAGAATTTCTGAATGGAAAGAGACTGAGGTGGCCTGAGCCAAGATGAATGTCTCTTGAAGAATTTAGTAGGATAGGGAAATTTGAAAACATGTGACTAATATGTGCAATTTGGAAGAAAACTTCCAGTTCTATGGCTAGAGCAGTCAGAAGGCAGGAGGGGGGAGTCAGCAGGGGGCCAGCAGACATTTCGCACATGGACCTTTTAGCAAAAGTTCTTCCTGACAAATGGCATGGCAGCAACTGGACTCGTATGGCCTTGTGCTCGTGCCCATTGCTGCTCCTGCCTGTGGCCTGACTTCACAGCCCCTCCAGCGGCCTTGAAGTGGTCAGGATACGGCCAGGAAGTCATTAATATTCATCTTCTTTTCATTATTATTCCATGGTGTTATTGTTGTCATGACTATTATTTCATACTTTGTGACTGGCTAAAATGTGCTAAACACACACACTAGAGAAGCCAAAGCCTCTGGTGAGTAACAAAAGAGAGGTCTTTGAATATATCATTTGGTATCTTGGGCCTAAGGATCCTGGCCACTTCCCTCTCGAGTCAGCAAACATGCACTGAGCCCCTACTATGTCTAAGGCATTGTGCTTGGCCCTAGGGATACACAAACTCAAACCAAAGAGTCATCTCCATTTTACAGATGATTTTACAGACTCTATCCATTGTACCACCTAGCTATATCTGCATCTGAGAAGAAATGCAAAAGAAATTCCAATTAAAACCACACTGATGTTTCTTTTCATTCCCATCAAAATGGAAACATGATAATAGATAGAAATAGTCAATGGTGGTGGGCCTTCAGGGAAATAGACTCGCTGATTCTAGAAAATATTTTGTGGGGAAAATGACTGATTGTTTTTTACCCTTTGATTGGATTATTCTGCTGACTCTGCAAAGGAGGTCATCGAGGGAAGTAACAATTCTATAAATGCCGGAGTATTTATAGCAGCAATTCTTACAGTTAGAACTAACTGTGACAAAGTGGCCTCACTTTTCTCAACAAAGGGGAAGGCCAAGTCATCTGCCAGTGTAGTGGGGCTTGGGGGAGATAGAGAGAACTTGAGAGAAGCAAAGATTTGGAACAGTCCCTGTGGGGGGGAGGGGTGATAAGGGACCAATCAAGAATGACACAAAGAAATGCTATGCAGCAATGGGGACCTTGTTGGGATTAAATGATAGGAAATAGACTAAAAACTCCTTGAGAGCAAAGACTGTCTCTTTTTTGCCTCTTGTTTAATCCCCAGTGCTTAACACAGTGCTTGGCACATAGTAGGTGTTAACTTTATTGATTGATTATAGTGGATTATATCAGCACCATTATAAAACTTTGTTCAAAGCATTCAGCATCTACCAAATAGAATAAGGAAGGGAGTAGGGGTGACATGGGCTCCAGGGTGCACAAGGTGACAGGAAGATGGGAGCATTCTAGGGTAGGTTGGATGAGTGAACTATAGGGTCAGGACTGCGAAGAGAGGAAAATAAGACCTGAGCAGGGTCTTGGTGAGAACAGAGAAAAGGGCTGAGAGAAACAAGGCAGAGGGAGATTGAAGGATAGGAGATTAGGATCAGAAAGGGGAACGTCAGAGTTCGGGATTATGAAGAAGACAGAGTTAGGGACCGTGGTGACATAGAAGACATCTTTCTAGCTGGTCTGAGTGGAGGGAAGATGTCGAGCATGAGATCTGAAGAGCGTGATGAAGTGGAAGGGCAGGGCGTAAATAATGAAGGCCACACATAAAGAGTAAGAGGAGTGGTAGAGATGAAACGAAGAACCAGGTACTGAATTTCTTATATAAAAAGTAAAGAAGAAAGTTACATGCATTTTTCAGACCTGGCCAACGTGGGAATTTGTTTTTGCTGGACTAGGCATACATGCATACATACATATATGTACATATACATATACATATAGAGAGAGAGTTCCCTTCTTCCTTCCTTTTTTTCTTCCTTCTTTCATATTCTCCTCCTCTTTCTTCTCTTACATCTTCCTCTTCTTCCTTCTTTCCTTCCTTCCTTCCTTTCTTTTTCCCCTCCTTTCTTTTTAAAGGGGTAAGTAATGAGAGGGGGGGGGGGCAGCTAAGTGACAGAGCAGATAGAGCGCTAGGCCTGGGGTAAGGAAGTCCTGAGTTTAAATCTGGTCTCATACCCTTTCTAGCTGTGTGATCCTAGATGAGGCACAACCTCTGTTAACCCAGTTTCCTCATCTCCGAAATGGGGATAATAATAGCACCTTCCTTCCAGGATTGTTGTGAGGATCAATGAGATAATAATTGTAAAGCCCTTAGCCCAGTGCCTGGTACATAATAAGTGCTTTATAAATGCTTATATATATTATATACATTTATATATAAATATAGTATATAAATGATATATACGTCATATAAAACTTATAAGATATATCTTATATAAAACGTATATAAATGATACTGTTGCTGGTAATAAAGAAAAAAAAATTTTAAAAGAGAGGAGGAAGAAAGCAAGCATTCATTAAGCTATATATTAGTCACTATGATAGGCACTTTACATATATTGTCTCACTTGAACCTAGCAACCACCCTGGGAGGTAGGTGCTATTATCCACATTCTACATTTGAGGAAACAGAGGTTTGGTGACTTGTCCAGGGACACAAAGCCAGGAAGAGTCTGGAGCTGGATATGAATTCAGGTCTTCCCGACTCCAAGCTCTATCCATTGGGTCCCTAGTTGCAGTTACCTGGAGCTTAGCATATTATAGCAAAATAGATAAAGAAAGGGTGATGCAGATGGGTGGAGTGAAGATTAGAGGAGAAATCACAGAGGGATGGAGGCCTAGAGAAGACTCAAAGGGGCTGGGCAGAGCAGGAAGCAGGCCAATTCCTCCTCCTGGCCCCTTCGCCAGAGAGTGTGGGAGAAAAAACAATCCTCCCTGTTGCCAGGGACAGGGGATGTAATGTCCTCTGGAGAGAGTCAGGGACCCATCAGAAGCTTCAGAAGATGGAAAGAATGCGAAATAAAGAAATGTTGAATGAAGGAAAGTTTATGAACAATGGTGAGGGGGACATTTCCCAAGGACTCAGTGGAATGGGCTGGCAAGGGAGGATATGGATTGTGGAGGGGCAGGGTAGCTCCTTGACAGCAAAGACTGATTTTTAATTTTTGTTTTTGTTTTTGTAACCTCAGTACCTAGAATGATGTCTGGCACAGAATAGCCATGTAATAAATTCTTATTGATTGATTGATGAGAATTCAGGGAGAGGTAATCAGGGTTCAAAGGGGTTTTGCCTCAGCTGCTGGTGATTAGAAATCACAGGAATGAGGGAGTAGACAGTATGGCATTGTGGATAAAAACATGGGTCCTGGAATAGGGAAAGCCTGGGTTCAAGCCCTAGCCTTGATGCTGGGTGAATGTTGGATCCCAGGCTTGCACCCAGGGCAATTCAGTAAGACTTTTAGTAGCAGAGGAGCTGCTGATTTACATTGTCAGGTCCTCTCAGTAGTTCCCTTTACCAGTGAAATTAGTGCTTTGGACTTGAGAGAGAGGATAGGGAAAGAGCCGATTGATTGGGGTTCCCACCCTCCAAGATCCTGTGACAACTGAACATGTCATGTGTGTGGTGATTGGAGGACCGGGCTGAATAGTCCATTCCACAGCTTGACACAGCTAACCCCAGAAACCTGGGGGTGTAGGTGGCAAGGAGTTCGGGATGGCCAACTGGGTTGGTAAATACCTGGTGATTGATTCAGGTTGCCATCAGAGGCCATCTTGGAAGGCTTTACAAAAGTATCAGTATGTGTAGAGAAAGTCAAAGATGGTATAGGAGAAAAATTATTTCACATTATTTAAAGTGTTCTGAGGGCTTTATAAAGCCTTTACTGTATGCCAGGTGTTCTTCTGGGTGCTAGGGACACAATGCGATTGTCAAGGAAGGCTAGTGCAAATAAAAGCATGCCAAAAATCAATACAAGAGAAATTTATTTGAGGGGTGTAGGAAGGAAAGCACTAATGGGTGGGGGTATCAGGAACGGCTCCATTTAAAAGGTGGACAAATATTAAACAATGGACATTTCCTAAGTCCTATTTGTACAGAATGCTGACCAGCAAGGCCAGCAGCTGACATGCACTTACCCAGAGTTCTGTCTTTCTTCCTTCGCCTCCTTAAATTAGCAACAAGTGTTATCAAAGCAAGAAACTGGGATGGAGCCCAGTAGAACCGGCTCATTACCCTTTAAATTGGCGGAGGAGAAGATGTAAAAAGGGTCAGAAGTGGATAGGGCAGGTACAGGAAACCTTCATGGTGTCATTTCTGTCCCAGTGCAGGATGCAGGAAGGAGAGAGGTCAAAGTGCCAGGAAGTCTAGCACAACAATCAAATACTTCAGCAGGACCAATTGGTTTTTAATTGTTTTCATTCTTTGTGGCAAATGCTGCAAGATCGCTTAAGCTCTGATTGTCTATTGTATTTTTATGGAGGGGGAGGGAGACCTAACGTTATTTTTTTTCAAGGTCAGCAAATAAAGTACAGCACATACCGGGTTACATAGGGCTGGGGATTGGGGGAAGTGGTCAGAGCTTTTTCCAACAAAAGATCTAAAAATGACCAAGGCTCTGGCAGAGTCTTTGACCGTGATCCCCCAGTCACTTGTTCCTTTAGGACTTTGAGAGCCAGGTTATAATTTGTTTATCTCTGGCACAGGCTCAAGCCATGCCCTGGAGTTCCTGGGAATCCAATTCTATCTCATTCGCTGTTAGGAATTATAACAATATTTACGTGGCACTTAAGTTTACATTGTGCTTTCACACATCTCATTTGATTCTCACAACAGAATAGTTATTATGATACCCATTTTAGGGATAAGAAAACTAAGGATGAGAAAAGTTAAGTCATTTGACTAAGATTATATAGCTTAGGAAGTTGGGGAAATCAGAAATCAGAAAGTGGCAGTACTTCTGCCACTGCACTAAATTGTAAGTGAGTGTAGGGGGTATTCGGGAAGGGCTAGCACCTCGGGCGTGAGAGGGAGGGCTTGCCGAGCCCTTTTCAGAGCTGTTCTTCACCCTTTGCTGGCCACCTCTCACCCAGCTCCCACCTGTGGCTCCAACGTGCAGTGGCCACACACTGGTAAAACTATCTAGGCAGATGGCGGAGGCCTCAAATCCATGAGTGAGTTAGAGGGGACAGTACCCCAAGCGTGTGAAGCCTACCCCTGGTGGGGTGGATGAGAACAAGCCTTGGAGCTTAGTCAGACACTGAAGACACCAAGGTCATCGATTGCATCCCAGATCATCGCTGGTCATCCTGACTCTTGTCCTGCCACTAGACTTCAATGACTCAGAAAGAGAGAGGGAGGCAGAGGACTTTGCCCAACTCTGCCTCACGTCAATCCATTTGCACACAAGTCAAGACATCACCCCATGATGTCATTGGTCTTCTTTAAAAACAAAAGACAACAACAAGCCAAGGTGCTATCTTCCCACCCTGCGGGATTTGTGCCACAATTACATAGACATAGAGCTTCTCCTCTTTCCCAGAAGTTTAAAAACAATGGCAGCTGTCACGCTCCTTTCACAGCCCAAATGCTTGATTTGGCAGCTTCTTTAGCTTCTGAGATTCCAGGTATCAGAAAGTTGAAACTACAGAGTTCTGATTCTTCTAGATATTTCCATAGGCTGGTCTCACTCCTCCAGGTTCAATTCCTGATCCATCATTCAATCAGCGAACCCTTATTAAATGTCTAGTAAGTACCAGGCATTGTGCTAAGTATTGGAGATACAAAGACAAAAAGATCAAATAGACCATGTTTTCGAGAAGCCCATATTCCAATTGTGCAGACCACACACACACACACACACACACACACACACACACACACACTGCAAGATAATTGTAATGGGAGAAGGATCTGGTGAGGAAGGATTGATAAATTCTCATGTATGAAGCCGTACTTACACTGAGCATTGAAGGGAACTGGGAATTCTAAGAGTCTAAGATCTTCAGGCTATTACTTGGCATCTTCAGCCTTTCTCCTTAGTCCCCAAAGGTTCCAGGCTCCCAGGAACTTCAGGGAACTCCACAGAACTAAACCCCTATAGAGTTCTCTAGTGGCAGCTATCCCATTACAGGATACTTTTAAGCAACAGCACAGAATGTCCTATGAGGATTAATGAATCATGAAAACATGTACTTAAAAAAAAAAAGCTTTCACACTTTCCTGAGTAAGATACACAACATCTCACATGGTTATATGTTTGCTTGGGAGAATAAGCACAAATGATACCTCATGGTGCTACATACTGAACCTTCTGAACCCTGAGCTTCCCGAGTAAGGGAGTCATGCCGATTTAAAAATAGTGTATCTTTCCCCAGCACCTAGCACTCAGCTCTACCCTCTTTCTGCTTTTATTTGGATTCCCAACACTTAGCACAATACCTAGTGTAATTGTAAGTGATTCATAAATGCTAGCTATCTTGATTTGACTTCAGTACATGTTGAATTCCCTCTCAATTTCTTTTCCTCTGGGTGCTGGAGCAGACCACAGATCCATAAGCACCTCCTTAGCTCAATGTGAATTCTAGTCAC
Source organism: Petaurus breviceps papuanus (assembly GCF_028583685.1). NCBI lineage: Eukaryota > Metazoa > Chordata > Mammalia > Diprotodontia > Petauridae > Petaurus > Petaurus breviceps. The sequence continues at coordinate 9,546,916 of NW_027185664.1, forward strand.
CCCAGCAGCCCTCCTCCCAACCCCTACCCTTTGAGTAATATTCAAGCTCAGATATTTCAGGTGATCTTCCAAAGTCCCTGAGTCCATTTCAAAGGTCCCTCATAGTTCATTGAGGTGCCGTGCATACTGAGGCCCAGAAACTGCCTTGGCTATTACAAAGAATAAAGGCAAATAAGCAAACTTGGCTTTCAGGTATGCACTGGATTACATTTCTGTGGGCTGCTAGGTGGTGCAGTGATAAGAGTGCCAGGCCTGGAGTCAGGAAGACTCATCTCCCTGAATTCAGACCTAGCCTCAGACACTTACTATCTGTGTAACCCAGCACTGTTTGCCTCAATTTCCTCACGTGCAAAATGAGCTGGAGAAGGAAATGGCAAGTGCTTGGCTAAGAAATCCCCAAATGAGATCATGGAGAGTTGGAAACTACTGACCACATTTCTATACTGAATTCAGATAAAATATTTCAGAGAGAAGTTATAGTCACCGACACACCGATCTATAATTTAAATGATTTCTTGTTTTCTTAATGTCAAGCTATAGCTATCTGAAGTGCTATTCTAGCAGAGTATAAGCATTAGATTGCTCAAAGCAATTAACAATGTAGGGTTAAGGTGGCCCCTCACCTTTAGGTAATCGGGCAAATTGTCTTACTGCTCAAGGGTCATTGTCCTTTTCTGTAAAATGGGAGGTTTTGACTCTAAAATCCCTTTCACCTCTACATCCTCTGATTCAGGGTTTCTTCTAATCCAATCAGTTTGCAATTTCACAATCCTGTACTATTTGACAAGTGCTTCTCTTAGTCTAACCAACCATCTGATTTACAATCAGTGAATTCATCTTTCTTGAGACCAGAGTGGGCACCCTCCTATTAGGATTCTCCTTAGGATCACTGGATTGTAGACCTAGAGCTGAAATAAAACCTAGAGGTCATTGAGTCCAGCCCCGACATTTTACAAATAAGGGCAATGTTAAGTGATTCATAGATGTGGTATTTGCACTCGAGTCACTGATTCCAAATCCTGTGCTTCTTCCACAACATTACACAGTCTTCCTACCTCAGGATTCTCTGCATCCAGAACTATTCCTGATCAGAATAACATATTGTTGCAACCAAGCAACTGATGGCTGGCAGGTAAGGGGTGAAAGAGAAGCTAATCTCAGAAAGCTGGCATCTCTCCCCTTCCCATACACACACACAGGACAGTGGGAAAGAATGGCTGTATGAGAAGGGTGCTGCTATCATACACATTTCCAGCAACACAATCTCACCAGACTTGATTAGACTTTAATTTGTGGGTGATTCTATGAATAAAGAACTTCTGAAAGTAAAACCCTTAAAACAGTAATCCACCCCTCCTCCCATATACATAGTTGGGTGGGATCAAGGGAAATAGAAGGGAAAGTTGGACTGATTAGGTCTACATTCATGTTACACCAAACCATACACTGGAAAAGCAAAAACAAAACCATGTCAATAAAAACCACCATCTCCCCAGTAAAAAGCCTTGCCCAATGCCAAACAATTTTGAAGGATTATTTGCCATTTTTTTCCTTAATTTTTAAACTGAAGTCCCTTCTATACATTCAAACTGGTTTTAAATAGAAGGAATATATACAGGTCAAAAAAAGAAAATAGATATGTGATAGCAGCAAGTGGAGGTCTTAAACTTTTAGTTTCAAAATGGTAGGCTGTTTCTAAAGCTAAGCAAGTTCTTTTTACAAATTGGTTCATGCATTGTTTAAACCAGTTATTTTGGCATTAGGAGGTAGCAGAGACTACTGGAAATGGTCACATTCACCGTGCATGTAAACACAAGTCTAAACCAACTAAATGTGGGTAAAATCTGCAGTTCTCATATTGGCAGCTTTTCCAGAATGCTTTCTTCATTAGTTACAAATGGATTTACAAATTGTCTTATGCAATGTTTCTAAAGCATCATAATTTCCAAACAACTCCCAAATATTGAATGATATTTTCATGGCAATACAAAGACAGCTCAATCAATATTTATGAAAGTTTCTAGAAAATTCCATTTCCTGATCAAGAAAAGTATAAAGAAAATAATCCTTAACTACTGAATACATTGCCACAATTATTAGAGATTAACTTAGAATAGCTTCAAAGTACCTACATTATATCAAGGACAAGAGTTCTTTTATTCCCTTGGTACTGAAGATCACAGATCATAGAATGTAAAGTTGGAAAGGACCTTAGACATCATTCACTCCAAAGGCTTCATCTCATGGATGAAGAGGCCCAGAGAAGGCAAATGGCTTGTACTGTTGATAGGTGGTTTGGCTGTGGAACCAAACATCACATTGGTATGAAGCTCACTCATCCAAAGGCTCATTCCATTGTGAAACTGATGGAAGGAATCGTTCAAGCAGGACAGCCTGTCACAAGACCTAAAATAAGGTAAGTGAAGTCAAGGAACTCAGTACAGATCTGTATTATAAACTGACTCCAGTTCTGATAAGGAAGCACAAATGGGCTCCTGCTCTAATACTAATTTCTTTCAGGTGGCATTTGGTACAAGGCTTGGGATTGTCTTAGAACTGCCCCAAGTAGGCTTACTTATTGAAGTACTAATAATAGCTCACATTTCTATGGTATTTACAAAGTGGTTTTTCCACAACTGTCCTGTGAGATAGGTGAGGCCAATCTTGTTATCCCCATTTTCCAGAGAATATAACTGAGTCTCAAAAAGGTGAGGTTATCTGTTCATGGTCACAGAGCTTTTCAGTATCAGAGCTTATATTCAGTTAAGTCTTCTGGCTCCAAGTTCAGAGTATGGTCCACAAGATCTCAAAAAAGAATCTTAATGGAAGGTAGTGGTACTTAGAATACTACTGGCAAGGTATAAGGAATGGACTCTGAGGATAGTAGTAGCAGCACAAGGCTCCTGCATAGTCACTGAAATGAGCCAATGAGATGTGGTAGAATCAGCAACTCAGGGATAGTGAAAGTGTTTATGGCTAATGCCATAAACTTAAATCTAAGTGTGTTTATGTAAGTTGGATAAGCACATAGCTGGCATTCAATAAATATTTGATTGATTGATAAGAACAGAAATCTGAGAAAATATTCCCTACCCTCTGACCCTCTTGGGGAGGGCCTTATCAGCAGCCTTGCTTCCTGGAGAAGAAACCATGCCCTGAAGGTTTTAACCCTTTAACCCTTTCATGTCCAGAATGTCCCCTCAGAGGGTCCTGTTGGTGACTGTCTCACAGGTGACTTGCTGTTTCATACAGGCTCCACTATGATTCACTTCACTCTCTTATCCCATTCATCTTCCTCTATGACAGTCTTGCCATTCCACCCTTCTCTGCCCCAATGCTTTCAGATTCTGAAATCAACTCTGCTATTTTTTCCTGGAGAGTATGTGATCATTTAATAATAATAATAATAATAATAGCTAACATTTATATAGCACTTACTATGTGCTGGCTACAATGTTCAGTACTTTACAATTATAATCTCATTTGATCCTCACAACAACCCTTTAAGGTAGGTGTTATTCTTATCTCCATTTTACAGATGTGGAAGCAGGCAAACTAAAGGTAAATGACTTGCCAGGGTCATATAGTTAGTAAGTGTCTGAGGCTGGATTTAAACTCAGGATTTCCTGACTTCAGAGGAGGCATCTGCTACACCACTTATCTGCCCTTGTGTAACTTTCCAGACCAAAATGCATGTTTTCAGTTTTGTATGCTTTCTCCTCCTGTAGAACAGAAGCTCCTTGGAGACAGGGACTGATGCTGCATTTATATTTGTGTGCCCAGTACTTAGCACAACATTCAGCATACTGTAAGCACTTGCTAAATTACTTTCATTTATTCATTCATTTGATATTGTGAACTGAGATTTGAAAACCCACATAGTGTGGAGAAAAATCAAAAGGTTAGTATAGGTCAAAGAGGAAAATGAACCTAGGAGAAGTGACATTTGGTGTAAAGATAGGACAGGCCAAGTAAATTCCTAAGCTGTGGAGGAAAATGTCCCATCCCTATTTTCCAAATTATGTAGACTGCCAGTATCTCTTTGGTCAGCCCTTTACTTTCTTGGCATTTTAGAGAACCTACAATGTTGATGGTACTTCTCATAGAAATTCACCATACTTCAAGATACTACACCATTTTCCATCAGCAACTTTGCTTGGCTTGACTCCCTAGGACACACCCTTCCTCCCCAACCCCCAGAATAAGCTGATCCTCTGAAATCTCATCACCATGAAGAATGATTCAGGCAGGTATGAATACTCTATATCCTCTCGACTCACCCTCAGTTGCCTCTCCCCTCTGATTAGAGGGCTAGAATATGGAGCACTAAACTTCTCCCAGCAGGTCCCCCTGTTCAACCCTTTACAATTTGTTCTTGTATGTTGTCTTCCCCCAATAAGATTGTAAGCTCCTTGAGGGCAGGGATTATCTCTTTTTCTTATTTATAGCCCCAGACTTTACCACAGTGCCTAGCATATTCTAGGTGCTTAATAAATGCGTATCGAATTTAAATATAAAATTATACTCCATTTATTCTTTCATGAAAGAAGAAGGCCCACATTTGAGCTTTGTGAGTGGGAAGACAGTGTTGGAACCATTTACAGGTAACTTTTTTTCCTGGATTCTAAAATTCATAGGTGTTTGAGCTAACTAGGAATGCTTCAGCACTTCCATGGTTGTGCATAAACATCTACAGGCAAAACATCAAGTGCTCTGTTTATCACAGCTGCATGAAAGCCAACAAAACTGTTTCTACCGTTGAGCATCGAGATTTCTCTTTCTAAATCTACCATCCAAAACACCCTGGGTAGAAGTCATTCCTTTAGTGTTACCTTCTGGAATGTCATATACCCATCAAGTTTCCACTAAGGTTACTGAGGTTTGGAATAATCAAAACTAAGTGAGCTTGGCCAGCTACGATCCTTTATTTAAAGGCAAGTTTCTTTCTTTGAACAATGAACGTAAAAGCAAAATGTTCATTTTTGAACTGACTTAAGAGTGGCCTAAGCATTGTAAGAAGCTGTTGCTGGTTGGGATTATGATGGACCCAATGTTAGCCGTGTGCCATATTTGTTAAGTAAGAGGATAGAAACAGCAGTGGTAGGGTGTCATAGTCATTCTATTAACATTCCACACAAAAGAGAAGTGACCCAAAAAGGGGTCAGCATTTTCCCAGTGAATTGGTCTCCACAGATCTTCTCATGACATCAAACCCTCACACAGAATTCCCAAGGTAGTAGGGCACTTTTGCTTCTTCCCACTCTTGGAAAGGATTAGAAGAAAGTTATCCTACAGGGCTCTAAGTAAATGCTTGATAGTCCTCTCGAGTGGACTCCATTTCCCATCTCCATGCACTTGGACAGGCTGTCCCTTATATATCTCTCTCCACCTCTGGTTCTTAGAAAGTCTCTTTTTCTTCAAAGTTTAGCTCAGATACAATCAGATACCAAAGCCTTTCCTGCTCCTCCCCCACTTTACCTCTGTCCCTCAGATGTTAGCTCTTCCCCTACCAAAAAAAATCACCTTATACTTACATATGTATTTTATCTGTAGTTTACATACATGTTGATTTTATCTAACCTGAAAGAATTAAGGTTTTTGAGGGCAAGGACTGTCTTGCCTTTGCATCTGTATTTCCAGTGCTTAGCATGTGCCTAGACCTTAGCAGGAATTTAATAAATGTTCAAATAGTTAGAGACAATTCAAAGCTAACATCTTTATTCTGAGATCTAGTCTATGTTAAGAAGAAGTCACTATAATTGTCCCCAAATAAGCTTGTCCCATGAGGAAAACAGAAAGGCTCTGATTTTTTTCCAGGTCCTCTAAGTATAAATAGAAGAGGCAGTTGATTTCATGGGTTGGTGTCAAGGATATCCTGAAGACCTAAATGTGGTGAGGGAAAGTCACTGTTAGAACATAGTTAATGCCTGAAATTCTACTTTCACCCAATTAGCCTAGGACTTTTATCCCCTGATAAAGTGCAGGGATAGCCAGAGACATGTTGGAGCCAATTTGAATTGGATGATGAGAGCTGATTGTTAAATTTTCATTGAGAGCATTTACCTGAAATCAGGAAACAATACAAAAACAGGGCTTGACTTATTGTTTTATTGATCCTTTATGTCTAAGAAAGTGAGGGAAAAAATGTTAATAATGTTCATCAGTGCTTCAGACTCACTCAAAGAGAAACAGATCCATGCAGTCCGTATGTCAACTTAGAAAACCACAAATCAACATTATTAATGTTGTGTTGTTTTTATTTATTTTGTTAAACATTTACCAATTACATTTTAATTTGGTTGGGGGTAGGAATTTTGTGAGGCCTTCTCTAGGTAAACAGAATTTGATACTTTAAACTTGAAAGTGTTCTACCATTTTCTTTTAAGAGAGCAGCATTTACCAGCATACCTCACTCACTTAACACCATGAAATGATCCCCTAAAATTGTGACAGTAGACAAGGCAACAGTTAACACAGGATCATCAGGTTCCTTAGGGATCATTTTATAAATGTGACATTACTAATCTGTGGTTTCTTGACCTTGATGAAGGCTTTACTTCTACTTCATTAATGACTATTTGAAATGAGTTTAATCAGAGTATTATATGAATAGGGAACAGAGCATTGGGTTTGAGAATAAGAGACATGGGTTTGAATTTCAACTCTATTCCTGTGTTACCTTCCACAAATCATTTCCTCTGGACCTCATTATTGTAGGCCTTCTAGGTCCTCGGATGTGGATTTTGACTGAGTCCAAGTTTTACAGAACAAATCCTTTTATTAAGGGATTTGTTCTGTGAAGTTTGGGTTCAGTCAAAGGGACACACTTGAGGACCTAGAAGGCCACATGTGGCCTTGAGGCTGCAGGTTCCTTACCCCTGTGTAGATGTTGAAACTGAGGGCTGAATAGACTAAGTGTCTTGCTGGGGCTAAGCCTGACAATGAACCAGCCAGAGAACTAGGGTAAGAAACTACATTACCTGAGTTCCAACACAGTGGTCTTGCCAGGACACGATGCTGCCTCTCTTCCCAGAATGATCTGCAGCCCATTGTAACAAGTCACCTCCTAAGCATTGTAAGTTAAAACAAGAAAACTGGCATTGAAGGATTCAGTAGCTTGCCCAATGATGAAGAAAGAGTCAAAGGTAGACCAGGATTTGCATGTTGAGCCTCTGCTAAGTGCCCTGAGGCCCAAACACAAGAATGAAATGTGAGACTGTGGAAAGACCATTGGACATGGAGCTTCTTAAGTATGAAATGAAGACTGCTTGAGCCTGAGTGCCATCTCTGTCCCCTACTACCTGTGTGAACTTGAGTACAGAATTTCACATTTCTGAGCCTCAGGTTCCTTATCAGTGAAAAACAAAAAGTTGTACCTGTTGATCTCTGAGGTACTTTCTAGTTCAAGACTCTATGCAAGCAAAATGGGTGGTTTGAATAGCATGTTATTCTATTTCACTCTTGTAACAGCATGATTGTGAGAGCAATCCAAATGGATTTAGCAAAGGAATAGTGCTAAGTGTGATACTGAGCCCTTTAAATAATCTAATGAGGAAAATCTCAGCATCTTCTTTTTAGAAAATGTCTTTCTTTTCTCAGGATACTCTCTATTTCTCATAGTCCAATCAGAAAATGTCCCGAAGCATTTAGATGTGTTGTAATGACCTAACTTACATATTAACAGCATCAATGACTACCTAGGTAGTATAATTTCAGGGATACTTTGTTGTTGTTTTTGTTCAGTTGTATCTCTTTGTGACCCGGTTTGTGGTTTTCTTGGCAAAGGTACTGGAGTGGTTTGCCACTTTCTTCTCCAGCTCATAAGGAAGCTGATGAAAACAGGGTTAAGTGACTTGCCCAGGGTAACCCAGCTAGTAAGCTCTAAGACCACATTTGAACTCATTTCTTCCTGACTCCAGGTCCAGAACTCTATCTATTATATCACCTAGATGCTCTAGGAAAGCCCTAAGATATCTTCTCTCTCTTTATGCCCTCGATCTTCCTGTACCCTTTGATTTCCTCCCCTCAAAGTTTCATAATCAGCTATTCAAAGATCCTTTGGATCCTTTGAGATTTCAGGGAGCCATAATATCTCAAATTCATATCAGTAACTTATATTTTAGTATGTAATAATGGCACAAAAGGGGATTTTGGTAGGTGAGAGAAAACTTGAAGAACTAAGTATCTAGGAAATGAGTGGCTGCTGTGATAAAGGGTATGTAAGGCTCAGAGTCTGGAAACACAAACTACCAACATCATAGTTTTGTCCAAGATTCCCTTTGCCTCTGACTTGGAGCCAATCTGAACCACCTGAGAGAACATAACTCAAAGGAGCCTGTCATTGCCTAGTCTACAAAATATTTTTCTAATTAAAGCAAAAAAAAATTTGTTTTGGAGTCCTTAAACTGTATGTCTAATCAGACGGCAAAGGATAATAAATAGTACTGTTCCTTTTAAGTCCACTACCCTCCTTAGCAGAACCACATTGGAATTATGTTTGATGTTTTTGTCTTTACCTTTATATTGCCAGTGTCTAGTAGATGCTTAATAAATACTTGTTGATTGATCTGACCCTGCTACATGGTAAAGTGGCAGTGAGAAAATTAACTGAATTATTTGGGATTTACCCAGACTGTCAGTAGCATACATTGGCCCAAACCAATTACCTAAAATAATTTGGAATTACCAGAAACTTCCCCACTGACTATGATGAACCTTACCCTCATACCTATAATCATATGGAATTGTTGGAGATTATGAAGTTTTCAAGGTAGTGAGCAATGGGAATGAAATTAACAAAATTAAGAAAAGGATTTTTATGTTGTGTTCTTAGTATTTGGAATTTTTTTTTTTGTGGGATTCAGAGTGCTTCAGGTCTGACTTCTTCCTAACATACAAGAATATGCTCTTTCTATAGGTTTCCTTCCTTCCTTCCTTCCTTCCTTCCTTCCTTCCTTCCTTCCTTCCTTCCTTCCTTCCTTCCTTCCTTCCTTCCTTCCTTTCTCTTTCTTTCTTTCTTTCTTTCTTTCTTTCTTTCTTTCTTTCTTTCTTTCTTTCTTTCTTTCTTTCTTTCTTTCTTTCTTTCTTTCTTTCTTTCTTTCTTTCTTTCTTTCTTTCTTTCTTTCTTTCTTTCTTTCTTTCCCCTCACTTTCTCTGTCCCTCTATCTCTTTTCTCCCTTTCATTCTTTCTTGTCTTAAGATTTCCTCCTGGAGGTTGTTTGACAACAAAGCAACTATTTCTGCAAATTTTTATAAACCTCTTTTCTCCCTAGCATCCCCCCTCCAGTTTGTTTTAACGTTAAACACCCCCTGCTCCTTTGCCTCCCTAGCACAGCGATGTCTGCTGCCTTGCTCAGGGAGGACCCCATTACCCAGTGATTTATGGCTGGTGACTAATTAGGAGCCTGTTGCTCTGGTCTGAGGCTGAGATCAAAGGAGCCATGTGTCAAACTGAAGGGAGGGGTGGCCAGGCTGAGGCAGGAGGGTGGTGCTGTTTGTTTGTAATCCTAACCAGAGGAGAACTCAGCCATAGCTGCTTAATTGGGAAAAGACTCTACATCTGAAAAGAGGCATGAAAGCAAAGCCTGTTCTATGAAAAGAATCGGTGGGTTTTGCAAATCAACAATATTTAGTGGTAGGTGAACCCTCCCGGGACCAGGGCTGGACGGTTTGAATTAGTACTTAAAGGTTTGAAGGGAAACGTGAAATGTATGAACACTGAGTATAAAAACATTGCCCGAATGGGCTCACTTAGGAGATTTCTGGTATTTCCTTCTTCTGGTCAAGCCGGAAATGCCATGGGAACAACTGCAATATTTCAGTACTTCTGTATCTGTCATCCAATTTTTCCAATGAATATCAATTCTTTCGGCTCTCTGCCCATTGAAACCCCAATGAGGAGGTCGGTCCTAGGGCAGAGGTATGGAGTGAGCTGGAATGTCAGATTCTGAGGGATACAGGGCCTGCCAAGGGGCATACAATGGGCAGCATGGGTACAGATGGGTTGTGAGTGGGAGCTTAGGAGCTCCCATAAAGTAAGTCAGCTTGTAGGATCAGGATAGAGAGGTGAGGGAGATTTCATATGCTATGTCTTTATAACTCTGTAAATTACCTTGGAATAATAAGAAAATGCTCTGGAGTAGGAGTCAGACAAGCTGATCTCTACTCTCATCTCTTCTTCTAGTCAACTACATTACTTTGGTCAAGTTACAACCTCTCTGGGCCTCAGTTTTCTTATAAAGCACTTTGGAAATGTTAGTTATTAATTTGATTGTAGTATTATTAATCTGTAAAATGGAAAGAGACTAGACAAGGGAGGCAATATTGGGAAGTTCTTTGGTTTTGGAGTTAGAAGTCTGCAGTTGAAATCCTTCCTATATGACCTTGGGCAAGTCATTTAATCTTCCTAGGCCTCAGTTTCTTCATCTGTAAAATGTAGGGGTCATATTAGATGGCTTCTGAGGTCCCTCCCACATCTCTGATCTACATCTCTGATCTGGTCTACATCTCTGATTCTATGACAAAAAAACCTTCTCCAGATCTAACATTTTATGACCATTTGTGGCAGTGTCATGATTGTGGTTAAAATTCAGGATTGTTGTTTAAATTAATGTTTCTATAAAGCCATGCCTCCAAATAATTACATTAGCTTTTTCTTCTAGAACATATTCATTGAGTAGAGATGGAAAATGGAGTTATATTTAAATGTTTAGCTCTGCAAGACGAACACACTCAGATTCAAACATACACAGCATACAGATTGCATGGGATTGAACCGAACAGACCTTGTCAGTGTTCACAAAGTAAATAAGAAGCAATCTCAGACCTTGTTCACCTTGTAAAACTACAGATGTCCAGATGATGAGATTAGGAACAAGACTGAATGAGATAAAAGTCCTTCCTTTAGATTTTTGAAAGCCAAAGTGCTATGGAGAATGCACTAATGCCAACCCCTGGCAAGCCGTCCATCACTGTAGCACATGTCAGATAAAGTAGAAGGACAGAGAGAGCCACAGTTGATACTCAGAAGAATTGAGCCCTTTTGGATACTATGTGCATATTTCAAAGGATACAGGCAACCAGCAGAGCTGTTGTCACTTCTTCTCACACATGACCCATATACCATGCTGCCATCTAGTGCCCACTAAATAATGTCTTTGCCACTTAGAAGATAAAGAGGATTAAAAAAAAAAGAAAAGAAAGACAGGAAGAGGAAGGGAAGAAGGAAATAATAAATGAAGAAAGGAAGGAAAAAGAAGGAAGGAAGGAAGGAAGGAAGGAAGGAAGGAAGGAAGGAAGGAAGGAAGGAAGGACGGAAGGACGGAAAGACCAAGTCTTTCTAGAATGGGGTTGAAGTTTAAATCAAAAGTAGATAAAAATAAGAAGCCATTGGAATGGGGTTCTAGAAGCTGAATATATAAATCATTGTCCACTATAGAAGGCACCAAGGAAAACTATAGGTTCTCAGATTTTATAAATGACATATGAGTGTTGACTGAATTTACCATTAAAGTCAGTGAAAGGTGGCTATCTTAGATTTGATAGAATATTTCAAAAATGTTTAACAGATTAAACATCTTTCCAAGACATGTGTACAACAATGGATACATATCCTTGATAAGGCAAGTAATGGGTAAAATTATGCTAATCAGAAAAAAACCCCAACCTTACAGGGTGAGTAATTTAGTAACCTCTTCCTGAGTATAAGAGCTTATTTTAAAGTTCCAAATGGCACCATAAATGTAGTCAGGCATATATTTCCATACTGATACTGGATAATAAACACAGTCGGAGTCTAAAGTACCTTGAGGGACCTCCCACCGTGCTTATTATCCTGTACTTCTCCACTAATTACTAGAGCCTAAACTTTAATACTCATGTATTTGTTTACCTAACACTTTGGCAAGTCCTATCCATCTTGGTTTTTTTTTTTTTTTACCTTTTCTGGAAATAGAGCCAGGAACATGTAACGCAACAATTTCATTTCCATATAAACTCAAGCACTTTTGTTTATTCTTCTTTTTCTCTGGCTTGCTACATGGAGTGACTAATCCATCAAGATTCTGGCCACATCCATCTAATAATATGCCTTATTTTTCAGTGAATTTGCTCTTTTTTATCTACTATGCCCTCCTTTACTTTCCCACGTGACGGTGTTGGACAGTAAGGCAGAGATAGTAAAAGGAAGATGGCTGACTACCTCATCCTGGGGAAGACAGTCCATATCCTCAATAAAGTATGGAAGTACACAATAAGAAAGTATGGACAAAGTGAAATTAAGAGAAATTGACTCAAGCTTTAACTCTCTTCTCAGGTGAACTAAAAACTCAGCACATGTTAACACAAGTCAGGAAAAAGAAAAAAGAATTATGAGATATATAATATATTCAATGGATGGCTCACTGTGGCTGCTCTTAATGATCTCTATGGATTACCATGTGATTGATACTACTGCAGAGATCCCAATCATTTGTGTGCATCAGAGAATAGATAGAAATAAACCTAAAGATGGAAAACTCCAAAGTTTTATGTGGAGGGGGCTGTCCTCTCACGGGAGAAGGATTGAGAGATGGACTGTCATATGTGGGTAAGAGACAAAAGTCAGAAGTGACTCCAAAATTGTGAGCTTGGGGAACTAGGAAGATGGTGGTAGCACTACAGGGAATGGAGAAATTGGGAAATTGTCAAGTATTTGGGAGACAAGATGAAGGAGAAAGGAAGACAAGCTTGGTCAGTCAACAAACATTTATTAATGAACGACCTACTGTATATCAGGCACTGGATTACAAAGAAAGGTAAAAGATGGTCCCTGTTCTGGAGGGGCTTATAATCTAAGGGGGAGACAATGTGCAAATATTATGTGTAAACAAACTATATGCAGGATAAATTGGAAATAATCAACAGAGGGAAGGTACTAAAATTGAGGATCAAGAAGGGCTTCTTGTAGAAAGTGAGATTTTAGTTGGTACTTGAAGAATCCAGGAGACAGATGAGGAAAGAGAGAATTCTATTCTTGCGGGAAAGTCAGTGAGACTTCCTGGAGCTGGGAGAGCTGGAGCAGTTTTAAACATGCTATAATTCAGGTACTAGAAGGATATTAAAGTTCCAAGTTTTGCTGTTGTGTTGTTTTTCAGTTGTTTCTGTCATTTCCAACTCTGTGTGGCCCTTTTTGGGGTTTTCTTGGCAAAGATACTAGAGTGATTTGACATTTTCTTATCCAACTAATTTTACACATGAGGAAATTGAGGCCAACAGGGTTAAGTGACTTGCCCGGGGTCATGCAGCTAGTAAGCATCTGAGTCTGGATTTGAACTCAGGTCTTCCAGGCTCCATCCATTGCATCACCTAGCTGCCCAAAGCTCCAAGTAACTATATTTAAATTGAACACATACTTTTTTTTAGCAACTACAATATTTTAGCCCCATACTGGGTACTGCAGAAAGGTGGTAAAAATGAAATATATGTGCTTCTCTTATTCTTTGTAAGGCTTAATGCCTGCCCTCAAACAGCATACAACAGTGTATATTTCTAACGCCTAATTTCACAGAATAATTCCTGATTTTCCCCTGCATCTCTCCTTGTTTTCCAATACTTTGCTGTCAGTTGAAATTATCATTATTAAAAATTACTAGGTGGCATTCCACATGTGAGGTTCAATTCTCTAAACCATCTGTGCTATGTTGAACATGACCTATGCCCATGTGATGTCTCTTGTTAAAGTCTAGTCATTGGAAGGTCCATCTTGGATTGACTAGGGACTGTCACGTGAAAGACAGAGAGGCCATGTTGTGTAGTGGATAAAGTCTAAGTCCTAGGAGGACCTGAATTCAAGTCCCACTTCTGGCTCATACTCTCATTCTGAACAAGAAGCTTAACCTCTCAGAATTCTAGGTAACTCTCTAAAACTATAAGTTGCAGAGAAAGTACCAACATACACTGGTAAAGGGAACTTCCACATGTGGCAGTTCCTTAAACAAACAACAGCAAAAACAACAAAGCCTATAGGTCTTGTCACTATTCTCTGTGAAAAACAAAAGAGAATTATTGTGTTGTTCTAGAAGGTAGAACTAGAACCAGTGAGTGAAAGCTTTTTTGTTTTCATACAAGTACAATTGCAGCAGCCTTTTGAACTGTTCAATGATGGAATTTAAATCAATTAAGTTTAATTCAACTAAAAATTATTATGAAATGCCCACCATGCAAAAGAGACTGTGCTTTGTGCTAAGGATACAGAGTTGAACAGTGACAGAATCCTTGCCTTCAAAGAGCTTATATTCTATTAAAGGGCAGCACAACATCTGCACAAATAAATGTGATGAGAGCACAGGAGAAATCTAGATAAAGTGCTATAGGAAAGCTGGGTTGTGAGAAATCATTTTTAGCTTAGGGGAGGATCAGGACAGCTTTATGGAGGAGGTAGCACCCCAGTTGGACCTTAAAATAAAAGTATGATACTTCAGTCTTCCTTTGCTTGAATCCACAGAGGGAAGAGAGATTGAAGGCAGGGAGACCTGCTAAGAAGCTATTCTAATAGGTCTATTATTAACAATAGGTCTATTATTAATAATCATAATTCTAATAATAACCTGACAAAAGTGATAGCAGAGTGAATAAAAGGGAGCTAATATATATATATGAAAGGTATTGGGAAGGTAGGATCTACAGGACTTAGCAACTGGTTGAATTTGGGGAAGGGGAAAAGGGAGGGAGAGGGAAGAATCAAATATAGGCAAGATTTTGACCCTGAATGCCTGAGAACATGGTAGTATAATCAACAGAAATACAAATTTTAGGAGGAGGAAGCCATTTTGGAGGGAAGGAAGATGAGTTCAGTCTTAGTCATGTTGAGAATGAGTTGTAAGCAGGGCATCTAGGTAAAGAATTCCAGCAGGAAGTTAAAAATCCAGACCTAGAGTTCAAGAGACAACAAGGGTTGGGATGAGCTAGAGTTTTAGGGAGTGGACTCTGTGTCAATGGAAGCATTTCATCCGAGGCTGGATAACCACCAATCAGAAACACTATGGAGCAGGGGCCAGCAAACTCTGGTCCATTTTACCACCTGTTTTTGTATGACCTGCAAGTTAAAAATGGCGGCTTGTGTGCCACACAAAAAAACAGGCAGCAGGCTGTATTTGGCCCGTGATGTAGTTTGCCACCCTCTGTTACGGAGAGAATTCCTGTTTTGGATGGGAAGTTGAATTGCGTGACCTCCAGGGTCTTTCCCAGTCCTAACATTCCAGATCCTAAGAGGGATCAAATAAATGCATTAATGAGGCTTATAAATAACAGAACTTGTGATAAGAACACTGCCTCTGAGCACTCTATCCCCTAATCTTCAGTTAGCCCCTTCTCCTTCATTCTTTCAAAAAAGAACAATAGGGGCGGCTAGGTGGTGCAGTGAATAGAGCACCAGCCCTGGAGTTAGGAGGACCTGAGTTCAAATACAGCCTCAGACACTTAACACAAAAACTAGCCATGTGACCTTGGACAAGTTACTTAACCCTAATTGCCCTCCAAAAAGCAAAATAAAAACAAAAAACTGAACAATGTTTATTGTGTCCCAGAGTAGTTACTCAGGCCTTGTCAGTTAAATACTCTTAAGATGCTCTTATGAATTATGACCAAGGTTTGATATCAAAGTATTTTTGTGTCATGGATTCTTTTGGCAACCTGGTGAAGCCTATAGACCTCTTTGCAGAATAATGCTTTTAAATGCATAAGATAAAATGCATAGAATTACCAAGAAAACAATTATTTTCAAATATAGTTAGAAACATGTTAAAACAAAATAGTTCATGGGCTTCAGGTTAAGAGCCCCTGAATTAGGTAGATCTTAATTTTGTTCTTAGGTTATGTATCTGAGTTACTCAGAGGATGGTATAAATATAACCAAATTAATAGATTCAGCCATTGCACTGGTCTATCAATATCATGAAAAGAAGTACTCTGTCCCACAAAGACTATATATTGAGCCTCTATTAATTTTCTCATAATTGTTTGCTCCAATAAGGGCAATGAGGGGGGTAGTTGGCACAGTGGATAGAGTGCCAGTCAGGAAGACTCATCTTCCTGACTTTAAATCTGGCCTCAGATACTAGCTGGGTGACCCTGGGTAAGTCACTTAACCTGTTTGTCTCAATTCCTCATCAGTAATTTGAGCTGGAGCTTTGCCATGAAAACCCCAAATGGAATCACAAAGAATTGGATATGACTGAAAAAGATTAAAAATAACAACAAAGAGAAATGGGTTAGTAGTCTCTTCTCAGAGAGAATGAAGAAAATTTTGCTTGGGCTACTGTATTCTTGAAGAAGCAGCCATGCAGAAAGGAAGCAAAGGGCTGGACAGCCCTGGCAGTGACTGGACAAAACCTAATAAATCATAAATCTAGAGCTGGAAAGGACTTCAGAGAACACATCTTCCAGCCCTCTCATTTTACAAATAAGTAAATGGAGGCTTGTGATAGGTAGGGAGTTTACTGAGCAGGCCTGTGCCATGGTTCAACCTGAACTTTTGGTCCAGGTATGAGGTGATAAAGACCTGTACCAGGGTGGTGGCTATGTTAGAGAAGGGAAGGGGTGATCCCTAATAGATATTGTGAAGAAATACAGGACATGGCAACAAATTGAATACGGGAGATGAGAGAGTGTGGAGTTATGAATAATTACTAGTCTCAGTGGCTAAAAGGATGGTGATGACTGTAAAAGTAACAAGTAAGTTTGGAAGAGGGGAAGGTTTTGGGGTAAAGTTAATAAGTTTAAGAGACTCTTAGTATCTATTCAGTCTATTCCATTGAAACCTTATTACCTTCCAGCTACCTGGAATGTGGGTCTAGTCACATATTGGTTCCTTTTAATTTGGCTGCCACCAAAACAATGTAGGCCATTGGCTTAGACCTCAGGAGAAGGCTCTTTGTTAACTGGACTAAACCCTCTTACTTCAAAACATACTTGTCTTTTAAAAGGGGAAGGTGCACCCAGTGAACATTAAATCCTGTGAGGACCTTGACATCCACAAGGGAGTGTTTTGCTTTCAGCCTTCAAGGGAAACTGAGGAGCAGTAATAGAGAATCTAGTGAGATGGAAAATAATTACACATAATCTGACTGTTCATAATGATTTCTTGTCCGGGTTAGGGGTGACAAATTTTAAAAGACTGGCATATCGCCTACATATTACCAGGCTGGTGACCAGCAATAAATAAAGGAATGAATGAATATGTGAATGAATAAGCAAGTGAACAAACAAATAAATAAACCTGATTGTAGAAACCGGAGAAGATTGTGAAGTGCTGGAATCAGCAATAGCAAATAATACATACATCAATGAAATCGTAAATCTCCCAAATAGGAAGTAAGCATTACCCAATACAATTTGACTACAGAATATGTCAGACAGGAGAACAATAACAACCTAAGAGACCAACCCTTTTTGCCAGACTTGCTGAACTTTTCTGAGGACTTTTCTTTATCTTCTCCACCTTTTCCACCTTGTGCAGTAGACACAGACACAAGAAGTCATTCATTCTTTCCCTTAAATAGTGATTCTTCACCCTGGGTTTCTAATTCTTAGTGGAATGTTTCTACTCTCTGTTTGAGAGGTGCTAGCCTCTCCTAGCAGAGATTTAAAACAAAGTACGTTAGAGTTAAAAGGAAGTCTCAGAGACCATCTAGTTCATCCCATTAATTTTGTGGAGGCAGAAACTCAGTCCCAGAGAAGGCGGAGTGAGTCTGCTGAGGTCACCCAGCTAGTTTGTGGAAGAGTCAGGATATCAGATTCCACAGTGTTTTCACTTTGTCTTCTGGGGCCTGGCACATAGTGGGTGCAATGTAAATTCTAGCTATTATTTATTATTACTATTTTCTGATTGATGCTATAGAACTGAGTTTCATATGATGGAGCTTGTAACATAGAGTCTGGCATAAGAACTCTAATAAGAAAGGCAGTGAACTTCAATTTCTTTTGGCAAAAAATGATCTTGGGGAAATATCTTTAAACTACCTCCATAGAAAAGGAAGTAAAGAATACTTCTTATAGAAGGCCTCTAGTCAATCTGAACCATGGTACATTTGCAAGTTAAAATAGTTCGGGATGGATAGAGTTCTCAGGTCACTGAGACTGAATTCACAGAGAAGAATAGTTTGCCGTTTTTCAAAAGTCATTGTCATTTACACAGCATTGTAAACACTGACAACTCTGTGCAGTTGTTTTATGTGTAATGTACTAAACAAAGGACTACTCTCTGATCCTGAACAATTTCCAATCTATCACCACGAGTGGAACGAGAATTCAGAACAATGTAGTACAGACCAAGTGTGTGCTCACTAGTGGTCATTGTTACTGAAATTCTTCACAGGAGTGGATGTTTCTGGAGGTCTGTGAAGGTTTTAGAAAAAGGAATGTTGGCTGATATTAAATTGGCAAATAATTATAGGTAGAAGGAATTGTATGAAGGAACAAACCAAGAAATCCAAGGGAATAGAAGACCAAGAATGATTGGTGTGAGATGTTAAGGGGAGTGTGGGAAAAAGAAGAGGTCAAAGATGTCAGCCAGAAAGAAAGCATAAATGTCTATGGGAAAAACAGAGGATGTGAAAATCTAGTGAAACCAATGGCTGAAGCATTCAACAATTTAAGAGAATGAAAAGTTTTCAAAAGTAGAAAAATAAGCAAAAACAAATCAGTCCACATTTGCCTACAACTAGATGGGCTGTATCAAAATTGATTCAGTATTTGGGGCCATTGATGCAATCAACTGTAGTAGCACAAAGGAAAAATATCGAAACAAGTACTGTTAGCAATATTAATCGAAGAAGTTTAGAGTTGAGAGAGATTGTCTAGTCCAAGTCTCTCATTGTACACGAGAAATTAAAGTTCAGAGTAATTACATGATTGACTAAGACAGCTGAGGCAGAAGTAGGACTAGAACCCAAGTCTTGACATTCCAAATGCAGTACTCATTCTATTTCATTATTCTCCATTGTATTATCATTAAAAAATAGAATTTGAAAATGGTGCTCACATAGATAAACAGCATAACATTAAGCAAAACGAGAATTCTCTTCTTTCAAAGATTATAAAATGCCCTTCTCTTGAGAAAAAAGATAAACACACTTCAATCTAAGTATCAAATAAGTTAGTTCCAATCTTGAAGGTAGGGAAATTGGTTAAGTGACTGACATTAATACTGCTAGCCTGTTGTGAGTTCCTCATGGGCATTGTATCGTTTTTCTAATAGTGTTATTGCTCAGTCATTTCACTTGTGTGCAACTCTCTCTCAGTTGTCTCTCAGTTGTGACCCTGTGTAAGTTTTTCTTGGTAGAGATACTGGAATGGTTTGCCAGTTCCTTCTCCAGCTCATTTTATAGATGAGGAAACTAAGGCCAACAAGGTTATGTGACTTGTCTATGGTCACACAGCTAGTAAGTGTCAGAGGCTGGATTTGAACTCAGGAAGATGAGTCTTCCTAACTTCAGCCCTGAGCTCTATTCACTTCTCCACCTAGCTGCCCATTTCTAATAGCAGTAATGGAATTGTACTGATCTATTCTTTGTGATTAGAGCATTAGCTCTATGTCATATCTGTGAAACAGAGAAGAGCCTTGAACATAGTAGACAGTCAAGCAAAGTTTTTGTTGTTTATACCTTGATTACATATAGTACAAATGTGTGACCTTTATCTCATTATCATTCAATTGATCAATAGAACTGTTACCAAGTAAAATATGCAGGATAAAGGAAGAAAATTTTGCCATTGTACACTAACAAGTAATTGAGTTGGTCACAAGTGGTCAGCATTGCTGGTTATCCATGTAGCTTTATGTTCTTTTGCTAGAGACTAATATTGCTAGCTTAGTTGATGAAATTTAAAGCTTTCAAGTCAAATAAATTGGATTACCACCCTTCAGTTGGATTAAGATAAATCTTTTTCCAAATTTTTGGCCTGTTTGCTTTAGCTAGGCCTGAATCCTACAAACTCTGCTTTTGATAACCATGTTAAAGTAGTGGGGAATGAGCTAGATGGAGGATATGTGAGAAAGATTAAAATAGAAAATGCATAATCAACAAATGAGTTTTCAGGGGTTTGTAAAGAGCTCTTTAGAACCTGGAATCCTTCAGTAATTGCCTTCATTACCCTTGACCCTGGAACTCTATTCCAAAGTAAATTTAAATGGAGATTAATAAGGGATTTATGAGGAAGAGAAGGTATTACCAGTAATTCTCATGTCTGTCCTCCACAAATTCAATAACGGTTTCCATGAGGTAGATAGGATTAAGGGGTATATGTGACTTTAGCCTGGCTGTGTAATAACACATTCTCATTCTCACTCAATCTCCCTGCTCAGTGTATAGAATTATGTGTTCTTCACTTGCAGTTTCTTCTCAGGATTCTTATTTGGTTAATGCCCAGCCAAGTTCACAAGGTCACAAACAGAGTTTCCACTTAACTGCATCAACTGAAGACTGGAGTCTCGCAGTCTGGGGCATCCAAAACTCTTTTGCTCTCCATTGCAAAGACTCTAGAAAGTATTTTATTTCCACGCAGCTGATGATGTGGTCTATGTGTTAGAAAGTCTGTATTCCAAATTAAGCACCCTGTGCTAACTTGTTCCTGGTTTATCTTTCCAAACTAGTACATAAATGGATATCTTCTCTAGAGTTGGCCTTAGGCAGAATGCTCAAGTAGGCCAAGCTTGCCCCACCTTTCCTCCCCTCTTTTGTGCTCTTCCACTTTGCCTGAGATTGAACCCTTGCTCAGCTACTGATTCCCACTGCGTGACCTTGGGTAGCTTGTCCTAAATTGTCCATAAATTCTCAGGGTCTTAGTTTCCTCACCTTAAAAATGAGTTGGTTGGTCAAAGTGACATCTTGGATTCCTTCCATCTCTGAATACTTTCTCTCTCTGGTGCTTTGTGGGGAAAAGAGGCTTTCAAAACATGCCCCAAGAACTGGCTACTGGTAAGGCCAAAGCTGCTCTTATTTAATCACCTAATCTGAATCATTATCCACTCGAGCAAGTAGATATTTCAAAGGCTGCTATAAATCAATACATTGGTTGCATAGAAATATATTCTCTTAGTTTAAGTTGAGCCAATCTCTTAGGTCTTAGACTTTATATCTTTTTATTGGAAATGAATCTTTGGCAGAGCTAGATGAAGCTTGTTCCCCTGGATTATGATCGAAATTAAAGCAAACAATGTTGCTATAGCTATCTGATACCAAGCTGATGGGGATCTTCAACATTACCCCTCATGCATCAGGTTGAAAAAAGTCACCATGATGCGCACAGAGCCATGTATGCTCACGAAATCGATTCCTTTTCTTCTAGGCATGAAAACTCTTGGAATGTTTTTTTGCTTTAAAAAATTGCCCAAAGAATGCAATAAAAATGGAATCTGTGCTTAAAAATAACAAGTTCCCCTTTGAACACGGAGCTTCCTGGGGAAGAAGAGCAGAATGGACCTGCACAATTATTTTTCAAGCATCTGGCAAAGAACCATTCAGACTTAGAGGACCTCCACAGCTGAGCACAAAATGACAGCTGAAATCTAAAACACGTTGCAAAGATCAGAGCCATGACTGAATGCTTCATTTTGATGTTTGAGCCAGGGTCCCAATATGTGCTATGTTGACTTTATTTAAGAGGGAAGCTTTACTCCAGTGGGCTTTCTCTCCAGCACCAACTACTGCCCTTGTTCTTTTCCATTCTTCAGTCAGAGAGCCTCCTCAGGAGGCGGTTGTCATCAGAAAGGACTCGGTGGTACTCAGGAAAACAATAAGCAGCTCCCTACATCCACTTTTTCCCCTCAAAATTATAGTCTAGGAGTTTAGGGAGAGGGCATTCCTCCAAGCGTTCTAATGAGAGAACATTTCTTTTTTTCCAGTCATATTGAAGCCCTTTTGTCAATTCTGGATCTTTACATTTTCTTTTTTGTGGGTGTCAGGGATACCGTTAGCAGTTTGCTGACAGGTAAGACCCCCTTTTCAAAATAAATGGTTTTAAATTCATAGATTATAAACACACACATATGATTACAAAAGAAACCGATTACATTTAAATAGTTATCAAAATTCGTGAACCCCAGAGTAAGAACCCCTGACCTATAGTAGTAACTAAAGTGACTATTTATACCTCATATTGTGCTAGACAGAAGCAGAAATGGCACTCACTCTCCTTGGAGAGCTACTGTCTACTCGGAGAAACAAGACTGTGCACATAAGACACAGCTAAGAATCAGAGTCAATCAAAAGTAAGTGTAGTTGTTGAGTTGATATAGAATATTGTAGATGGGACAGAGTGATTGACAAGGCATCAGAAAGACCTGGGTTTAAATCTTATCACAGAGACTTATTAGCTGTGTGGTCCTGTGCAAGTCACTTAAACTCTTTCAGCCTCAGTTTCCTTATCTGCATAACAGGAATAATAAGGCCTGTAGCAGTTCCTGGTAGAGTTGTAAGGATAAAAAAAAAAAAGGAGAGTGAGGGATAATTTGTAAAGTGCTTGGCAAACTTTAGAGCTCTATATAAATACTTGTTATTATTATTGTTGGGAAGAAAAGCTTGGATTTGGCCAAGTCACATTATCCTCTAAAGTTGCAGTTTTCTCATCAGGAAAATGGGGACAATACATTTCGTTCCTCCTAATTTGCAGGGCTGTTGTGAGGAAAATAATTTTTTGAGTTTTTTTTTGTTTGTGAACCTCAAGACACTATAAATATGACTCAAAATCATCATAAAGTATCACAGCTTTTGAGCTACAAGGGGTTCTATAGAACTCTATAGGACAATCCCTACCCATTCTGCAGAACAATCACTCTTTATGGGGAGGCGATGTCACACAATTAGTAAATCACAGAATCAGGACTTAAACTTTTACCTTCTTACTTTGTTTGCTGCTCTTTCCCCTGAACCATATGATGGGCATAAATGTGAGTTTTTATCATTTCGTGGTTCAGAGCATAAGTGAAGGATGTAAGCTCCTCAAGAGTGGGGGCTATTTTGTTTATTGTAATTCTATCTCCAGTGTCTAGCACGGTGCTGGGTGCATAGCACGCATTCAATAAACACTTGTTAAATAATTGTTTGAGGGAGATCAGTGTAGTGAGCCAGGGCAAAGACAAGGCATTTCTGTGCCCTAGGCGAGGTTCAAAATTGTGTTGTTTCTTCCCAAAGAATATCTCTCTCGCCACATGTTACTATGCAGTAGAAGCTTTGAGCTTTCACTATAATATGTGAGAGCTGACATCATAAAATAAATTCCTAAGAATAAGGGAGGGTAACATTAAAATATGCATGTAAAGAGGGATCATCTGATGAATTCCCCAATAAATTTGGGGAAAATTTCCTAATAAACGTAACAAGATCATGAGGAATGGGTCATTAGTTGGAGGCACCTCCTCATGGACTGTGGGCATGGTCACCTCCTGATAACGGGCTGAGAATCAGGCACCCTTTCTCGTGGGCTATAAAAGGAACATGAAAGAAAGTCTCTTTTGATCTCTTGCAAATTTCTTCTTTGCCTTTTCCTCTTCTGCCAGATTATACCAAGAGGTACTAGGGCAGAAGGTCTTTACTTCCTCACCCCCAACCCTCTGGAGCAATGGGTGATAATTGGCAGCAGAAGCGCATGGCAGTGGAAGGCATGTGCTTGCCCAGAGCCTCAGAGGGAGAGATCCTGAGAGTGGAATTTCCCAACCAAAGACCTGGGAACAACCCGGGCACCAGGAGATAAGATTCCTTCTGGAAGAACATGACAGAAGCAGACATATGTGTGCCTACTTGAGTGTGAGAGAGAAGCCCCAGGTTTGGGAGATTTTTTTTTTTTTTTGCTTTTTGGAGGGGGGAAGGCAGGGCAATTGGGGTTATGACTTGCCCAAGGTCACACAGCTAGTAAGTGTTAAGTGTCTGAGGCCAGATATGCACTCAGGTCCTCCTGACTCCAGGGCCGGTGCTCTGTTCACTGTATTCACTCTATCCGCCTAGCTGCCCCTTGGGAGATGTTTTATGGGTAATATCACATTCACGAGTTCCTGAGTTCGGGCATCAGTCCTCTTAAGAGAGAAATTCAGCAGACTTCGTGGAGAAGGAAGAGAACACGTTCCTACAGTTTTTTACTTGGAAAGAACAATCAGTGCTGACACAATGAAAGGGGCACAGTTTGCTCAGTAGCCCCCAAAGAACTCCAGTTGTTGGGGGAGTCTAAACCACAGGATGTCATTGCAAGTCTAGAAGGATCTCTGGGTAAATCTGTAGGAAAGAGAGACCTCACCAGAAAGGCCCTGATAGCAATCCCAATTCCGTTTACTTTGGGATGGGAAAATTAGAGGAGTGAAGTAGGGCTGATGGGTACATGTTTTTGTCTCACTCCTCAGCCTCTTGCATATCTTTTGGACATTTTGCTTCTTTCTATGTTGTCAGATGAAAACTGTTTTATATTCAATATCCATATTGCACCTTGAGTGTTTGGATTGAAGCTGCACAAGAGTAGCTAGGGGGTACGGTGGATAGAGTGACAGGCCTGAAGTCAGGAAGACTCATCTTCCTGAGTCCAAATCCGGCCTCAGATACTTACTAGCTACATGACCCTGAGCAAGTCACTTAACCTTCTTTGCCTCAGTTTCCTTATCTGTAAATCAAACTAGAAAGAAATGGCAAACCACTCCAGCATCTTTGCCAAGAAAATCCCAAATGGGGTCATGAAGAGTTGTACATGACTGAAACAACTGAACAACATTAAATACTTGCAGGAAAAACTGGATGTGAATCATGTCACAAGATTTTCCTAGTTAGCTCTACATGTAGGCAGTAAGTAAAAAAAAAAATAAAATAAAAGGAAATGATCTACCTTAGGGATTGACTCTTAGGGGAAAACATGGCCTGCCTGTACCCGGAGTCGGGGGAGTCACAGTTACACTTGCATTTATAAAAAATAATATTAAAAACTTTCCTGGTTATGTTCTTCCTCTCTCTCTCCTCCTGTCCCCACCTGGTTTTATATCCTAGGTAACTGTCAAAGTGGCCTACCTCCAATTTTGGTTCATGTAATCAAGAAGGGCTTTATGGAGGAGGTGTCACTTGAGCCTTGAAAGCCTTAAAGATGAATGGATTTGAGACACTTTTCCACTCCGTCCATTATGCTCCCTAAGTTCACCAAATGTCTGGAGGAAGTGACAAGTTTTTGTTCCTGTTTTTACTTTGCTTTGCTGCATATGTAGCCTTTTGAAACCACTAATGAATATTTTGGCTTGAATGGATCCTTATCCCACTCCACACTTTCCCTACTTCCTCCCAGTCTATTTTTTATTTCCCATTGTTTGTGATCCACTGGACAACTTTCAACCTCTGGGGCAAGGCTTCAACCGAGGCAATTCGAGTTAATTCTTCAAATCGTTTTATGAAAACACTTTCTTTCTGGGATTTTATTAACTTCAGATGCATTGTGTTTACTGTGCTCCCTTTCCAATTTGGTAATTCAATTGAAAAGATCAAGTTGGTATGCCATGATGGGTTCTCACATTCTTTCAAATAGCCTGGAAAATATAGTAAAAACAAACAAACAAACAAAACCCTCACTAAACATTAATGTATCACAACCTATTGTCTCTTACAATTTATCTCTTTTCACCAAGACCCAATAAAATTCTCATTCTGGTATTTACCAGGGTTTGAGGATATTTCTTAAAATTTGCATTAATTTGGAAAGTGGGTTTGATTAATAATACCCTAAATGAGTCCCAATACACCAAACTTCTTAATTCCTTCCCTTTGTGTGGATCACCCTGCTGCTGTGCTTGCTGTTCCATTTTTATTATTTTATTTTTAAAATTTATTTTTAACATTATTTCCTTTTTAAATTTTGAGTTCCAAATTCTCTCCCTCCTCCCACCCACTGAGAAGACAAGCAATATAATATCAATTATGCATGTGAAATCACGCAAAACATATTTCTATATTAGCCATAGTCCCCTAAAAAGCAAGAAAAATAAAGTGAGAAAATTATACTTCACTTAGCAGGCAGAGTTCCTTAGTTCTCTCTCTGGAGGTGAATGGCATTTTTTTCCTTCATGAGTCCTTTGGGATTGTCTGTAATCATTGTATCAATCGGAATAGCCACCAAGGTCTTTTTCATAGCTGGCTGTCATTAGAACATTGCTGGTGCTATGCATGATGATTTCCCTGAGTTCTTCTCACTTCACTTTGCATCAGTTCATGAAGGTCCTTGCAATCCCATTTTTAGAAATGCCTTCAGGGCAAGAGTTCAAGTTATCCTCAAAGGCAAGGGGAAGAAACAAGTTTTCAAGCATCTACTACTATTTAGCAGTGTGCTAAATGCTTTACAAATATTATCCCTTAAGTAAGGGTCTGTAATAGTTATTGTATCCTTGAGAAGACTGCTAAGTGTCTGCATCGAAGAAAGTTCATGATGGACCACTTTATTCCACAAAATGTATTATACATAGTAGCTATTCTAAAACCATGTCCTAAATGAATGAATGTCATAATTATGACATTGTCACCTTCATCCTGGTTATGGTCCGGCCTCAGATGATATCTGTCTGACTTTGGGCCAATCATCCTCTCCTTGAGCCTCAGTTTGGTGAAGTGTAAAATGAAGGAGCTGGACTGGATGGCTTCTGAGGCTCCTTCTCACTCAACAGCAATGATCCTATGATGATAATAGGCTATTTGTAACTTATCCTTCCAACTTTGTCTCCAAAGACAAACTCCTTCACGTATATGAGTTTCCCCGTTGTGCCTTACTTACACTGGCCTTTGGATTTTGTACCTCTGTACTTGCACTGCCTTCTAGCCACTTGGAACTCTTTCCCTCCCCTCTCTACCTACGTCAGTCCTTCCCAGCCTGGGCCCAGCTCAACTCCTTTCTTAGCTCTCTCTTCTTTGCCTCCTTCACAGGGTCTTCATGCTCTTCCTCTCCCAGGGATGCTGGTGTTGCCCAGAGTTTTATTTGCTGTCTCTACTCTCTCACTCAGCAATCTCATCTCTTTCACTCGTTTATGCATGACTTCAGTAAACTCAGATTTTTTTTAAAGATATATAAAAGATGAAAGGAATGAAGACATTACAAAACAGTAGCACAGTCAACAGGAAAGGGTTAAAATTCAGTAGGAACTAGTTTTGGCAAATATTGGGGAAAAACAAATGGGACTTTTTAACAATGTTGAGGGCAAGAGGAAGAGCAAGGAAGGAATATGACTGATGCCCAGGGTACAGATGTTTGTGTGTATGTTATATAAACATATATATGTATATAAATAAATATAAAATACATACGTATATAAGCATGTATATAGACACACATACACAGACACATACACAAACATATACATACATATATATGGAGTTGTGAGTATCAAATGAGATAAAATGTACAACACTTTGCAAACCTTAAGGCACGATAAAAACACTAGCTAACATCATCATTATTAGATTCTGGGAAGAATTTAGATTCCATCTTCACAATTTCTCTTATATCCTTCTCTTTGTTCCCATTTTCATCATCCTAACTTTAACCCTCATTATTATTTCTCTGAACATATACGATAAACTGCTAGTCATTATTCCTGGTCCCTTTCCTGGCCTTTTGTATTAATCCTGCATATTGCTATTAGATTAGGCACATATCACAGGTCTGGACAGATGTGATCATATACACCAAGCCTTCCAATCATAACCCTTCCACCTACCAAATCAAGTTTAAGCTCCTTAGCTTGGAATTCAAGGTCCTGCATAATTTACTCTACCCTATATTTCCAGGCCTATTTCACACCAGCCACTCCAGGTGATACCTGGGGCACAAACCTTTAGTGACTCTTCCTTATAGAAATTATTATGGTACTTTGAATAAGATAACAACATAAACTTTATTTTTTTGTGACACCCAATATACCTATTTGTATTAGGTATCTACTGAAAGATATATGTAGGTATACAATGAAAAATAATTCTACCAAGTGATTTCATTTACTACAAGATTCTATGATTTCTCTGGTGAGGGAATATCTTTAATTACTCAATAAGCATTTATTGAGCTCTAACTATTGGGTTATATGCTGGGGGCACAAACACACCAAAAAGAAATCATTTTTTCCCTCAACACATCCACATTCTAGTAGCTGCCCTTCCTTTGTTGCCTTGGCCAAAGAAATTCCTTCCTTCCAGTCAATGTTCAGGTGATCGGCCTTTCCAAGCTTCCCAAAGCTGGTCTTTGTGTGACGGAATACAAGCCGTCCCTAGGTCTGCACTCAGACCTCTCCTAGCTGAGTAGAACCTGAAAGACACTGTGCTCTGTTGGCTTTTAAGAACTGAGCATTGTCTCGGGACTGTTCTGAGTCACAGAGAGAAAAAATACTGGTTTTAATTTTTAAAATTACCGCTTAGAAAATACTGATTTTCCATGGACAGTTTTTCAAAATGTTTTAAAATTCAAATAAAGCTACTTGATTCATTTTGATTCTCACTATTTTCTTCATCTTGGTCACTTTTATTGTTTTCCTTTCTTTCCTATCCTCCCATAACATCCTGCAGCTAATGACTAGTGGATGCTGCAATTCAACAAGCATTTGAAAGGCAGAGCGGGTAAGCAGTGCCACCTGTTGAGAAGGGGTGGCGATCCTTTTATGAATACTGCTGACGTATTTATTCTTAAGTGAAAGTACCCTGATTGAAGGGGTACAGCCAGAGTAGCTTCCTGAGGTTCAACTAAGCAAGGAAGAATAGAGAGAAATTCGAACCAAACTAGGGAGGTGGGAGAGACACTGGGCAGGGGGGTGGGGGGGAAGAGATAAAAATGACTAGTCCCATGTTGCTGATTGGGAAAGAGAAAAGATTCTCGGGATTCTAAGAAGATTGTACGTATTGTACAGATTGTATAGATATTAAGGCACATAACTGCACTATACTGTTTGGGATGTCCTGTGCATATGTTTATACACATGTATATATTTATACATATATTTCTATCTTTCTATCTATCTATCTATCTGTCTGTCTGTCTGTCTATCCATTTATATCATCCTACCACCACTGTAGGACTGTGGTCAATTTTCTGAGGCAGCTTATTTACATGTACATCCATGCAAACACATTCACACACACATATACACATTATATATATAAAAACATACATATATACACATCAATGCATATATATTGGTCATATATAATAGCAACATGCTTATAATTCTTTTTATTATTATTTATTCTACATTTATTTCTGTAAGTCATTGTTAAAAAATATTAACCAGATTTTTTGAGTTACATAAGAGGCTCATAGTTGAGAATTTCATAAAGTGTTCTGCTGATGACAGATGATTTAACAGCTATGTGCCTAGAGTTCTGGACAATAAAAAAAGTGGCTGTATTTTTCTTCTTGTAAACTTTTTTTTTAATAGAAGAATCAATAAAAGTGTCTTGTAGGCATACACACATATGGCAGAAAAATTATCTCAAAGATGTTTTGGATATTAAAGTAAAATTAATGTCTTTCCATTTATATTTAATACATAATAAATCACTTCAGATTACTTAAGATTTTATAGCTTTAAACAGAGGAATTAGGTGACACTAATGTCATTGAATGAGGGCAGCTGTTTCATGGAATGGTATAAGAAGGGTTAGAGTCCAAGAAGATTCATAAAACTCTATGTGGTTTCATCAGCATAGGTGATTTCCAGTGAGCATACTTCCTTCACTATTGTGGATGAACACCTTTTGGGGCAATTTATAGTCTTGGGAGGGGGGGGGGAATGATAACTATAGAGAGATGCCTGGACCACTGAGAGATTAAGTAACTTCTGGGAATTACATAGTCAGTATGAATCATTGGTAAGACTCAAAGGCAGGTCTTCTTTGGCTCCCAGGTTAGCTCACTATCCACTGTACCACACAGGGTAGCCTATATTTGAGGAGGGTCTATATTTGGCCCATTAGAATAGTTATTTCTTTATGGGTCATATCTCTCTACTAGATGACAAACTCCAAGAAGTTAATGATTATATATTTAACTTTAGCTCTCCCCCAGAAATTATTGCAATGTTCTCACAAAGGAGATACTGAAGAAATATAAAATTGTTGAAAAAACCCACTTCCATAAAGCCTTTCTGATTATTCTAGGTTAAAGTAATTGCATTTCTGAACTCCTCTATAAACTATTTAAGCAATTAACTTAGTAAGTAATAATGAAATGCTCTGCTACATCTCATTTATTGTTATGTTGAGCTATTATTTACATTTTAATTCTATTCAATAAACATTTATTGAATGTCTTTCATTTAAGGAGCACTATATTTAATGAAGGTGAAGAGATGTAAAAAAGGAGTTACAGTCTCACCTCTGCCCTCCAAAGATGTACAATGGTAGGAAGAGGAGAGGAGGCAATATAAGGCAGACATACAAATATGATAAAAAGCAAAGAGAGATACAAATGAGTTGTTATGAAAATCAAATTTAATTCAAAGAAAGCTTCATGGAGCCGGAGACCTTTAAGCTGCCCCTTGAAGGATGATTTAGATTATATTCCAGGTTGATTAGATAGATTTTAAGACAGACAGACAGATACATAGATGACAGATAAATTTTTAGATAGATAGAAGATAGATTGACCCATAGAGATAGTAAATACTAGATAGATGGATAGATTAGTGATAAATAGATATGAGCAGATAGATTGTAGCTAGGTGAACATAGATGATAAGTAGATAAGTATAGATAATTGGATAGACAGAAATAAACACAGATAGATGAAGATAGATGGATAGATAAGAATAGAACATTTGTTAAGAACTTATGTGTGAGACTCTGGACTAAGTGCTGGCACTACTAATGTAAGGAAGCAAGTCAGTCGCTGCCCTCAAGAATCCTACATTCTAATAGGAGAAAACAATGCATGAAAGGGTGTTGGAAGCAAGGGAAACTACAACATGATCTGGAGATTTCTTAGGAGAAGCCAAGGAAAATATCACGATCAAAGAAGCAGTAAAAGTGGGAAAACATGATGCATGTTCAGGGAAGTATGAGTTTGGTTATAGTATATGATAGGAAATAGCAGGAGTTAAGGTTGAAAAGATGGGTTGGTCCATCTTGCGGAGCCTTGAGTGCTGAATTGATATGTATGGAACTTGTAACATAGGCTATAAGTTGCCACTGAAGGGTTTTGAGTGACTGAGAACCATAAATATACCTGTGATTCACAAAGATTAATCTTTCGGTGGAATATGCCCTCACTGAGGAAAGGCAATCCTTTTACATCTATCTCTGATGAATTTGCTCTTTTGTTCACAATTATTCTGAACCTTTTCATCTTTCTTCAAACTTCACAAAGCTCCTCCTTCCACTCCCTCTCAGCTGAGAAACTTTCCTCCTATTTCACTTAAAAATTGGAGGCCATTAACCAAGAAATCCTTCATATCTCCTCTTCCTCATTTCATATCAGCTACTTTCTACCACTATCTCCTCCTTGCCCCACATTTCACTGAAGGGTTGGCCCTTCTCCTTGCCAGGCAAATCTATCTGCACACACACAAGTAATCCCATAATGTTCTAGATGTTCTCCAGCAAATTGCCCTTTCCATCATCCCCTCTCTGTCACTCATTTTCAATCTCTCCTTATCTATTGTCTGTTTCTCTACTGCTTACAAACAGGCCCACGTCTCTCCCATTTTCAAGAAGCCATCACTTGATCCATTCTTTGTCTCTAACTATCACCCTATATGTCTCTTCCTTTTTTGTGGCTATAATAGCAAGGTAATTAGGAGATCTTCCCTTCCTCTTAATAAGCCTAAGTGAATTTGAGGACTTTCCTCGATTTGAAAATAAACTCTGCCACCAATTGGCTAAATGTGGTCTCATGGAGCATGTGGTGGGAGGAGTTTGCTGAAGGGTGGAGGAGAGTCCACAGGAGAGGCTTGCTTAGGGGAGGCTTGTTTTTCAGGAAGGCACTACTTTTGTTACTTTGTAAATAGGCAGCGGGTCAGGAGGGTTGTGATATTCTCTGACCCTGAAGAAGGCTATATGTATTCTGAGGTGAGGTTTTGCTTTGGGGCTCTCTTTGGGAAGAGTTGTGTGATTTGGCCAGATGAGACTCTGGGTAGCCGTTGAGCTCCCTGGCTTTGAAAACCCAGATGTTGGTGCTTCTCTCTCTGGTGACTAACTTTGTATGTATGTGGTAGTCAGACAGCTGGAAGCCTGTCTGTTGGTGAATTGTGTTATTTTCTCTGTCCGTATTTTTTGTCCTCTTGTAACTTCTGTTTGTATTCTATGAACTTCTGGTGCTCAGCTTTTCCCCTGAACTAGGCAAATGACATGTGTTTGATTGATTAAAGTAAGATTGTTAACCCATTTTGAGATGCTTTCCTTTAGAAAAGACGATCAAAGAACCTGTGCTAGCAGCCATCCTGGGTGTGCTAGGGTGCTTGCTGCTACAGTGGCTAAGCTCTTTAAGAAGGCTATCTGCATTGGGAGGCTCTACTTCCTTTCCTCTCATTCTCTTAACTCCCTGTAGTCTGGCTTCCGAGCTCATCATTCAATTGAAACTGCCCTTTCCATAGTTACCAATGAATGATCTTTTAATTGAAAAATCGAATGTTCTTTTCTTAATCTCTCTGTGGTTTTGATAATCTTAACCCCTCTCTCCTCCTCAATGTTGTCTTCTCGCTAGGTTTTCATGACACTCCTCTCTCCTGGTTCTCCTCCTATCTGTGTGACCATTCCTTCTCATTCTCCTTTGCTGGATCTTTGTCCAGATCACTTCCACTAATCATAAGGGTCTCCCAAGGTTCCGTCCTAGGCCCTCTTCTCTCTTCCCAGTTGTAATGTCTCTCCTAACCTCTAGCTTCCCAACTCTTCCTATTAGGCATTTTGAACTGGTTGTTCTATAGACATCTTAAACTCAGTGTATCTAAACTTAAACGCATCTCTTCTCCCAAACACTCTCTTATTAACTTCCCTATTATTGTAGTCAGGTAAGACAAAGAGGACAATCTGGCAGTTTGTGAGGAAGTATGAGATTATGAGTGAGGTAAGAAAGATATATCTAAAATACAAAGAGTACCGGGATTGGGTTATTGTGGTTGCTGTTAACAACCATGAAAAGTTCTCAGCAGAGCACGATGCTGCTAGGGGGAAATATGGCACTTTACCTTGCAGAAGAGGGAAATGAAACAGTGTCTTCATCCAATGGGTTTTAACAGCAGTTCAATCTACAGGTGTCCCTAAAGTCTGGACACATAGGAAATCTCATTAACTATGCATATTTTCAAGAAATGAAATGAAATTTTTAACAACATTTATTTAATTAGCATAAATGAGATTCCATAGGAAGACATAGGAGACACATAGGAAATCTCATTAATTAATCAAATTAAATTAATCTCTTTAATATGGAAAATAGTCCCCAATAGCTAATAAAAGCTTTTATTCCATATGAAAGAGTCGTGACTAAAATTTATGCTAATTACATAAAATGTTGTTGAAAATTTCATTTGGGGTGGCTAGGTGGCACAGTGAGAAGAGCAGTGGCCCTGGAGTTAGGAGGATCTGAGTTCAAATCCGGCCTTAGACATTTAACACAAAAACTAGCCATGTGACCTTGGGTAAGTCACTTAACTCCAATTGCCCTCTAAAAAGCAAAAAAGAAAAAGAAAAAGAAAATTTCATTCACTTCATTTCTTGAAAATATGCATAGTTAATGAGATTTCCTTTGTGTCCAGACTTTAGGGACATCCTGTAGAACTGGGAAGGCACAAATCCAGATCCAAAATTCAGCAATTAAATTTGCTGATCTAAAATAACAATTAGATATGCAGCCCAAACAATGATGATAACTAATATGAACCAAAGCTCTGCTACCTGGAATAAGACATACAGGAAGTTTGGAGAAGGGCTTCAAAAAGGGCTGTGGGGGTGGTGGTGGGGGGGGGGAAGCCCCTTTCTTGAAAGGAAATGATATTTTCTGGAGCCTTGGTCTAAACTTTGGGTCATAGTTCAAAAGAAAATCTCCAATTTACTAAAACTCTAGCTAGTAGTTGAGAAGAACAAAACTAAATACAAAGTTAATTGCAAATTTAATATAAGAACATCATCTGGGAGCATTTAAAACAATGGATTCTAAGTGATTTTGAGCAAGGAAGAAGAGAAGAGGAAGCACTTATATAGTGTCTACTCTCTATCAGGCACAGTGCTTTTACCAAATATTATCTCATTTGATCCCCACAAAAACCTGTGAGGTAGGCACTATTGTTATCCCTATTTTATAGTTGAGGAAACTGAGGCACACAGAAGTTAACTCACACAGCTAGTAAATGTGTGAGTGTAAAGTCAAGCATGAGCAGCTTTCCAGAGGACTGCTGCTATGAACAGCTCCAAGGTTATGATTATACAGTATAGTGAACTCTCTATTTATTCAGTAACAAACTAAGACAAAACATTCACAGAAATCAAAGTACAGCATTCACAATGTTATGGCATAACAACTTATCACTAAAAGGGCCACAGAGTTTTCGCCAAAGTGGTCACATTCTTTTAAACAAAGATAACATTAATTTAGTAAGTCCTTCATTTAGTAAATCCTTAATTCAACCATCCTTAAGGAGTCAAGCCTCCTTTATTAACACAAAGTACAAAGGTCAAAGTCCTCCACCCCTAGGTCACATTGTCTTAATCTCTTCAATTAAAAAGTCCTCTTTCTTCATAATTGGATAAGTCCTTAATTCAATAATCTAAATATAAAGGTCAGAGTTCTCCACCCCTAGGCAATAGTGAGTCATGATTTTCTCAGTTTGTATTAAGTACCCAAGGAGAGGTCTTTTCATCTTGGCTCAAGGAAGGCTCTCAGCTTCCATGATTCCTCTTCCATGGTCCCAGCTCTTGCCCAAATCTATCCAACTGCCACCTGGGTTCAAAGTCAGACAGTTCTCAGTTTTTTGCCCAGATTCGTGTGCAGTTTCTGTTCCATATTGAAACTCACAGTGTCTGGTCGACCTCAAGTCCTTCACAGTTTCTGTTCCTGGGAAGACAAAGGTTAATAAAACCACAATAACATTCATCCACATTTCCGGCATCTTCATCAATTCACTTTCTGCTTGAGAAATCAACATAGACCCAACAACACGGTCTAAGGACTCAACACAAATCATTAATATAGTCCCTGGACCTCTGAAATTGTCATCAAGACCCTCCTCCAGGATTTTTGCAAATATACAACAAGAAAATCCTCTTTCAGAGCTTATGAACCAGCAGCAAGGTCTCAGGGCATCTATAACAACAGCACTGTCCTCTATTAGCAGATGAATCTGACAAAGTAACATCAAAACAGACAAAGTACCAACACCACAGCCATGCCTTCTCCCAGTTCTTTCTTCTCATTTCTTAGTTCTTCTCAATTCTCAGTTCAGTCCTCAGTTCTCATTTCTCTTCTCATTTCTTCTCAGTTCTCAGTTCAGTTCTCAGTTCTCTTCTCTCTCTCCAGGATTAGCATCCCAGCCTCCAGATGCTTGCTCCCAGAAATTCTGGCCTCTCTTAGCTTGGGCTTTTCCTCATACATGGTATTAGGTCCTCCCTGTTCTGCCCCTTCTTGTTACGTCAACAAGTCCATCCCACTGTGGGATTCACAAGTTCTGAGTTGTAATACTCGACGCAATTATGAACTTGAAACTAAGTGCTAAGTTCATTTCACTGAGGCCAGATTTGAACTCTGGTTTTCCTAACTCCAAGTTCAGTGCTGCACCACTTAGCTACTCCTTAATCAATGAGGTTAATAAATACTCTTAAGGACTCAGGAACTGATTTTTCTGAACTCCTTTATTTATGTATTAATTAGTTAGTTCATATGCTTGCATATCTAATCTGTTTATCTATTTATATATCAGTTAATTAATCTATTGTGTTTATTTTGAAATACTGAATGTCCCAATCTTGCCCAGACTGGAAGTACTGAGGCTACTCATGGGGTCCCACTCATCAGTACAAAGAGTTTTGACCTATGCTGTTTCTGGCCAGGGCCTGTTTGCCTCCTTCCTTCCTTCCTTCCTTCCTTCCTTCCTTCCTTCCTTCCTTCCTTCCTTCCTTCCTTCCTTCCTTCCTTCCTTTCTTCCTTCCTTCCTTTCTTCCTTCCTTCCTTCCTTCTTCCTCTCTCTCTTCCTTCCTTCCTCTCTCCCTTCCTTTCTCTCTCTGTCTCTCTCTGTATTTATTTTATTTTCCCCCAGTTACATGCAAAAACCATTTTTAACACTTGTTTTTAAAACTTTTGATTTCTAAATTCTCTGCCTTCCTTCCTTCCCTCCCCATGTTTAGAAAGCAGGAATTTTGATACAGGTTATACATGTGTAGTCAAGCAAAACATATCCATAATAGTCATGTTGTAAAAGAAAACAAAGGCAAAAAAAACCCTCAAGAAAAATAAAGAAAGTTTAAAAAATATGCTTTAATCTGTATTCAGACACCATCAGTTTTTCTCTGGGGATGAATAGCATTTTTCATCCTAAATCCTTCAGAGTTGTCTTGGATTGTTGTATTGCTGAAATAGCTAAGTCATTCACAACTGATCATCTCACAATATTACTGTTACTTTGTACACAGTACATCTAACTTTGCATCAGCCCATTCAAGTATTTCCTGGTTCTTAAAGCATCCTGCTCATCATTTCTTATAGTATAATAGTATTCCATCATAATCATATACCACAACTTGTTCAGGCATTCCACAATTGATGGGTATTCCCTCAATTTCTAATTCTTGCCCCCAAAAAAGTGCTGCTACAAATTTTTTTTGCATGTATACGTTCTTTTCCTTTTTTTAATCTCTTTTGGGGTACAGACCTAGTAGTGATATTGCTAGGTCAAAGGGTATGCATGCCTTTATAGCCCTTTGGACATAGTTCTAAATTGCTCTACAAAATGGTTGAATCAGTACACAACTCCACCAATAGCGCATAAATATCTCATTTATCCTACATCCCCTCCAATATTTTTCATTTATTTTTTCTGTCTTAATAGCCAATCTAATAGGTATGAGGTAGTACCTCAGAATTATTTTATTTTTAATTTATCTAATCAACAATGAGTTAAAATATTTTTTTTCATATGGCTATAGATAGTTTTGATTATTTCATCTGAAAACTTATCTATCTTCTGATCATTTATCAACTGTGGAATGACTTTTTTTTTTATAAATTTGACTCAGTTTTCTATGTTTGAGGAATGAGGCCTTTATCAGAGAAACTTGCTTTAAAATTTGTTTCACAATTAATATTGCTAACTGTATTTCCCTCTATCCTATTACCCCTCACTCCATTTATTCTACTCTCTCCTTTTACCTTGTCCTTTATCAAAAGTGTTTTGCTTTTGTCTACCCCCCCCCCAACCTGCCCTCCCTTCTATTACTCCTTTTCCTATCCCCTTTCCATCTTACTTTCCTGTAGGGTAAGATAGATTTCCATACCCAATTGAGTGGGTGTGTTATTTCCTCTTTGAACCAATTCTGATGAGAGTAAGGTTCACTCAATCCCTCTCACCACCCCCGTTCCCCTCCACTGTAAACGTTTTTTCTTGCCTCTTTTATGTGAGATAATTTACCCCATTCTAACTCTCCTTTTCTCTTTCTTCCAGTCCATTCCTCTCTCTCAACCCTTAATTTTATTTTTTAGATATCATCCCTTCATATTCGACTCACACTCATGCCCACTTTTCTATATGTAACACTTTCTAACTACCCGAATAATGAGAAAGGTCTTTTTCATTACAAATATCATCTATCCCATGTAGGAATGTAAATAGTTTAACTGTATTAATTTCCTCAAGATTTCCCTTTTATATTTACCTTTTTATCTTTTTCTTGAGTCATGTATTTGAAAATCAAATTTTCTATTCAGCTCTGGTCTTTTCATCAAGAATTCTTGAAGTTTTCTGCTTAGCTGAATATCTATTTTTCCCTCTGAAGAATTATACTCAGTTTTGCTGTGTAGCTGATTCTTGGTTATAATCCTATCTCTTTTGCCCTTTGGAATATCATATTCCAGCCCCTCCCATCCTTTAATGTAGAAGCTGATGAATCTTGAATTATCCCGACTGTTTCTTTCTGGCTGCTTGCAATATTTTTTCCTTGACCTGAGAACTCTGGAATTTGGCTATTATATTCCTGGGAGTTTTCATTTTGGGATCTTTGTCAGGAGGTGATCAGTGGATTCTTTCAGTTACTATTTTACCTTCTGTTCTAGAATATAAGAGCAGTTTTCCTCAATAATTTCTTGAAAGATTATATCTAGGCTCTGTTTTTTGATAATGGCTTTTAGGTAGCCTAATAATTTTTAAATTATCTCTCCTGGATCAATTTTCCAGGTCAGTTTTTTTAAATGAGATATTTCATATTTTCTTCTATTTTTCATTCTTTTGGTTTTGCTTCATTTTTTTCTTGATTTCTCATAAAGTTAATAGCTTCCATTTGCTCCATTCTAATTTTTAAAGAATAATTTTCTTCAGGGAGCTTTTTAACCTCCTTTTCCATTTGGGCAATTCTGCTTTTTTACTTTGTGGACACCTCATTGACTTTGTGGACATCTTTTGCCATTTGGCCTAGTTTGATTTTTCAGATATTTCTTCAGTATTTTTTTTGGGGGGGGGTCTCCTTTTATCTCACTTTTACTAAGCTGTTGACTCATTTTTCATCATTTTCTTGCATCACTCTCATTTCTCTTCACAATTTTTCCTCTACCTCTGTTACCTGATTTTCAAAATCTTTTTTGAGTTCTCCCATGTCCTATAACCAATTCATATATTTCTTGGAGGCTTTGGATGTAGGAGCTTTGACTTTGTTGTCTTCTTCTGAGTGTGTGTTTTGATCTTTCTTGTTATCATAGTAGCTTTCTATAGTCAGGGTATTTTTCTGTTGTTTGTTCACTTTGCCAGACTATTAGATGACTTTGAACTCTTTGTTAAAGTAGGGCTCTGCTTCCAGGATGGAAGGCACACTATCCCAAGTTTCAGGGTTTTTATGCATCTATTTTCAGAGATACTTATAGGGACCTGTAAGTTTTCAGTTTGTCCAAGGTAGTATGATCAAGAGAGGCATTTACTACTCTCCTGGCTTGAGCTCTGGTCTGTGAGCGATCACAAGCACTCTTTTCTCCCCTGGCACTGTGAGTAGCATCCCTCCTCCACTGTGGGCACAAGCTCTGGCGTGCTAATGCTCTTCCTCACCCTAGGACTGCAACCTGGATCTGAGTATGGGCAGGGAAACAGAATTCTGCCTCAGTGCTAGCAAAGAGACCCCTATAATCTCCTTCTGACCATTTGTTCAACTCCTTTACTGTCTGTGGACTGAGAGCTCCAGAAGCAGCTGCTGCCACTTCTGATTCAGTGACTTCCAAGGCCTGCTCCTGGTTTCCTGGGGCTAGGGCTATGCTGGCATGATTGCTCTGATCTGTGCTCTAATCTCACCCAGGTGCAACAGACCCTACCTGCTGACCTTTCAAAACATCTTTGGTATCTGTGGGTTGAGAGTTATGGAAACTACCACTGCTGTCAATGATTCAATTAAGTAAAGTTCTGCTCTAGGTTTGCTAGGGTCCAGTCTGTTCTGGCTCAACTTGTGCTGAACTGCACTCCTCTCTCACCCTAGTGCAACGGATCTCTCCTGCCAACCTTTCAAGTTATCTTGGGCTGGAAATTTGTTTCACTCTGGTTTTGGGGGGGTCCTGCTGCTCTAGAATTTGTCATTTTAAAGGCATTAGGAGGTGTTTGGAGGAGAGTTCAGGTGAGTCCCTGCCTTTATTCTTCAATCTTGGCTCCACTTCACCAGTTTCCCTTTCTTTGGGCAACTTGATGGCTGAACATATTTAATCCAAATCAACTTAGTCCACTGCAACTCAAAACTCCCAAGCTCAAGAGATCTACCTGCCTCAGCTTCTGGAATTTACAGGTGTATCGCCACACCCAGGGAGACTATATTTTACAGATGAGCACCTTCTCTGGTGACCATGGAATGCATGGAAAAGCCCTTGGACAAGTGAGGGGCAGTAGAAAAAAGTAGCTTGACCTTGGACTGGGACTAAATAGAGGATTGTTAAGATTCAGGGGCTGGGACAGTCAAATTTCATGAGTATTATGCCATCCCCTCAACCTTTCCCGGCTTCTGGAGAAGGGAGTTGGGTAGAGAATGCCACAAGGAAGAGATGGGATCTCATTCCAAGGTAATTATTTCTCTTTCTTCTCCATATAGGCATTGATAGGACTAAAAATTTAGACTTTAAAGCAAGGCCTAGATGGTCTTCATTTTACTAATTCATTTTCTAGATGAGGAGTTATGACAGAGAGATGTTAAATGGTTTGGTCAATATCACATGGGTAGCAAATAGCAGAGCCAAGATTTGAATCCAAGCCCTCTGTCTTTTGAGCCAGAAGACTTTGCATTGTGCCAGGTACTCAAGGCTAACATATATGTCTAGTTCAGTAATGTATTATTAGATATTTGATAAAAAGTTAACAAAAATTCTAAGCAAGAATGGTAATGACTATGCCAGGAAGAAGAAAACATTTGTTACATGGTACAAACTGAACTTTGAGGGCTGGGGTGTGCATAGATTGCTAAGCCTGAAGGCAGGAAGACTAATTTTCCTGAGTTCAAATCTAGTCTCAGACACTTATTAAGTGTGTGACTCTGGACAAGTTGCTTAACCCTGTTTGCCTCAGTTTCCTCACCTGTAAATGAGTGGGAGAAGTAAATGACAAACCACTCCAGTATCTTTGCCAAGAAAACCCCAAATGGGGTCATGAAGAGTTGGATACAGCTGAAACAACTGAATAACATAAAATAAATAAAATACACATGATGTATATGTGTCTGTATATACATAAATACACAGATGCATATTTATTTATATAATACATACAAACGCAACATAGGAAGAAAAACCATTCATTGAAGTCAGGGGCATTTCTTCATCTTTTGGTCTTCATTTCTCTGGTGCCTAGAACAATATCTTTCTTTCCCCTCCATGTAGTGGAAAAGTGGCCAAGATTGACCAGACGTAATAATTCTCTCTCTGTGGCAGCAAGCCCCCCAAGCCTCCCCAGGGTGTCTGCCAACACAGGTTCCTGGATACGCTTTGATAAAGGAAAGCAACTCAAAATGGGTTAACAAGCTTACTTTAATCAGTCAAACATGTATCGTTTACCCAGTTCAGGGGGAAAAGGCCAGAACCCCGAACTTCAGAGTATACAGACAGAATTATCAAGACAGAAACAGATCAAGTAGACAGCTTTCCAAACTGTCCAACCATTACATCCATACCAAATCAACATCTGGGTTTCAACATCTGGGTTTTTCAAAGCCAGGGCGGGGAGGGGCCCTCTGGACAAGGGCTTCCCAGAATCCAGATCAAATCACAGAACACTTCTCAAAGTGAGTCCCAAAACAAAGCTACACATCAGGGCTTATATAGCCTTCTCCTGGCTCAGAGAATGTAACAACCTTTTGGACCCACTGGCCAATCAAAAAGTATCTACTGAAAAACAAGCCTCCCACCCTAGGCTCCAGGTGCACTTTAGCCTAGGGGCAGCGAAGATCTTTACATTTACATTCCCATTACACTCCCTTGAATGATGGTATAGATAGAATCATTGAGGTGCCACATCATGACCATTCTTGTTTATACAGGATATTGCACCAACCTAAACGTGACCTTCTAACTTACATATAGTTGCTATGTTTGTACAAGCTTAGAATTATCCTATCTCAGAGTAATGCCTCTTGGAAGTGTATCGGTCTACCTCTAATTATAAAATATCGCTACCGCTAAATGTCTCTGGAGTTGTGGTCAGACCTGAATATGTGCTGTCATTCTTTCCAAGACCAGAACCAAACTACTGGGATTCAAAGCAGTGGGAAAGGCAGGAGGCACATAGCTCTTGAGTATCCTTTGTCCCTCAAATCAGTTTATATACTATCAATAAACCATAATAATTAGATACCCCAGTGTGGGTCTTTGTCTCTATCTCTTGAAATCTCAAAACAAGAACAAGACAAGAAGACTGACCTCCATCTAAGCTAATTTTATAACTATGGTACATGATGTTTACAGCAAATTATCTTCCCTTATCCACCCACTCTACCAAATAACTCCCCTAAAAGTCGAATCTCTTTATCTCATTAGCCCAACATATTACAGAAAAATTACCCACGAAACTTTGTGAAGAAATTAGTCAGTTTTACTAGGACATCAAGTACATGTTTACTATTTCAACATTAACAAAAATATATGCTCAGGATTATGAGAACTTGCTTATTTATAACTATATTTACTAACAGCTCAGAAAATTATAGATCTGACTCAGTGCCTTTTCCTCTCTCTCCATACATAATATCAAATTAAATTTCTTCCTTTTCTTCCCTTCTGGGTGATTCATGATCACCAAGATGAATAGCCAATATCACTGAAATATATTGAGGTTGCTTGTGCCAACACTAAATGACGCAAAAATGGTATATATGGTAGCCTTCCTCTGTCAGGATATGAGCTGGCACTTGCTGCCTGTAAGTATGCCATTTTCTACTTTGTCTCTTCCCCACAATCTTTCTACCTTACTGCTTCTGAACTGCTATGACCTGGGACACCAGATAACCAAGATGGTTAGAATAAGTGTAAAGGAAGAATATATAAATTCCCTGTGAAGGCCTAGGGGAATTTGCAACGAAATAAGTATTTAAACTTTAATGCATGAACTTTGCAGTATCATGTTTTTATTGCTTAGGGCAGTTTTCTTTCAATATTCTAGATAATTGAGATTGCCAGATACATGACTTCTAGATAAGTGGAACATTATCAGTCACACACACACATACACACACACACACACACACACACACACACATCCAAAGTCCTAAAAGGAAGAGTTAATTCAACTGAGGAAAATGTACATGACTGGGGTTAACTAGATGACTTGTGTAAATTGATCAAAATGTATTAAATTAATCCAAAATTTATTTGCCAGAAACTTTGCAAGTCTAATTAAAAGTCTAATCTAAGAAAGAATGAGAGAAGGAAAAGACTTCTTAGGTATATGCATGCTAGGTACCATAGATAGTAGCATGGAAGGAAGAAGGATAGAAGCATGAAGGAAGAAAAACAGCCGTGGACATACTTATAAGTTCACAGGAGACAAGATCCAAAAATTAAGCCAATAATAAACCTCCCTGGCTTAAATTTCTATATGCAAATGTCCAATGTTTAGGTGACAGCCTATTTCTAATTAAGGGAGGAATTAGTCTCACAGTGATCAGATAGAAGTACAAATTCATAGGGGCGGCCAGGTGGCTCAGCAAGTAAGAGCACCGGCTCCAGTGTTGGGATGACCTGGGGATAGAATCCTGGGCTCAGACACTCAGCACCCACCCAGAAACACCTGGTCATGTAACCTTGAGCAAGTTACTTAACCCCAATTGCTTAGGGGAGGCCAGGTGGCTCAGCGAGTAAGAGCACTGGCTCCAGTGTCGGGATGACCTGGAGATCAAATCCCAGGCTCAGATACTTAGCATCCACCCAGAAACACCTGACCGGTAACCTTGAGCAAGTTATTTAACACCGATTGCTTAAAAAAAAAAAAAGAAGTACAAATTCACAAGCTTGCGAGACAAGATAAGAAAGAATCAGAAATAAATGAACTCAATTACCCAGAGTTTGATAAACTTGAGAACTTAAATTACTTGAGGAAAGAACTCCCTACATGACATGAACTGTTAGAAAAACTGAAAAGTAGTTTGGCAGAAATTAGGTTCAGACAAATACCTTACACCATATACAATAACAAAGATCATACCATTAAAAACAAAAAAATGACAAAAAGAAATTAAAAGAAAACCATATCAGGTACCTTCCACAGCTATAGTTAGTAGAGAGAGGCAAGCACAAAAGATAACTGGATAATTTTAGTTACGTGAAATTAAAACTCTTGAACAATAAAATCAGTGTAACTAAGATGAGAAGTAAAAGGGCCAACGGTGAAAAAAACAACTCTGAATTAGAGCTATTTAGTAAAGGTCTACTATCCAAGATGTATAGGCAATTCACAGAAATTTATAAGACCAAGGGTCATTCTTCATTGGGTAAGTGATCAAACACATCAGTTGCAAACTATTATTGACCACATGTAAGATTGCTTCAAATCATTACTAATAAGAACAATTCACATCAAAACTATTTGATGTTTTCCTTCACATTCAGCAAATTGGCAGAGATGATGGAAATGGTTAATGCTGGAAGGATTGTGGAAAGACAGACACAACTGGAGTTGGAGCTATAGCCTGCTCTAGCCATTCTGAAAAGCAAATTGGAATTATTCATAGTAAGTGATCAAAGTTTCTATAACCGTGTGTGTGTGTGTGTGT
The DNA here is from genome assembly GCF_028583685.1 of Petaurus breviceps papuanus. Classification (NCBI taxonomy): domain Eukaryota; kingdom Metazoa; phylum Chordata; class Mammalia; order Diprotodontia; family Petauridae; genus Petaurus; species Petaurus breviceps. Next base: position 9,591,303 of record NW_027185664.1, read on the forward strand.
GTGTGTGTGTGTGTGTGTGTGTGTGTAATGGACCCCTTTGGTAATCTATTGATGCTTTTGGAAGCATTTTCAGAATAATGTTTTTAAATGTGGAAAATATGATACATAGAGTTACAAAGGAAATCAATTATATTGAAATAGTTATTAAATTTTTAAAAATTCATAGACATCTGTTTAAGAAACCCCACTTTGTGTGCCCTTTTACTCTATGTATGACAAGGCATTATACCTTAAGGAGGTAAAAAGAAGGGGGGGGTCAGAGAAAGGTCCTTTATGAACCAAAATATCCATACCATTCCTTTTTATAGTAGCAAAGAACCAGAAACAAAATAGAAGTCCGTTGATTAGGAAATAACTTAATAAATTGTGGTTCACATATGTAATACTGATCTATTATATGATATTGTATTATTGAGTAGTATGCTGCACGGTAAGAACCGGTGAATCTGAACAACAGAGAGAAGCAGGAGGAGACAAAAGAATTGATACAAAGTGAAGTAATAGAGCTAAGGAAGCACAATTACAACAGCATCCTTTCTAATAAATGGGAAAAACAAAATCTGAACAACATATAGTTATAATGAGCAGGGTTGGCCCCAAGGAAGAACTAAAAAATAGAGGTTGAAAGAATCCACCAATCACCTCCTGAAAAAGATCCTAAAAAGAATACTCCTAGGAATATTGTAGCCAGGTTCCAGAATTCCCAGATAAAGGAGAAAATATTACAAGCAGCCAGGAAGAAACAATTTGAATATTGTGGAAACACAATCAGGATAACCCAGGGTCTGGCAGCTTCTACACCAAGGGATTGAAGGGCTTGGAATGTGATATTCCAGAGGTCAAAGGACTGGGATTAAAACCAAGAATCACCTACCCAGCAAAACTGAGTATCATGTTTCAGGGGAAAATATGGTCATTCAGTGGAATAGAGGACTTTCAAGCATTCTTGATGAAAAAACCAGAGTTGAATAGAAAATTTGACATTCAGATACAAGAAGCAAGAAAAGCATGAGAAGGTAAACAGGGAAAAGAAATCATAAGGAACTTATCAAAGTTGAACTATTCACATTCCTACATGGAAAAATAATAATTGTAACTTATGAAACTTTTCTCAGTATGAGAATAATTGAAAGGAATAGAAATATATATATATATAAACATACATACATACATATATATGTCTATATAGGAGGGTATATGGGTGTATGAATACATATGTGAATGTGTGTATATATGTGTACAGGTATACACAGAGGGCACAAGACCAATTTAATAGGAAGGGATGGTACTTAAAAGGTGAAATTAAGAAGTGAGAGAGGAATATAATGAGAGGAGATGGGGAGAGAAAGAATGGGGTAAATTATCTCATATAGAAGAGGCAAGGGAAAATTATTACAATGGAGTGGAAGAATAGGAAGGCGAAATGGAATGGGTCAATCTTATTCTCAATGAATTTGGGTTAGGGAGAGAAAGACATACACACTAAATAGGGTATCTCACCCTCTAGGAGAATAGGGGGGAAGGGGATGAGAGGGTGGATGATGGAAGGGAAGGCAGGCTGGGGGGGAGAGGGAATTTGGAAGCACCCACTTTTGAAAAGGGATGGGATCAAAATAGAGAATAGAACAAGTGGGAGGTGGGATAGAAGGGAGGGAAATATAGTCAGTCTTTTATAATATATCCACTATGAAAATGTTTTGCATAGCTACACATGTACAACCTATTTTGAATTGCTTATCTTCCCAGTAAGGGTGGGTGACAAGGGAGGAAGGGAATGAATCTGGAATTCAAAGTTTTAAAATCAAATGTTTATATATGTGTATATATATATATATGTGTGTGTGTGTGTGTGTGTGTGTGTGTGTATATATATATATATATATATATATATATATATATATATATACTATTATCAGTATTATTTTACATGTAACTGGGAAATAAGATATACAGGCACTGGGGCATAGAGATCCACTGTGCCCTACTGGAAAATTGGAGTGGGTATGGGCAAAGATATGGGAGAGAGCAGATTGGAGGAGGGGATATCCAATGGGATTGCTATTTTGGTGTGGTGGGTAGGGGAAAAATGGGGAGAAAATTTATAACTCAAATCTTGTTGAAATAAATGATGCAAACCAGAAGTTAAAGCATTTGATAAAAACATAAAATAAAAAAAATGCACCTCCATCCTTCACAGAGGCACAGGGACTATGACTGTGAACATTGCATATACTGTTAAACTGAATTGGTATATTGGTTATTTTTTCTGAACTCTTGTTTTCCCCTTAAAAGAATGGCTCTCTGAGTAGAGGAGGGAGGATATATTTGGAAATGGAATTGATATGAGAACAAGAGTTATCAACAAAAATGAAAAAATATCTCACTAAATTCTGAAAGGAAAGTAAAACAAAATAGAAATTCACATGCTGCAAAGGACCAAGCAAAGATGGAATACAAAAAACAATCATTGTGGGTCTGATGGCTGGAGTGGTTCCTCCCAACTCAGCAGCAAGTTAGAGGCTGTACTTTTGAGTGGTGAGTGGCTGAAAACAAATGTTGGGTGGTGAGTTGTATGTGTTTGTGTTTAGAAATTGAGGCTGGGGATTTTTTTTTTTGGAAGCTCATTGTGGTGGCTTGGAAAGCATGAGGTGGTTGGTGAAACATTGCCAGAGAAAGATTGGAGCTGTTCCAGGTGTAATTGTATTATGGTAGAGGCACAGCAAACCCTGCCCAGAAGCAAACTGGAGGCAGCCAATAGGGGAACTCTAGAGGGAATTCAGAGAACACAGTGGTGAGACCCAGATGGCTTCCAACAAGTAAAGGGGCAATAGATGAAGAATAGGGAGTCAGCATAAAAAAAAAATGCTACAGATAAATAAGAAGTGGCTACAGACACATCCAGGGCACTCTGATGTAGATGATGCATCCATTTCTAAATGAACTGTAGTGAGGGAGCTGTGTGTGTATGTGTGCAGAAGAAAGTGGATACAAAGCCGGTAAGGTCCTGTGTTTCCTGCTACCCAGTTAGTATTTGAAATGTGGTAATTGCTTCATCAGATATTGGTGAGGGGCGGGGGAAGTTTTCTCTTCACCCCAGGTCTGAGTGAAAGTAGTTCATGCTTCTGTCCTTAGGTGGAAGTGGGGAAGGTGCTGAAGGAGAGACCAGCTTACTAACAAAAATCATACTGCCGTTGGGGAGGCAGCATGGGTAGACCATCCTGAAATCTGAGAAAGTCCTACTTTCTAGGCAGAACGTTTGTTTTGGTTTTGATATTCTTTTTTCCTTCTCCTGGGATACAAGAGAGCAGACAGAACAGTGCTGAGTTGCTGGGACATGGGCAGCTAGGTGCTGGGCCTTGAGTCAGGAAGACCTGAGTTTAAATCTGGTTTCAAATACTCACTAGCTGTGTTACCCTAGCCTCAGTTTCCTCATCTGTTAAATGAGCTGGAAAAGAAAATGGCAAAACCAGTCCAGGATTTTGCCAAGAAAATCCCAAATAGGGTCACAAAAAGTCATACAAGCTAAAAAATGACTAAACAATAATAACGGGTTGGGATATAGAGGAATGATGCTAACAATGCAACATCTGACCTAGGAACAGGGAAATCAGAGCACTGTAGAGACCAAACCCTCCCCCTGCTTGTATTATACTTAATTAACACCAAGGTTTTGTGCCTTCAAAATTCTAACCTCGGTGTTACATTAGGTGGCACAATGGGTAAAGCATAGGACCTGGAATCAGGAAGGCCTGAGTTCAAATACAACCCTAAATGCTTACTGGCTGTGTGAACCTAGGAGTATCATTTGACTTCTATTTGTCTCAGTTTGTCATCTGTAAAATGGGGATAATGATAGTACCTATATTTCAGGATTATTGTGAGGATCAAATGAGATAATGATTGCAAAGCACTTAGCATTGTACCTGGCACATGCTAAGTGCTATGTAAATGTGAGCTATTATTATTATCTCTTATGTGATATAATTTGAAGGATGCCAGGAAGACTCACCTGTTAAAAACTACCTCCCCATCCCATCTCTGATACATTAAATCCTACCAGTAGAAGTTTATTCTTTCAATTGATTGTGACAAATTATCAACTGATTTAATATCATCTAATATCATTATATCATCCAATATCATTTAATAACATCTGGGAAGGGAAATATAGTAAACTATTAATGATTACCATCACTTTGATTTGAGTTAGTTTATCAAATCCCTTCCAAAAGGAAAGCATGCTTTCATAAACAGAAACAGAGTGCGGAGAAAAAAAATACTGGACTAGAATTTATTTGGTAAAGTCAATATAGGCCCTCAGGTCCCCATTGTTTTAGCCTTTCAGTTTGCAACCGCAAATTTTTGGTACTTTGGGGGTAAAAGTGTCCTCCAAGTCATAATTGGCAAGCCTCGACCAGTGCATTTACTTTTACTAACCAGACAGAAGATACACAGTTTATAACAAAGGCATTTAAAAAAAGAGAAATGTAATAAAGATACTGACATAATACCCCCACCATAAGCCTTGAGTTTACACTCTCAACAACACATAGACACTCAGGGGGGAAGATTATATCTATATAGGCATCAAAAGTGAGGCATTTGAGTATGGGGAATGTTTGTGATTAGAGTATCTACATGAAAGGCTTTTGTATACCTTCAAGGACCACCTGAGGCCAGGGAGCATGCATGAAGGGGCAACTCATGACTTTAACACTGTAAAAGTTGTGATTGTCATCTGTGGTATGATCACAGCGTTCTCTGCTGGACCTGTTTCCCACAAAGCCTTGAGTCTCAACTCTTTCTTGCTGAGTTATTGTGGATCAGCTCTAGCTGGTGTTCAGATATATTCAGTTACCTGCTGTGTTGTCCAAAATCCACCAGCGTGGCTGTGATTAGTAAGTAAGTCTCTCCCTCCGAGGGTTCTAGCTCTTTCTGACTGCAAGTTTGACTCACTCTTTTGGTCTTCTCCCATACCTCAGTTATAATCCTTAATTAAAGTGCCCTTTTTGGACTCATCGGCTGTTCAGTAAGCCTTCATATGTTGAAAATGCTGTGGTTAACAAGCCTCTCCCTTATGATCAGGACTAACATGATCAGCCAGATTTTTAACTTTTTGGCAAATAGATATGATGTTCTCTGTATCTTTTCTCTCTTAGTCAATGGATGTGAATAAACTCTTATCAGCTTTTTCAATCATACTTCTCACTGATGACTAAAAAACTTTTCCTCTTGGATAGGCTTCACTAGAGGATAAACGAAAACAGTTTAAGGTCAAGTCTGATCTTTTACTGTCATCTTTCCCCTCTGCAGTGGTAATGGGAATTTGAAGATCTTCCCTGCCTCTTAATAGGTTGAATGTAATCACATGGAACCTGTGGTAGGAGGACTTTGCTGAATGGGTAGAACAGGAAGGGGTGGAGCAGGAAATAAGTCAGAGCAGTTATAATGGAAGGAGGACAGGACACAGGCAAGGAGACAGCTAGGAATGTGAGTGTTTGTGGGAAGGCCTGAGCAGGGGGAAGGCTTTGAGATGGTGTTGCTTCCTGCAGTGATAAGGTGTATTAACTTCTTTGTTGCTATGATGGATTTGGTTTTCTGGTGTTGGGATTTGGTTTTCTGGTGTTGAATAAATGTTTTTGCTTCTGTCTTCTATATGGAGAGTCTGTTATATTGTGTGATTCAGAACTATGCTGGCATATTCATAGTCGCTGTGAATATTGCCTTGGCAATACATTCTCTCCACACATATTATCTGTACATCCTCACTGATACACATGCCACTGGTTCTATCCCCAAACTAGCATAGGTTACCTTGTGACATTTTTGGTCTTTTATATGCTATTAATTGGAAATGTGCAAATTTAGAGAATCCATACTGAATGTTCACATGGACTATTTGTACCCAACCTGTGATAAAGCATTTCAAGTGCATATTGGTTTGATCAGTCACTATTGGACACACTGTAACTTGACTCTAAAATAGTCATGATATTTCAGTTCTCTTTGAGAACAAAAGACATCAACCAATTGGAAATTAATAAAGAAATCAGTCATATCATTTATGCCAAAATTTTGCAAAGTCATTCATTACTTTTATGCAGAGGAGGTAATAGTGCATGAGGATGTGGGGTTTTATAACACATATCTAAACACCAAAACCAATTTGTTTTCAAACATCTTTCTGTCCTGGATGAAGAAGATGTTTTCCTAAAGTGAAACTCAATGGTCATTTACACTTATTCACTTGCAGTCTAACCACAACATGAAATCGTTGTCTATAGCTTGTCAATATTATTAAGCAGTTCATCTTTGCATTGGCCTTTGTCCTTCAGTTCCTTGACTCCCCATCTCTTTCTAAATCTCAACCCTAGATTTTCCATACTATCTGGCTCCCACTGATCCTATTCACAAACCACTGAACATTGCCAAAGGAAGTAACACAGCAAGGCTGATTGGGTCTATGACAAGTTTATGCTAATTAATCTCAACTAGGTACTCCCTGCTACAAGGCAATCCTTTTATCCCTCCTTAAACAATTTCTTTAACATTTCTCCTAGAGTCGTTTACATATCTCTTATTCCTTCTTCTCAATTGAGGATGTTATCTCATATTTAACCAAAACCAAACCAAACCCCAAAACCCTGAGGTCATTCATTAGGATCTCCTTTTCTCACTTCTGCCCCTCACATTCCCTTAATATATTCTCCATCTATACCCTTCACTCCAGTCTCAGAGGAAGAACTGTTCCTTTTCTTTACTATGGCCAAACACTACCTCTAACAGTGCAACTGACTTTACTCTCTTCCATCTCTTTTCTGATCTTGCCTTTTAAATCATTCTCTTTCTTTATAATGTTCAATCTTTTCCTATTGTCTCTTTTCCTACTGCCTATAAACATTCCTAGATCTCTTTTCCTTAAAAAAAAAAGAGCACCTTCTCTTGACCCTGCCATCCGCTCAAGATATTCTTCTATATCTGTTCTTCATTTCACCAATAAATTACTAGGAAGAAGCTGTTTAGACTCATTGCATCCATTTTCTTACCTCCTACTTCCTTCTCTGGATGCATTTACATGTAACACTAGGTTGATTGCACCAAGGCCTAGAAAACTACAGAGGCTCCTAAATGAAATCCATATTCACACAAAAGAATCCAACTTAAAAACCCACAAAAAGAAAAAAAAAACTACAGATGATAACTATCTATTGTCTAGACTATGAAATGCAAGGGAATATATAACCATAAAATTCTTCCATACCGTAGATATCTCTACGGTAACTCTAAGATAAGACACACTGATGAACCTGGACCTGGTGTCAAATAGGAGAATGCATTTCAGAAAATGCATCATGAGTTTTAAAATTCCATCCTTTTCCTTGAGATAAAGAAATAACTTTTTTAATACCAAAATACTTCCAGCAATGCTATATGACTGTGAGTTACAGAATATTATACTATTTGAAGAGTTAAAGTTGATAGTTTCCCAAAGGCCAGTAGAGATAAATAGTTTGGGTTGAATAGGTCATAATATTACCAATAGAGTAGTTGAGTGGCACCGTAGAGAGAGCACTGGGCCTAGAATGAGGAAGACCTGAGTTCAAATCTAACCTCAGACATTTACTAGCTGGGTGATCCTGAGCAAGTCACTTAACTCTGTCTCAGTTTCTCCATCTGTAAAATGACCTGGAGAAGGAAACAGCATACTACTCCGGTATCTTTGCCATGAAAACCCCAAATGGAGTCGTGAAGAGTCAGATACAACTAAAATGACTGAACAGGATTAACCAAAAAAAAATTATGAAAGAATTGCTGTGCAGGCTAAGTAGAGTAAAGGAAATCATTAGAGATGTGTGATGAGAAAAGAGGGGTGGGCTGGTCATGTATGGCAAATACATGAACAATAGACAACCTGAATGCTGAATGACACAATGCCAAAGTGTCCAGAGAGAGATGTCCAGTATGTTTGGAGGACACCCTTGGGGAACTTATGAGAGGGAATGGACAAAAGTTGTATAGGATGAAAAGGTGTGAATGGTTTGCAATGCTACTTATCAATGAGATACCAGTTCCATCATAGTGCCAAAATAACATATTTATATAAGACTTTGCGGTTTTTAGCAAGGCCCGTCTTCATCCAAATACCATTGAATTTTCTTTTCCAGGAAACATCTACTTTTTAGACCAGAGCTCAATCATTTGTAATATTCAGATGCCCTATGGGCCACATTCCATCTTCAAAGGTGTGACATTTATACCTTTTTTCCCCTCCCTCATAAGTTTTCTTTTGTCTTTTCGTTTTCCTTCTTTTCTTTTCTCAGCATTCAGTGTTTTATTTCTTTTCTGCCAGTGGGTTAGACCATGAGCACTGCTTGGATCTGTTGGTAATATTCTGAATTAATAACAAAAGTTGCCACTTATAAGGCAATTTAAGGCCTTAGAGTTGTATTTACATACAATGCATCATTTTATTTAAATATAATACCTACAACCAAATTAGATAGTGTACCCCTCCCCCCAGCCTAGGGTCTTCACAACAAAGGCCTGCAGACTCACACAGGCCTGACCCCACACAATGGTCAATGCTGTGTCTTGCTTTGCCCCAACCCAGAGAAAATTCAGGGAGAATCACGAAAACAGAGCTTATGCACCTCTCCTATCTTGTTTAGTAAGTAAAGGGAGTCTCTTCCCACAAAGGTTCTCTCTGTATAGAATGGGCTTCTAGTTAGAACATTCTAATTCACTGCATAGAAAATGCATAGAATTCATAGGACTCATGAATAAATACAAGAAACAAAGCCTCTTGTACAACCCATTAACATTTTTATTCCCCCCCAGAAGGTAAAGACCCTTTTGTAGAAAACTAAACATATATTTAATATTTATCTGTGACCATGGTTACCAAAGCATACACTGTGATTAGCTCACAAGGGGTCCAATGGATATTTTTAATTTTCAGTGAAACACAGTAATACTTAACATCTGTTAGAAAGAGGTAGTTACAGTTTCATCATAAGGTCTCCATATATTCCTTCTGACCATGTTCTTGAATGTTTGAGATTTGGTGTTGTTTGCTTGTTCTTTCAGCTATGAATTTTCTTGTGTTATCAGTGATTGTTGTGATATAAAGGAAGTGCCATGTGAAAATCAATGTGGAACAGGAAATGTGGGTGGTGGTATCCAATTTGATTCCACAGTTTGAGAAATTGTGCAGTTTCCAACTATTTAAGAATAAAAACATTATTTCAATTTAAGTGCATTATTCATACAGCAACTAAATTGTTAGGGTATAAATACTTAATAAGTTATTTGGACAAAATTATTTAATAAATGGAACTGTTTGGCGTTGCTTTTGGCCTAGGGATGCCTTGAAAAAACATACTGAAACGCTAAAGTCACTGTGAATTCAGAAAGTTTGGGAACCTTTGACCTAGGACCTTCACTGTCTAAGAAAATCATGGTAACTCTGCTAGAAGGTTTGTAGGTTCCTGAACTCCTGGCATCTCATCACGTGGCTTTCTTTAGTCCTTCAGGTAAAGGATTCTCTTTGTGTTGGGTACTTCTTTGATAAGAATGCTATGAAGAAAATCTTCTTCTGGGGATCTATTGCTTAACTCTGGAGTTTAAGAGCCCTAAAATGCAGGGTAAACCTGAGGTGATCCAGCCATGAAGTAACCTAAAGGGCTGGAAACAATTACTCAGAATCAACAATAACTGCCTTGTATGTCTGCTATAAGCTATCACTGCCACTAGAGGGAGTGGAGAGAAATAGCTGCCCCACATCTCGGAAGTCGAAGGGAGAGAAAATGATAGACTAGATTCCAAAGGCAGATGTGTCACCAAAGGGAACAGCCTCCTTCTTAATGTTTACGAAGGAGAGTTTCCTCCAACTAGAGTCTGTCCCTTTGACGCTCAGTCACCATCATCTTCAACACAGTTCCCCAATCACAGAGGACCAGTCAGGAGCTGACTGCATCCTTCTAGCAAAGGACTGATGCTCATCACTAAAAAAGACGTCAAGTACTATTTTCAATTTCATTTGAGGTTCCTCTCTCTGACAAAGGTTCAAATACAACTATTTCTCTTGATCACCCCTGCTACACTAGGTATGACAAGTAGTATGATCCTATTTTACAAATGAGGAAATTGAGACTCAAAGGGGTGATCATGTTTCATCTAACTTATAAGAGACAGGATTCAAATTTATGTCTTTCCTGACTGTTTCCTCTTCTTTTTCCATTTTTTTTCCTTCACAACTTTGCTTCTGTTTCACTTTAGTCATATTGAGTTTTGAATTTTTCTCAGACATAGATTCTTGCTTCATAATGGTATTTCATTTTTTGACAGAGGGTCAGACATAAAGCACAGCTCTCCTCCAATGATATGTTTTCTTGAGGCACCAAGTGAGAGCAAGTCCCACAGAGTATTTATGATCCATAGTAAGAGACAACAAGCACCATCTGTGTCCATTGCTTAGGGACACTGACCAGATTGTCTTGACCTTAAAAAAAAATTCAAAGATGCCTATATATTCTGAAAATTGTTCAGAAACTGAGATACAAATAAAAACACTTTTTATACTAACTTCCTTATGTAAATAGAATTTTTAGTTTGTAAAATTGCTATAGTTGATGAAGTAACCATAAAATGTTGAGGTTTAGGGTTAGGGGTGCCCGAGATCCCAAAATACCAACAAACTGGGTCCTGCCAAATGAATTCGACTCAGGTCTTCTCTCAGCCAAAGTACAGCAAAGTATATTAAAGATTCACCATATTGGGTAGACTCTTAAGGAACCTCAGTATCTATGACACTTGTACTGGACAAGTGTGCCAGAATCATCTGACACAGAGTGAGTCTGCACTAGATAATTATCAGGTGCTCTCACACCTCATGGAGGGAAGATGGAGTCTTATATACAGAAAGGCTGTGGAAGGAATCTAGGGGTGGTCTAGGGGAGGAGTTTGGGGAGGGTCTTCAGGAGGAGGCCAACAGGTCAGACTCTAGTGATGAGAAATTAAGGTGGGAAGTAGCTGGAGGCCACTTGGAGATGAGACAATGGAGGGTCTGGGAGGATCAAGGGTGGGCATTAGCTGGACAAAGGAGGGTTAGGTTAGTAACAGAGGTTTGGGCCAAGCCACAATGAAAAGCTTATGGCCTCAGGCAAATGACTCATCAAATGGGAAGATTCAATCAGAGTTCAAGGGATTCCCAGAGCCTGCACCTCATCATTCCCCCCTGAAACAAATGAGACCCAAATTTCTTTGGGGTAATATGCAAAGGTCTCAGCTTCTGAAAGTGCTTCCTGCTGGCAAGGGGTATAGAGCTGTCCCCATCTGTCTGGGTCCTGTTCAAGGGGGTCAGACTTCATATTCAAGGGGTCAGACTCCAGAACGTGGATGATTCTAGGTCCAGTGGACTGGAGAACGTGGATTCAGTCAGAGATTGGCACAGGCTGAGTGGTCATCTGGAGGCTGATGGCTTGAACCCTGGGGAAGACAAACCTGGAAAGGAGGTTAAGCAAACAAAGACCAAACAGGCACCAAAAAAAAAAAATAGAGAAAGGACAATTTCGCTGGTTGGAATCAAAGATGACTCCATAGTCAAGGCCAAAACGCGGTCAGATATCCCTTTCCTTTCCAAATTGCTCCATGGACATTTAGCACATGGGAAGCAATAGTGACCACGGAATCTAATAGTTTCCAAAAATAGGCAACAACTTCCAAAGCCTGTTCTCTCCTTTCATCATCATAGAGAGTGAAAGTTATTCTAGATTGGGTAAAGCTGAAGTGGTGGTCAATTTAGTTTTCAAAGTCTCAAAAGCTTTCACCTGGTTGTCTGGGCCCCACTCTACACAGAATAAGTCAGGGCCTTGAGTACCAATTAATGGTTGCAGTTCCTCCCAGGCCTTGGGCTTAATTGGATATAGATCACAATGGGGGAACACTTTAGAATCTAGTATTCAAATACAAATGCTGGGGTGGCAGAAGTAGCTCATCCAGGAATTTCCTGATCCCAAACAATTAACTCAACTATCTCCCACACTTCCAGGGGAACATGGGGAGATCTAAGAGGCTTAACTGGAGAAAATTGGCTCCCCAATTTCACCATCAGGTCCTTTTCCAACAAGGGGTCAGGATAAGAGGAGAGCATAAGGAAGAGCTGTTCAAACAACAGATCCTCAAGAAGGCAGGGGACTGAATATGTCTGGAGACATGCCTTAGTTTCCTCTTCCATGCTCCTGACCTGACTGGTCAAGGGGAGGGTAGAACCATTTGGTTAGAACAGAGAACTTAGCAATAATAAAGTGGGTAACCTTACCTTCAGCTTCAATCCTTGCCCAGAGTTCAGTGTCGGATGGAGAAAGTGGAAGCACTGCCAAGCCCCATGTTTCCCCATCACTCCAAGTCTTGAGAAGACTGGAGGACAGGCACTGGGAGGTGGCTCTACCACTTTTCCAACCTCAGGGACAATCCTTCCTCCAATGTCCCTCCTGGTCAGATGGGCATGGTTCTAGAGGCTTTGGTTCCTGGGGCTCCCTCTGGGGGAGTACCCTGGAGAGGCACTCCTTGGACCAGTTACTCTCCTTGTGGCATTGAAAGCAGGCTTCCCCACTGTCTAAGTGGCTGGGCTTCCTCCAAGGGGGTGCCTTGGAGGGGCACTCATTGGACCAGTGACCCTATTTGTGACAGCAAAAACAGGTTTTCCCACTGCCCAAATGACTGGGTTTCCTCCAAGGGGGTGCCCTGGAGGGGCTTTTCCTGGCCATGGCAGCAGCCAAGAATTGTCTCTGGTTTGTTCCCTTCCTACTTTCTTCTCTGCTGCTACAGGGTCCTCCCTGTTGTTAAAGGCTCCAAAGGTCATCTCCAGTAATTGGGCCTGAGGTGTTTGGGGTCCCATTGCCAATTTCTGCAGTTACCTACTAATATCTGGGGCAGATTGATTAATAAAATACATATTAAGGATTGCTTCCCCTTCTATAGAATCAGGATCTAAATCTGTATACCTTTTAATAGCTTCTACCAGTCAGTCTTGGAGAAAGGTGGGGTTTTCCTTATTTGTCTGAGTAACTTCCCTAATCTTCTGATAATTTTCTTGCTTTTTGAAATGCAGTTCTTAGGCCTTCTAGCAAGGCAAACTGCCAAGTGGATCACTAGTGGGAACAGCAGCTATTCCTGGGTGGTATTTTGTGGGGTTATTGCTAGCCAAACGATCCCCAAATTTGGGGACTTGTTCCCAGATTCTCCTCTTCTCAGTGGAACACAGGTAGAGAAGAGGATATGCAAATCACCCCAAGAAAGCTCAAATGGTAGGGATATATCTCTGAAGTCCTCAGTAAACTTTATTGGGTTTTCAGAGAACTTCCCCAACTTTTCTTTAACTTGATTGAGATCTGAAATGGAGAGAATCACTTCCTTTAGGGGAAAAAGCCCTGAAGGCTCTGTGGGGACAGGAGCTCGGGAAGGGAGATAGGAAGTCCCACCTCCTATGAGGGAGTGACTGGGGGGTACTGGCTGAACTGAATCAGACTTCAAGACCAGGGGATCTGACTGGTAAGGAGGAAGGTCAGCTAGCACATGAGGAGTAGAAGGGGTCAGAAGAGGAGATACCCCTGAGACTACCATGTGGGTAGGGCCTGAGGCCTGAGTGAGTGTCTCCTCAGGGGGAGGGGCAACAGAGGGAGGCACCTCAGCAAAACCAGTGGCTGGGACCTGAGCAGGGATTGCTGAGGGGAGAGGGGCCATGCTGGGAGATATAGAATAGGAGATTTGGATGGTGTAGGAGCAGGAAACCAGGGGTGTTGAGCTAGAGGAAAAGGGAAGGGAAACTGAGGGAAAAAGGGTTGGAGAGCAGCAGGAGAGGCTGAGGGAGCTGCCTCAGTGAGATAGTGACTGGGACTAGAGCAGGAGTTGCTGAGGGGGGAGGGTCTTGGGCCGAAGCCCTAGTGGCCATAGGAAGGGGGTCATTTAATTGGCTCCTATTGTCACTTTGTGGAGGGGCTCTAGCTTCAAGCATCTCACAATCTTTCCTGAGAACCGTGTTTCCAGAGTGTTCAACAAAGGCCATTAAGTAGGCAACTTCTATCCATCTTCCTTTTCTGCCACAGTATAATTCTAACTGAAAGAGCATATTATCTTTTAAAGTCCCCAAAACAGTCCATGATTCATGGTTGTCTAGGTGATGCTAAGGCCAAACAGTATTGTAAAAAAAAACACCAGCTTTTTCTTTTTAAGTTTTCTAGAGAAACTAAATTTTTCCCAATGTTGTAAAAGACAACCCAAAGGCAAACTTTTGGGAACTAAAAAGGATCGACCCAATATAGGCATAGGAGCTAGAAGTCCCTTCCTCCGTAAAAGAAGATTTGGGAGTAAGCCTCAAAAAACAAACAAAACAAGACAAGACACAAAAACAAAAACAAAAACACAAAAAGGTACCCGAAGTTTTCCCAGTTCTTTAGCCCTGAGAATTGAAAGATAATTTGCCTTACACTTCTGGATGGGACATCTGTCCTGGTCTTCCATTCTTCAGAAGCTGCACCCAAGACCATGTCCTCCAACATAACCAAACTGGACGGAGAACCTGAGAGTGTCAGGCTAAGTACTAGACAGCTTCCTAGCTGTCTGACCTAATGGGACCTGAGAGGTCAGGCCCAAAAAACCAAAAAACAAAAATCCACCTTCAAGGTACTTGGAGAGCAGAAAGGGATAGGGAGAGAGAGAGGCTTCTGTACCTTCCAGTCCTGGCTGGAGAACATTAGCAGTGTTTCCTGGTCAGGGAACCATAAAAATGATGAGATCACAATAAAATGCTGTGGCATAGGGTTTAGGGGTGCTAGAGACCCCAGAATACCAATATGCTGGGTCCTGCCAAATGAATTTGACTCAGGTCTTCTCTCAGCCAAAGTATAGCAAAGTTTATCAAAGATTCGCCATGTTGGGTAGACTCTTAGGGAGCCTCAGTATCTATGACACTTGTACTGGACAAGTGGGCCTGAATCATCTGACACAGTAAATCTGCACTAGATAATTCTCAGGTGCTCTCACACCTCATGGAGGCAAGATAGGGTCTTATATACAAAAAGGTTGTGGGAGGAATCTAGGGGTGGTCTAGGGGAGGAGTTTGGGGAGGGTCTTCAGGAGGAGTCAAACAGGTCAGACTCCAGTAATGAGAGATTAAGGTGGGAAGTAGCTGGAGGCTACCTGGAGATGAGACAATGGAGGGTTTGGGAGGATCAAGGGTGGGAGCTAACTGGACAAAGGAGGGCTAGGCTAATAACAGAGGTTTGGGCCAAGCCACAACAAAGGCTTATGGCCTCAGGCAAATGACTCATCAAATGGGAAGATTCAAGGGGGTTCCCAGAGCCTGTACCTCATCAATATTGTCTATTCTGGAAATGTGAATTACGAATTTGAAATTAAGGCATACTACAGTGCATATTTCCATCCTGGTTCTTCATAGTGGTTAGCATAGGAGAAGCTGGTGTAAAGCAGGAAGAATCTGGATTCAGATCCAGAGAAAAGCTCTTACTCTGAGCCATGAAGGCACACTGAAACCAAGGTAAACATGAACAGAAAGGAGACCAAAAGCCAGTGAGCCAGAAGCCAGATAACCACATCAGAGAACACAAGTCCTGAAGGAGAGATAGTAAACAGTTTGACATTATACTGTCTTCTGTTCTGGAGTCTTCTCAGCTCCTGATCCTGGTGCTGCTCGTGCCTTGCCAAATCCCAACCCTGTACTACTCCCACTATCCACCTCTTCGACTCCTACTTACATGCTGCTCAATGGTGCTGGGGAGAGTCAAAATAACTGTGTTGACTGGATCGATTAAAAATGTATGTTATCTTGTCTCAACTGGGTCCTCATTGTAACAAGGAGATGCTTTTACTCTCTCTTCCTAAAGAATGTTCTAAGACATTCTTCACAATGACTGTTTCAAACTTTCTCTTTTTGACTCAAGCCTCCTATACTAACCCTTCCCATCACCCTCTTAGAGGACCTCAACTGATATTTTACCAAGAAAACAGAGAAAATTCACAAGGTTCCTCTTCTCTCCATTTCAAAATTGCTTGACATCACTCTCCATTCCACTTTCTGTTCCTTTATTCCAGTCTCTGATGAACAAGTGACTCTTCTTACTACAACGTTCAACCCCTCTTGAACCCTGATCCCATATCACCTGGCAGATTATCCCTTATAATCATTCTCTGTCTGCTTCTCTGTCTTTTTGTCTTTGTCTGTCTATGTCTGTCTCTCTATCTGTCTCTGCCTCTGTCCCTCTGTCCTTCTCCCTCTTCCTTACCCCCTCACCGCCAGGCCCCCAATCTCCAATCTCACCCTATCTACTGGTTCATTCCCTACTACCTAAAAATATGCCCAATTATCTTTAAACCTTAAAAACAAAACAAAACAAAAACCTCAATTGACCTCACTATCCCACTAAGTAATTGTCCTATATCTATCTTCCATTACACAAACGCATTCACTTCTAAATCCCTTGCATTCTGACTTTATCATTCAGCAGATACTGTTCTCTCTGGAGTAACCAATCCTCACTTGATTTCCAAATTCTGTGCTTTTCTCAGCTTCATTCTTCTTGACTTTTCTATAGCATTTGATACTCTTGACCATTCTACTCTTGTGGATACCCTCTTCTCTCTAAGGTTTCTTGACATGGTTCCCTTAATTCTCCTCCTCTGTTCTGATCGCTCCTTCTCAGTCTTCTTTGCTGAATCATTCTCCCAATTTCTTAATCTCACTGTGGATGCATTTCAAAGCTCTGTGTTGGACCTTCTTCTCTTCTCTCTCTACACTCTCTTGACAATCTTATTAGAACTTGTGGGCTCAATTGTCATCTCTCTACAGATGACTTACATGTTTATATATCCAGCTATAGTCTTTCTCCTGATCTCAATGCCACGCCACCAAATGACTACTGGATAAATATATAAAATAACATATATGTATATGTGTATATATATATATATATATATATATATATCTTTTTGGAGGGCAATTGGGGTTAAGTGACTTGCTCAAGGTCACATGGCTAGTTTTTGTGTTAAGTGTCTGAGGCTGGATCTGAACCTAGGTCCTCCTGACTCCAGGGCTGGTGCTCTATTCACTGCGCCACCTGCCTGCCCTGACTACTGGATATTTTGAACCAGATTCAAGGAGGCATCTTAAAGTCAAGATGTCTAAAACATCATTCCCACCCCACCCTCGTTAAATCCATTCCTCTTCCAAACTTCCCTATTTCTGTCAAAAATACCACCATCTTTCCACACTCATGATCATAATCTTGGAGTAATCTTATAGCTTACAGATCCAATTATTGCCAAATCTTTATCCTAACTCCACAATATCTCATACCTATACTATTGAGATAGATGCCTCATTGGTCTTTCTGTCATTTCTGTCTCCTCTCCAATCCATTCAACTGCCTAAGTATTTTTCCTAAATCATGTCTCTAACCATGTCATTCTCTCACTATTTAAACTACAGTGATTCCCTATTGTGTCTAGTATAAAATATCCACTTCTCTATTTGGCCCTTATAGTTTTTTATATTCCAGCTCTGCAACTCCCACTGCATCCAAGGACATCTGCAATTGTCCTGACTCGTATCTGGCTACTGGACCCAGATAACTCTGGAGGAGAAAATGAGCTGGTCACTTTGCCCAGCCTTCCCTCACTTAAATCCAATTCATTTGCATGTCATAGCTTCACCTCCCTGATGCCATGGTCCTCTTCAAGAATGAAGGACAAAAACTACAACAATTATACTCCCCTTCATACGCTCCAGGGTCTAGCCAAGTTGCCAACGGACCTTGCTGATCTTCATGCCTGAACTCATCGCCTGCAAAGGGTATCACTATGCTCAGATGCTCTCCCTCCTCACATAAGCCATTTAGAATCTCTATTTTCTTTAAAGGATCTACTCAAAAGCCACCTCCTATATAACACCTTTCCCTAGTGCTAGCTCTCTAAAATTGCCTTGCATTTATTTTGTATATACTTATGTGTATATATGTTGTCTCCCTTGATGAAACATACATTCCTTGAGAGCAAGGACTATTTAAGTTTTGTCTTAATATTCTCCACACCTAGGATAGTACCTAGTTCTTAGGCGTTTAATAAATACTCTCTGATTGACTGAGATACAAGATCCAGATAAATAGCAATGTAGCAGGTGAAAGGTCAGAGGAGGTGAATGGAAGCCATAATTGAGGGACTAGAAACAACAAAGGACACTCTTTCCTTAGTAGGAATGTGAGCTTCTTGAGGGCAAAGGGACACAGTCAATAGCAAGGTATTATGCTCTGTTAAATTCTTGATTGATTTGTGACCTCAAGGAAGCAACAATCTAGTCAGGAATGTGTATTGAGAAAGATTAGAAAGCAATATAGGATGATCCAATGGAGATTTTTTTTTTTAAATTTGATTTGAAGTCAGAGATCCTACTTTCAAATTCTAGCTCTGGTACTTATTAATCTTCATTTGCCTGCATGACCTTGGATAAGTCACTGTAATAGAAATGCAAATTTAAAGATCTTCCCTTCCCTTAGGCCCTTTGATAGGCTTAAGAGACTCTTCCTTGATTTGAAAACATACTCTGCCTCCTAAATAGGCTGAATGTGGTCACATGGAGCCTGTGGCAGGAAGCTTGGTTTTCAGGAATGCCCACAACTTGATGCTGTGTGATTGGGCAGTGGGTCAAGGGGGTGGTTACATTCTCTGACTCAGGAGAAGGCTATATAATCCCTGATGTGAGGCTTTGCCTTGGGGCTCACTTTGAGAAGTGTTCTGTGATTTGATCAGATGAGACTCTGGGAAGCCATTGTTGAGAGCCCCCCAGCTTTGAAAACCCAGATGTTGATTTGGTATGGATGTAAAGGTTGGACAGTTTGGAAACCTGTCTACTTGATCTGTTTCTCTGTCTTGATAATTCTGTCTGTATACTCTGAAGTTTGGGGTGCTGACCTTTTTCCCCTGAACTAGGTAAATGATACATATTTGACTGATTAAAGTAAGCTTGTTAACCCATTTTGAGTTGCTTTCCTTTAGCAAAGCAGATCTAAGAACCTGTGTTGGCAGCCACCCTGGGGACGCTTGGGGTCCTTGCTGCTACAGTCACTTAACTTTTCTGCACCTCATTTGAGGAAATCATAGTTTTCTCTTTTGCAAAACAAAGGGGTCGGACTAGATGACCTCTAATTTGTCCTCCAGTTCCAAACCCATCCTCCAGTTCTAAACCCATAAGGACATTGTACAAATGAGATTTTGAAGCTATCTTATTTTTTCCCTTTACTTTTATTTTTACTTTTTTTAGGAAAAAAAAAAATAGTGTACCCTTCCTAGGAGGTCCTTGATGAATGCCTATTCCTGCTGACATTTTTTAACATCAGCATTTTCCATCACACCAGAGCTTGATGATAAAAATTGCAATGCTATTGATGAAAATGCTGCTGTTCAGCAACTCCCAATCTTGATACTGATCTATCTCCTTCACATGCACAGAGCAGCATATGAGGCATAGTTTAAAGAAATGACATTTTACAGCTCAAAATGGAGGATGATTTGGGTTTTAGGGAAATTGACAATTGGGAGCTAACTTCCTAAGAAGGGTGCAGTGTGGAAACAGACACCTGCCCTTTCCGCCTCTTGTGTACTGGCACAAGTAACCCAAAATTTGTACTCGCCAATTTGTTCCTCATTTGCATCTGTAAGTGCCAGTTGGCAGGGTAAAGCTCATGTTTTTAAACACTTCAGCAGTTCTCTATGCACCCATTCGAGTGGGTGCCTCTATTGAAGTCCTGTTGCAATTTAGTTTGCTTTTTCTGCCATTTCAAAATAGAGTCATGAGCTCAGGACCTCATCCAAGAAGATCCAGGAAAGACTGTTTTGGGGGTGGAGGAGAGGGAGCGGAGTTATTCCTCCATTCTATGGCCCATATCACCGTATGTACAAACATACTGTAACACCAGGTCCAGAGTTCTTATTTCATAATAATGGTGACAACGAATATAAGGACTTGAAATGACTCTTGGAAGAATTCTGAGCATTGTCTATAGAGGACCAAATACTTGATTATCTTGGCCTTTCTGACATCTGTCAGCATCATGCAATTTTCATTACAGAAATGGAGCATAATTTGTCCATATTTCATTGCTTAGCCTTCCAAATTCCTGGCTCCTACTTCTGTACTTAGTTCAACCCTAATTAAAAAGCACTAAGGCTGTACCTCTGTGACATCAGTGCTCTATTTTCTTGAGCAAGAAAACAGTGGATATACTTGTGGGCAGAAGAGATATAAGAGCAAACCTGGATTGGTGCCAAAAGACATTTTAGCTTAAGTCTCCCATGGGGACCAATCTGTTCAGTCATAGCTGAAGATGTTGCTCAGAGAAGACAGTGCCTTTGGTTAATGGGTATGCTATGCTACAAAGTTAGTTACAGCAACTTCTTCTCATTCCCATACTGAACATGTTTTGGCAACTACACATGTATGACTGGGTCTTTAAGCAACCAGTGCTAGATCTAAGGCCAGGGGGAGCCACTCTTTCTCAGAGGAAGATTTCCTTTTTTTCTTTTCCTCAGATATCTTAGGATAATGGTGGGAATGTCAAACTAGAATAGGGGCAGGCACTATATAACACCAAGTTGGGAGTATGTGGATGTGAGGACACCGATGAGCACTTCAGCAATCTAGACCAGACTTTGTTATCAACCCTTGACAGGGCATTGGACTTTTGGAGAGCCCGGACCCAAAGAGACAAAGAAAAGTTACAGAGGTGCCGTGCAGAATTGAACCATGGGAGAGTTAGGGCAATAGAGGATAGAAATAGAAGAGAATGCAGACCAGGGAGGTCAAGGTGAGGTGGTCAGGGAAAAGTAGTCATGTAATCTTTTCTTTTGCCTTCATTTGTTTCCTGGATTATATTTCTGTATCAAGTCAGATACTTTTTCTTCTTCCTCTCTTTTTTTCTCTCTTTCTTTTTTGCTTTGCTTACTGCTTCCATGTATACTTGGGTGAATTGAGAATCCTGTCTGTAATAGAATTTGTGATTAAAAATCTATTCAGAATGCAATATAGCCATCCCATCATCCTAACCAACATTTAATATAGTAGGCAAAGATTTTAACTTGCTTTGCATGCATTTAGTTGAACCTCATTACAACCTTGTGAGGGAGGTATTTCAAGTGTTCATATTTCCAACTTATAATTGAGGAAACTGAGGCTCATAAAGGTTAATGGTCTCCATAGCTAGTTAATGTCGGAAGTGGAATTCAAGCCAGTGTCTTCTTGACTCTGAGTTTAGCATTTTATCCTCCATGTAATGGCAAACTTTTTGTTCAAGTCAGCAACAGACTCCATAGGTTTCCATTGAATAGGCATAATCAGGGAATGTGTCTCTTCAGCCCACGTGGCAGTCAGCTATTATCTCTGGAGTCTGTTCTGTGGAAACAGTAAGATCCTATGATTTAATAATGTATAGAGGAATTTGTCATCCCTGAATTCCCCGGTTTGGCTGTTTATGCAACCCAAACCCACTGCCAGAATGCTAAGATGCCAACTAACTTCATGTTCTACTACCAAGAACCAAATTTAATCAAATATTGATATAGGAATATAAGGCACCTATTAATATTTAAAATTATTAGTCCAGTAGATAGAAGTTATTGATTATTTCTATGGGATTATGGCTAGCTCTTCCAAATGAATGAATAAAAAAAACATTTATTAAGAACCTGTTATGTTCCAGGAACTGTGCTAAGTGCAGATACTCTTTGCTCTCAAGAAAGGTACATTTTAATAGAGGGAGATAATACATACAAGGAATTGGTGGTCTGGGAAGTGTTTTAGACACGAAATTCAGAGAGAATGCTTTTAGGAGACATAGAACAATTAATTGACACATACTTTCCAGGAATGATAGTGTTGATTTCTTTACTGTTCTCACTTGTAAGGGGGAAGAAGAAGAGAAGACATGATCACAGTGGCATAGCTGGATTTGGTTGGGAAGTGGCATTGTGACCCTGAGTCTGGGCAAGATCAGGTGAATTCTCACTGATCAGAAGCCCAGGGTTTCAGAGGTGGGAGCCTGAATTCTGATGTGAGGTAGAATTTGGAATGTAGACAGAATGCCTCTGAAGTGACCAGGATTAATATCTATCTTCACATTTCTGTTTTCTGGTAAGCTAAAGTTTAAAACAACAACCTGGGGAATGGGCATTAAGAAGACAGATTTACAAGCAAAATTAAATGAGACTCAAAATTAAAAGAAAAAGTTCTATCTAATTTATTTCATCAAATGGATTTCAGGTTCAGTCATCTCACTAACCTGGGAAGCTGGAGTATAGGTGAATTTCACCCTATCAGCTATGAGATTTTCTGTATAGTTGTATGTATACTGAATTTCTGAAAACAAAATTCTATACAAATACTCTAAGTAAGCTTGCTTTGGGGGTGGCCAGGTGGCACAGTGAAGAGAGCACTGGCCCTGGAGTCAGGAAGACCTGAGTTCAAATGTGGTCTCAGACACAACACAAAAAAACTAGCTATGGGACCTTGGGCAAGTCACCTAACTCCAACTGCCCCCTCCAAAAAGCCAAATAAATAAATAAACAATAAGCTTGATATTAAGGTAATTCTGTGGGTAGTCCTTTTTTAAAGGGAAAAAGAGTAATCTTTTCCCATCTTCCTTCCTCAATTTATGCTGTGTAATTTTAGTTTTGGGCATCTGCATATTGGCTGTGTTAGTTGAACTCTCTCACATAAAGTTGGAACCAGGATGACCTTCTGGTAGGACCCATGTAGCTGGATTTCCCATCACAGACAAATATCACTTTATATTTCTTACTAGGCTGTTCTTTGTGTCTTTAAAAATCAACAGATGTTGAAACAAGCAAGACCATCCCAAGAGGGTCACTGTGGGATGGGGAAGGGAGGACCACATGACGCCACTTTCCCCAGTCTTTAAACATTTTTAACAAGTGATTTTGTGAAATTAAAATGAGCGTCAAGGCCGTTCTCTTTGTCTTGGGGATAGTGGAGGTGGGAAGTAAAGCATCTTGAGAAATGTTGGGGTAGAGGAGATTTTTAATCGATCATCATTTGATGATTTGTTATTTATTTATCTTTGAACTACATGTCAAAGACTCGTTCTTGAGATCTTTTACATCTGCCAAAGCAGGATAACCACCATACCCAGGCCTACAGTAACATGTTCAGTTTGCTGGACCCTGGGAATAGATCTGGAAGCAAATGAATTGTATTATGGCCTCTTGTCATGGAATTGCATTTTATCTAAATTGATCTACTGTGGGAAAGAGGTCACAAAGGAGAATATAGGTAAGGAATGGGCAGAGTCTACAAAATGAAATGGTATGACATTTTATAAGACAACTTCATCTCCTTCTTAGGGTGGGAATCAAAAATACCTTCTGGAGCTTTTGGAGTTTGGGGGTTTACTTCTCCCTGGGAGTAAAAAATAGTTTTTTTGGAGTCAGCTTGCTCTCTCTCTCTCTCTCTCTCTCTCTCTCTCTCTCTCTCTCTCTCTCTCTCTCTATCTCCCTACTATCGGTCTCTCACTCTAAATTTGACTCTGTTTCAATCTCTCTGTGTATCTTTGTATCTGTGTCTCTCTTTTACCCCATGACTATCTATGTCTCTCTATCGCTTTCTCTATGTCTTTCTCCATCTCTCTGTCTGTCTTTATATATGTTTGTCCCTGCCTGTCTGTCTCTGTTTCTGTCTCTTATTTCTTTTTCTCTCTCTGTCTATCTGTCTTTGTTTCTGTTTTTACCTCTCTGTTTCTATCTGTATCTTTGTTTCTCTGTTTGTACCTGTCTCCCTGCTTCTATCTAAGTCTCTGTATGGGTCTCTGTCTCTCTCTCCTTCCTGTTTTGTCCTTTCCTCTTCTTCTGCCCCTTGGCACAGGCTGTCACTTCCTAAGCCAGGGTTCTTTCTGCTTTCTCCTCTCCACAAACATCTGGTCCATTTGTCAGATACTGTTCTGTTCTAAGGAGATGGTTCAGGACTCCCCTTTCCTCTGTGCTTCCTATCTTGTTGCCTCAGCCCCAACTAGCCAAGGCTACCCCTTAGCAGCTATGGATTTATTCCAGGATCTCGGAGTGGATTTTACATGCATAGAATGAACAGAAACCCAAACTCACAAAGGGAGTAAGCCCAAACCTCTGGCTCAGTCCTGCTGTCCCCTCATACTGGCCATTTACTCACAGTACTTCACATCCTATCTGGCCTAGACAAAATAAACAAATGTCTATTCCAGAACCATGGAAAACTGTGCCCTTTGCAACTCCCTCCCATTTTGAGCTGGCTAAAATGGTGAATCTAGCTGGTTTTTGCCTAACTACAAGGAATTTGTGTCACCTGCCAGACAGGCAGAGGGTTTGGAACCTGCTGCTGCAGATAATGAATTCTGTCCACTGTCTTTGTACATGGTTCATAAAGACCAACAGCCAACACCCCAGTATGGAAATGTCCATGCCACCGTCAGCATTATCAGCAAAGCCCTCATTGAAATGCAGGTGAGCCAAAAGACCCCAGAGTCCATTCCTTGCTATGTTGTGCCCCCTTGTGTTCAATGTGTCACTTGTGCCTGAGATAGCTTGACCACACACACAGAGTAGAGAAGAATGAATGAAATCCTGCATAATTCAAAACCTGCCACAGCTCAAGGTGGAAATGAAAATTGCCCACCTGTATTTTTACCCAAGCATTCAGAAACACCACCTCAAAAACCCTCCCACAAAATGACAAGTGGCAGTGTAGCTGACTCTCGTCAAGAGGACAGAATCCCAGTAGCTGATGTGTTCCTTGTAAGGGACCAATCCTCTAGCCCAAGATATCAGGAGCAAGGCCTGCTTCACAATTCAAGCATGAATGTGGCAGCACCTTCAAGCCAATACCTTCCCAACCAACTTCCAAGTACCCTTAGCAATGCCATAGGCCTTTAAAGACATTCTTATTCATTCCCAAGATATCCTTGCCCAAGATATAATACTCCCTTCTTCATCCCTCTAGGTGGGGCAAGATCAGAAACAGATAAAAGATCAAGGTTAGGACATTGACCTTGCTATGCTCTGCCCTCCTTTCTACCTATAATAAGGTAGAATAATAATATCAATAAAGGACTAGATGGATCAATTGATGCAAAAATTTGCTTGGTCTAAGATATCCTTAAATTCAAGTCCTTCTATTAATCACTACCAGGACCCTTCTGGCCAACTCAAATCTCAGAGGCCAAAACTTTGGGCAACAGAGTCAAGCTCCAAAATTATTTTATTTTATTAGCTTTGAATGTTGAACTGAATTTAGTAAGATGAAATTTAATATAGATAAACATAAAGCCTGTAGATGACACTAATGATTATAACAAGTCCTAGAACATGGTAGAACCTTCTGAGAGAAACCAATAGTGGCTCAAAGGGATTTGGCCTGACCATCCACACAGGAAAGGTAAGTAGATGAAGAATGTCCATTACCCAGATAATGGTATGGACTTAGATCAAAACCGCATAGAGCTTGTCTTGCAGTGTATGGAACAGTCAGTACATCTGAAAAACAAATTGGATGCAGAGTTGAACAGAAAGAGGAGAATAGTGGGCTCTATTTCCTTTGGGAAATTGTAAGCTCCATTCATGACCCTAAACTTCCTACAGGAAAAAAAACAACTTTTTTTTTTAATGCCAACATTTTACTACTGGATGACTGTAGACATGGAATGTGACAATTACATGGTCAGACTTGTACTTTGGAAAGATCAGTTTGACAGGAAAGTGGAGTGGAAAGAGTCTTGTGGCAAGGGAGACCAAACAGAAGACTATTGCAGTAACCCAGGAGTGAGGTGATGAGGGCGT
This sequence comes from Petaurus breviceps papuanus, assembly GCF_028583685.1. Lineage (NCBI taxonomy): Eukaryota > Metazoa > Chordata > Mammalia > Diprotodontia > Petauridae > Petaurus > Petaurus breviceps. Next base: position 9,617,187 of record NW_027185664.1, read on the forward strand.
ACTGCAGAGGAGTGGTAGTGTCAGAGGAGAGAAGGGGGAATGCACCAGAGATATTACCAAGGAAGAAAAGACAGGAATAGATTGGATCAGTGGGGTGAGAGTGATGAGCCAAGAATGACATCTAGGTTGTCAGCCTGAGTGACTAGGAAAATGATGATACTCGTGACAGGAATATGGAAGTTAAAAAAGGGGGAGGTTTTGGGTGGGTAAATGAGTTAATTTTTGGCCATGTAGACAAATCTTAAGTGAGAGAGAGAGATTCATAGATTTAGAGTCTGAAGGAATCTTAAAAAGTCATTTAATTTAACATCCAGCACTTAACACAGTGCCTAATATATAGTAAGCACTTAATATATGCTTGTTGGTTTGTTGACTTGTTGACACTTTCGTCTTATAGATGAGGAAACTGAGGCCCAGACCATTTGAGTAACTTGGTCAATGAGTTGCTGAGGTGGTGTCAGAGATGTGTGGAGAAAAGACTCCACTGTCTTCTAGGGCCAGAGAGGATAAGGGTGCGATGCCATTACAGGATGGGAAAGTCCATCATGGGAGAACTTAGTTTTTGTTTTTGTTTTATTTTTTGGAGGGGGTAGGGCAGGGCAGTTGGGGTTAAGTGACTTGCCTAAGGTCACACAGGTAGTAAGTGTTAAGTGTCTGAGGCCTGATTTGAACTCAGGTCCTCCTGACTCCAGGGACGGTGCTCTATTCACTGTGCCACCTAACCACCCCAGAGTGAACTTAGTTTTAGGGTCACCTACTCTGGGACTCTGTAAATATGTGTATGCACCTTTTTGTGGATTAGACATATGATTTTATTACTTGATGAGGACATCCCTCTATATATACAGGTTGTCACCTGCCCTGAAATTTATATACTTTGAGAGTTTCTTGAAACACTAAGAAGATATGTTATATTAGGTCTTGATTTTTTTTATACTTCTTTCCCTTGTTAATAAGCCTAAAATGGAGGACTCTTGTGGTCTGTAGCAGGTAGAAGGGAAAGAGTGAAATGAGGGCTAAGAAAACATGTTCTGAGACTATGCAATGGCTGATGGCATAGTAGGGATACAGGGAGTTCAATTTCAGGCTTGAGGGAGGTGATAAAATAGACAAGTTGAAAACTTCTGGTGAATAATGCATTAAGATGGTGGATAGTCATTTAGCTTTCTGGGCAATGTAGAACAATGCCAGATGGTTCAGTGCTTAGAATGCTGAGCCTGGAGTCAAGAAGACCTGAGTTCAAATATGGCCTCAGACACTTAGTAGCTTTGTGGCCCTGGGCAAGTCACTTAACCTCTGCCTTAATCCATTAGTGAAGGGAAATGTTAAGCCATTCTAGTATCCTTGCCAAGAAAACCCCATGAACTGCATTGGTGTACTATGATCCTTTGGGTCACAAAGAGTTCGATCCAACTGAATAATGACATGGAACAATGCCTGCTTGAAATTGGAAGAGCTGCTTAGCAACTCACTTTTCTTCTGTGAGAGTGCTTCATAGGGCTTTATGGCTCTATGGTCTGGCAGCTGCATTGTCCTCAATTTCAGGATCTCATGAACTTCGTCCAATCTTTGGGGATCCCTTGGCTCAACTATTCTGTCTCTTCGAACTTTGTTCCTCATCTCCTCCTTCTGTGGGACACTGGCAATGTCACCTAGGACTAGCCTGCTAAAATAAAATTTCATTGGTAAGTACAATACTGGCCTAGAACACATAGTGTAATTCGGCCTGAAAATTCCTCACGTGCAGAACTTCAAGTGATGCCTTTTTCTTTTTTTTAAGCAGTCGGGGTTAAGTAACTTGGTCAAGGTTACACGGCCAGGTGTTTCTGGGTGGGTGCTAAGTGTCTGAGCCCAGGATTCGATCCCCAGGTCATCCCGACATGGGAGCCGGTATTCTTACTTGCTGTGCTACCTGGTCGCCCTGTGATGCCTTCTTTTAAAGCTACATTATGAATTAAATGAGATTTTTTGAACTGGCCTGGGAACCCAAACACAAACTAAATATTGCTTCTATTGAGAAAAGAGGATATAGAGAAGTTAACTCAGAAAAGACAAGGAATGGACCACAGAAGAGAATACTGCCACCTATAGCCATCAACCTAGATACCCTCAAAAAGTGCTTACAAGGCAGTAGAAGGAATTAGCAGAATTAACCCATTCATTTATAGGAAATAAAAATTCATAAAAGGAGACAAATGCACAAACTAAGCATGAGAAAGGAGGGGATTAGAGACTTTTATGCAAGGAGGCAAATTTAAAAACAAGTATGTCACTGAGTTTGGGTGGTTTAGGACTCATAACTGGAATTCGGATTGGAAATTATGCTTTATGCAAAAGAAATAAACTAGGTAAGAGGGGTGGGGGAGGGTTGGTAAAATAGCATTGAACATAAAGAAGGTGCACTTACTTATATGAGGAAATCTAGGACCTAGAGGGAGGAAGCAGACAACATTAACAGGAAGATCAATAGGGGTAGAAACAGAAACAATATTGTCATTAGAGTATACTATAGACCACCTGGCTAGAAAGAGGAAATAGATAATGTGTCTGGGAAGCAGATTACAAGTCTGGCACAAAGATATGATGTGGTTAGTGGCAAAGGATTTAAATATTCATTCATGTTGCCATCTGTTGAAGTTTTCTCTCTGCCAAAAACAGATCAGCTAATAATTTCTTGGCTTGCCTTAGTGATAATTTTATCCTTCACTGTGTCTTGTGGGGTTGTTACGAGGATCAAAGGAGAGAATAATTTTTTAAGATGGTTAGCACAGTACCTGCAACATAGTAGGTATTTAATAAATGCTTGTTTCCTTTCCTTTCCTTCAAAAAGCAGAAGAACCAATGAGGAGAATTTATATTTTGATAATTCAAATCAATATACATTATTAAGCTATGTGCCAGACATGATATGAGGTAGTAGGGATACAAAGAGGGGGAAAAAATCCCTGTCTTCGAGTGGCTTATATTCTACTGTGCAGAAACAACATGTTTATAGATAAGTAACCACAAAACCTGCAGGAAGTAATAATTACATTGAACCTTAAGGAAACTAGGGATTCCATTGAATAAAGGATGAAGTAATTTAAGGCACTAAGGGGAACAGGGAGCTCATGCAAATGCACAGAGGCTGGAGATGGAATAGCATACATGGGAGATGTCAAATAAACCAGTTCGACTGGGACATGTGAGGCATGAGTGGAGGCTTGGAATAGCCTGGAAAAAGTTGGTTGGGGTGAGGTTTGGAGGGCTATAAATGCTAAACCAAAGAGTTTGTATTTTATGCTAGGGGAAATCCATGGAGGCTTCCTCAGCAGGAGCTGGACATGACCAGACTATATTTTATGAAAATCAATTTAGAATCTGTACAGAGGACAGATTGGAGAGCAAGAGGGTTGTATGCACTGAGGCCAATTAGAAGGCTACTGCAGACAGTGAGGATTGTAATTTGAACAGAGGACTTGCAAAGAGGAAGAAGATGAGAGATATAAGAAATTTTGTGGATGGAGAGAAAGTAAGATTTTGCAAATGTTTAAATGTAGGGACTGAGCAAGACTGAAGAGTTAGAGATAACTTCTAGGTTCCGAACCTGGGTAGATGGAAAGATGATGTTGCCCTTGACAGAAATAGAAAAGTTAGGAGCCAGAGTGGCTTCGGGTAGAAAGATAATGAGCAATGCTTTGGACATGTTGAGTTTTAAATGCCTATGGTGCTTCCAGGTGGAGAAGTACATTAGGACAGAAACCTGGGGTCAACTCCACATGGGATGGGAGAAGAAAGAGGGTCATGGATGTTGATTCTGCAAAGGAAATTATGAAAGATTTTTCTGGAAAGAAGCAGGAGAGAGAAGTATCATCAATTCCCAAGGAGGGGAGAGTTATCTGGGAGATGAAGATGGTCACTAGTATGAAGTGCTGCAAAGAGGTCAAGGAGCATGAAGACTAAGAAAAGGTCATCAGATTTGGTGGTTAAGAGGTTATTGGTGACCTCAGAGTCACCTTGTTAGTGATCTTTTTGCTTATGCTATGATGTAATATAATAGTAATACAAGGTGACCAAGTATAATGATGTATTTTGTTGCCTTACCTTTCCTACAATCCCTCCACCTCTTCAAACTATGAGATATTAGAGCAAAACATTTGTTGGTTATTGCAAATTCCCTGTCATCAGGCATAATATCATAGACCCAGAGCCAGAGATCTTAGAGCTTATCTAGTCTAACCCTCTTATTTTACAGATGAGTAAACTGAGGTACAGAGGGTTAAGTGAATTTCCCAAGGTCACAAATGTAGTATTCATCAGATGTGAAGTTTTTGAACTCCGGTTTTCTGACTAGAGCCAATGCTTTTTCCATTATTCCTCACGTCATATCAAATTAGTGCTCAATAAATATTTGCTGAAAGAGAGTTAGACCAAGTCTAACTTTGCCAGGCCTCAGGGGTCCAAATGGCATTGTGTGTAGATGAAATAGCAAGCAGAGGCAGGTTTATCTAACCGGTACTTACAGTTGTGTCAACTCCTCAGTCTTCCCTGATCCTAGGCTCCTGTTCTCCTCTCTCCCTCTGCCTCCTTTTAAAGCCATGTGTTCTCACTGCAGACTTCAGTCCCTTCACCACTGCCTGTCCTCCCAGGTTATCATCAGTGGGGTTCTACCCCCACTGTCTTTATCCCTGGGCCCACCAATTCAACATGACCTTCTGTTTCATTCTCGATCCCCTCATCCCCTTGTGCCCTGCCAACCCTCAACCCAGGGGGTGCCTCTCTCATCTGCCTTCTCTGTTTCTGCTCAGGACTGTTCAATAAGGTCAGAGCAAAAGGGCCAGCTGGTTCCACTACAAATTCATGTCATCTATTCTCAAATGGGCCCTCAATGCTGCATGATAATTCTTTTATTCTTCCCTGATTGATTCCCTATCAGGCTCCCTGCAGCAGCTCCTCCAACACTCAATCCTGCTTTGCCGCTGACTCCTAGGCTGTCTCCACAGAGGATCTTCCCTCTGTGTCACCACCTGTCCCCTTTTTGGTTCTAATTGTTAAATTAGCAGCCTTTCTCCTTGCCAGAGCCAACCCTTCTACTTTGCCTGTGATCTCACATCCTCCCGAATCCTCTGGGAATGTGCCCCTTCAATTGTTTCCTCTATTTTTCTCATGTTTAGTTTCTGTTTATCTATGGAATCCTTCCCCAAAGCCCACAAATATGCCCTGGTCTCAGCTCCTCATCCTTAAAAAAAAAAACCAATACCTTTTCATTTGATCTCGCCGTCTTTTCAAGCTATAAGTTTTTCTCCTCAACTTTTAGTTGGCTAAACTAGAAAATGTAGTCTAACTATATTATTGCCTCCACAGCCTCACCTCCCACTCAATTTAGACCCAGCCAGATAGGACCCTGCTTACAGAACCTGCCTTCTAATCCATCCTCCACACAGCTGCAAAATAATTTTCCTAAGGCACTTGTCTGACCATGTCACCCTCCTGGTTGAAACCTTCAGTGGCTTCTATAGAGAAGAGAACAGGAGCTAGATCCTGGTATTTAAGGTCCCTACAACCTGGTTCCCATCTACCTTTTCAGTCTCATTGCATAACATTCTCCTTCACAAACAATTTATTAGACTTTCCCTGAACTGGATAGTCCATCCACTGTCCCTGTGCATTCACATAATTCATTCCGCCATGCTAGGGGTGAGTTCTGTCCTCATCTCCATCTCCCAGAGGCCTTGCTGCTCAGAGACTCAGATGCTATATAGTCTTTATGACCTCCTCATTGATTTTCCCAGTTCTTAAGGTTCCTTCCAACCTAATTTGTGTGTGTGTATGTATATATATAATCTTCCTACTAGAATGTAAGCTCCCTGAGGGCAGGGACGGCTTGTTTTTTCTTTCCATTCCAGGTGCCTAGCAAAGTGCTCTGCATAGTTAGTATTTAAAAGCTTGTTGAATTCTATGTGAAAAAAAAAAGAGTACACTAATTTGGACAGAACCACTGGGTGAAGTTTAGGGAGAGACATAATTCAGCTCAATATAAAGAAAATTATTCTAATGATTAGAAATACATAAAAGTGGTATAACATGTAAGCAATGACCTCAGTTTTTCAGGGTCAGTCCTGCTACATCTCCTCTCAGGTTTTCAGGAATACCTGAAGGGTTTGTGGGTTTTTTATCTTCTTCTACTGCAACCAGCTCCCTCCAAAACTGTGTTCCTCCCATTTGTTAGGGACTAAAGACCAGGACCCAAGTTCCATTTAACCACTGAACACCAGATAGCTTTTACAAAGGGATATTTACCTCAAAGATATAGCAAGAACAAAGCAGAGTAGAAAAACTTCTTCCAATACCTAGAAAGGATACTCTCTCCTATGCCATCTAGGTTTACAGGGGAGTAGGCTCCAAAGTGGGTTCAGTTCTTACATAGCATTGGTGCCACAACATTTGTTCCCAGATGTGGCATGAGTGTCAAGCAAAACTTTCTGATGGGCTGGAGTCTTTGCTCCTTGGATCATTGATATTGTCCCAAGTAATGGAAAAAGGATGTACAACAAGGCCAAAGACCCAGGGCTCTGCTTCTTGGGGGTCACATGACCTTAAAGGTGTCCTTTATCACATAGTCTCTTCTCTGATGCTATGAGAAGAGTCACAGAGGTCCCCCAGACACAAATGTAAACAAGAAAGAGCTCAAACTTACAGGACTTTTTGAAGATGCGAACAGTTCTGACCACACAGCCAATCAAAACCAAGCTCTTCCAACCCATGTGGGGAGCCAGTCAGAAGCAGTAATGAATGCCTATCAATGTCTTCTCCCATCAATGTTCTCCCTGAAGTTATCTCCCACAGAGTTGTCTACATGGGTAGGCTGCATCAGTTGAGTAAGCTCATGGAGGTCTGTGCTTCCTCAGACTCCTCCCAAAGCCCTCCTTTTATAGAGAGTTCAAAACTTTCTAGGAAACTACATTTTCCATCAGCAATTTTACTTGGTTTTTGACTCTGTGGAATAACATACCTCTCTGGTGTTCACCCCCATCCCATTTTGTGTGTTGTCTTCTTCCCCACCCCCTCCCCACCCATTAGATTGTGAGCTCCTTGAGGGCAGGAAATCTCTTTTTTTTTCCTTATTTGTGTCCCCAGTGCTTAGCTGGCTGACAGCTTAGCTGACAGTGGCTGAGCCATAGTAGGTCCTTAAAAACATTTATTGAATTGAATTGCAACAGACATCCTTCATGGCTTCTGTCCTTAAGATTCAGATCAGATATTACCTTCTAGGGGAACTGTTTTCCAATCTCCCTGCCTCAGTGGTTTCTTTCTCTTCAAATGACCTCATATTTACTTCTGCCCAACCTCCATACACCCCCAAAAATATAAGCTCCTTAAGAGCAGGGACTGTTTCCTTTTTTGTATTTTTCTCTCCAGAGTTTACAATAGTGTTTTATACATAGTAGATAATATTTTTTTTTCCTAATTGAACTAAAAAAAAAAAAGAGCAAACAAAAGAGGGAAAATACAGTCTTACTTCCCATGTAAGTTACATAGTCATGGAATTAAAATTACTCAATGTTTCTTGCATGAGTTACTTCTCAAAAAATGAGATTTAATAGGGATAAATGTAAAAACCCACAACTAAATTAAGAAACCAGTGCAAAAGTATAGGATATGGGAAATGTGGTCAAGGTAAAAGCTCATACAGTAAGAATCTCTGGGTTTTAGTGAGCCACAAGCTCAAAATGAGTCAATTGTTTGATGTGACAATCAAAAAAGTGAATACTGCCTTTAGCTAAGTTATCAGGGGCATAGCGTTCATAGAATCCAGAATAAGGGAGCTGTTAGTCTTACTGTGTGCTCTGCTTTAAGTCAGAACACATTTGGAGTATTGACTTCAGTTCTGGGGAGCACATTTTTTTGGAAGAATATAGAGAAGTTGGAAAGAAAAGAGTTTCCAGGATGATAAGAAGACTTGAGCTAAGCCTTAGGATGAACACATGAAGGAAGTGGGGATATTTAACCTGAAATAAAATTACTCATGAGAGACATGATAAATGTCTCAGTTATTTCAAGGATTATTTTATAGAAGAAGAATTAGATTTAGTCAAGTTGTCCCCGGAGGACAAAATGAGGGACAGTAGATGGAAGTTTCAGAGAGACTCAGTTGTAAGGAGAAACTTCCCAGCAATCAAAAGTTGTCCAAGAGAGGAACAGGCATGAGAGGCAGTGAGTTCCCATCATTAGAGGTCTTTAAGCAAAGACTCAGGTAGCTAGGTGGGGCTGTGGTACATAGAGTACCAGGCTTGGAGTCAGGAAGACACATCTCACTGGCCTCAGACACTTACTAGCTGTATGACCCCAGGCAAGTCATTTAACTCTGTTGACCTCAATTTCCTCATCTCTAAAATAAGCTGGAGAAGGAAATGGCAAACCACGCCAGTATCTTTGCCAAGAAAACCCCAAAGGGGGGTCGTGGAGAGTAGTCTATGATTGAAGAACAACACAACCATAAAAGCAAAGATGCAATGACCATTTGCCAAGCTAGTTATCTCTGAAATCCTTTAAAATTCTGAGAGTCTTTGCTTCTGTATTCAAGGATGAGATCATCTGGGGGCACAATTGAAGGTTTACACACACTTCCTATAAGTAACTTTCTTTCCTACTCCAGCTACTTTAAGGAGAGAGAGCCTTTAATTATTCTCTTGCATGGTAACTGAGTTCCAGTCTCTTCCAGGCTTCTACACAAATGTCTGGCGCTGGATTTTTTTTTATTCTGACATTTTCTATGTCTTTGCGCCTTTCCCGACCTGTCCCAGGCCCTCACAGAGAACTCGAGGTGAAGGCAGGATGTCTGTCCTGTGCTTGATACTCCTATAGATTCTCTGCTTCTAGATCATAGGTCACAGGACTTAGAACTAGAAGGAAACTTTAAGATGTCTCGTTCAATGCAATAATTTAAAATAAAGAAACTAAGATTCCCCAAGAGATAAAGTGACTTGACCATGGTTATGCAGGTAATAAAGCAGATTAGTAAAGGTCTAAGCCCAACTTCTTTGATTCCAAACCTACTCTACATTCTCCTCTATGACTTGAGGATCTCTGTGGCCTTTTCCCTTTATGAAAGTCTATGAAAAAGGGAGTTATGCTATATTGAAATCTATTTTTAAAAAGTTAAGATTTGCTCTAGGCTGAGGTTTTTCTAACTCTAAGTCCTTTAACAGAGAACAGCCTGTAATAGAGAATAGAGGTATCTAATCTTGTTTTAGTGATGACTGATGCAAATTAGATCATTTGGTTCAAATTAGAAACATCAGCTCTAAGCTTCAAAAGGCAATGAGCTAAAGTTATTAGTTTTAGAGAGGCAGTCAGGTGGATGAAAATCTTTTCCTGATTGGAAAAGATCAGTCATGGGATTTGCCAGTACAAAACATAACAATCACAATAACCAAAATAAAAAATAATAATAACACACTTATATGTAGTTTCCTGATTTAGCAGCCCCCCCTTTTATTTTTCTTTTTTTACAACAACCCAGCAAAGGAAATAGTTCAAGCATGATTATCATTTCACACATGTAGAAAATGAGGCTTGCAGAGTGAGTCTGATTCAGACCAGACGACTTATAAGGGTCCTTCCAGCTCTAAATCTAGGGTTCTATGATTTCATGAAGAGACTCTCTGACAGCCATACAACTGAATCCACATCTTCTGACTCCTGTACCACTGTTTTCTTTTATATCACATTGTATCGATGTATGTAGGACATATTTCAGATTATTGTTGTTCAGTCATTTTCAGGACTCTTTGTGACCCCATTTGGGGATTTCTGGGCAAAGATACTGGAGTGGCTTGCCATTTCCTTCCCCAGCTCATTTTACAGATGAGGAAACTGAGGCAAACAAGGTTAAATGACTTGCCCAGGGTCACACAACACGTAAGTACATGAGGTCAGATTTGAACCCAGGAGGGTCATGTATGTGGATCTGGAAGGCTCCTCAGAGGTCATCTAGTTCTCTTTGCAGAAGATGGACTGAAACTAAGAAAAGCCAGTAACTTGCCTGAGATCACACAGGTAACCATGATCTTGTCTGTGCTCCTTACCAGGGAAGAAAGAAGAGAGAACAAGCTTGGTTATGATCTGAGTGCAGAGAGAAGCCTTCTAACAGATTTCCTGTGATCACAGCAAGAGCATCCATAGATAGGATTCTCTATTAGGAAACAAGTTCAGGGGAGTTTAGCTATTTGGAAAAAAAGTTGTTGAGTCATTTCAGACTGTCTGTGGCCCCATTTAGGGTTTCTTGGCAAAGATGCTGGAGTGACTGCCATTTCCTTCTCCAGTTCATTTTACAGATGAAGAAACTGAAGCCAACAGGGTTAAGTGACTTTCCCAGGGTCACACAGCCAGTAAGAGTCTGAGGCCAGATTTGAACTCAGGAAGATGAGTCTTCACCTGGCGCTCTATCCATTGCACTGCCTGGCTTCCCTTGCTCCTTTGAGCGGGAAAAAATGGAGATCATCTAGTCTAAGCTCTTCTTTTTTACAGATTCAAATCAATTTGTAACCAGCAGAAGGTATTGTTGGCCGCTTGCCTAATTCTGTTTACCAATAAAGACCAGGAGCACTGTCTGTGCCATATCTGCCCTAGTGAAACCATGGAACACTTGAGAGTTCTCAGGGAAACGTAGAGCCCCCTCTCTTCCTCAGAGCCAGTGACCTCTATTTCCTGTTTTTTTGGATTGCAATGCTAGCCTCATTAGTCGAAAGATGTGGTCTGTGTTTAAATAGCAACTATCTCTGATCTCAGCGCCCAAACACTGGGAAAACTCTGCCATCTTCTCTTCAGGATGTCTTGAAATAGACCCCAAACACATGAGCATGCCATAAAGAAGTCAATCATACAAGCAGCATTTGGCTGTATAGCCTTCTTTACCCATGCCCATAGAAGCAAAAGGAATAAAATCAAATATGTTGAGGCAAGTGCCATGTGGGCTAACATGTCTATTGCTTCTTCCAAATCCAGACAGCCCTTGACCAGTCAGTGAGTGTGTGCCCAAACCCGGGAGTTTCAGGGACCCAATTCAGACAGGGACCTATTAACCATTCCTATTGGGAACCAGCAAATTTCCTCAGTGCCATTGCATTCCTGCCGCTTCTCGGTGAGTTAACATTCAATTAATTAAATTAACTCGGGAGTGGAGGTGCTGTTTCCTCCACGGGCTCTTTTTCCACATTCACCACTCTGTCCCTGGCTGATACCTCTGATCCTTATTTCTGCTTGCTCTCTCCTGTTCAGTTGGCTCATTGGTTGGATAGAGAAGAGCCAGATTACTGTGCATGAGTTTGACATTGATTGTGGAGTGGTGGGGTGGGGAAATGGAGAAAGATTCCTCCAGTGCCTAGTAATCCCTTCTCATCCTCGAATTCCCTACACCTCTTCCTCCTAGGTAAATTCCAAAAGGCATAGGCTAATAAGCTTTACCATGTGAAGTCTAGACACTTCAATCTGAAGAAAGCATAGGAGACAGAAAGGAGTCTGAGAAAGACAGCTTAAGCAATCAAGGCAAAGAAATGGCTTCCTTAGAAAGATAACCTTAAAAACCTCTTAAGGCTGGGAAGAGAAAAGATGAGAAGCAATGGAATTGAAGTTTATAAAATCCCCCAAATGCCTTCATGCCATGCTCCTGTGCTCCAATCTATACCTCTGACAAGGACCTCCAGCTCTCATTCTGTGGCCTTGGAGCTCTGATCAGTAAGTGTTCCCCACTTCTAGCTAAGACCCCCAACCATATTCATGCCTTTTGGACACAAACTCTCCCATCACCTTCTACTTCTAGGTCTGAAAAGACTAACAAATCATCACTGCTCTTCTTGGAAAGATCATGTCAAACAATTTTCCTATAGTTCTACTCACAATCCCTAAGACTTTTCTGATCCAAATATCCTTCCCTACTATATGTGTGTGTATGTGTGTGTGTGCGTGCATATGTGTATGTGTTGTCATCCCCTAGCAGTATAGAATCTCTTTGGTGTTTTTGGTTGTTTTATTTCTGATGCTTAGCATGGTTCCTAACTCTTAGTAAGCTCTTAATAAATGCTTTTTCATTCATCCATTCATTCATTCATGAAAGGTGTCAGTAAGGTAGTAATACTAGTATATATTTCTAAACTGCATGAGGATTATGGTGCACTTTCTTGTAAAATAATTCACAGATTTAGTTCACCAAATCCTAGAACAAACATCATAAAAAAGGGAGAATATCACGCTTAGATGGGCTCCTAGATAGAACCTCACCCAATTTTCTCATCAGTGCCCCTCCTCACCACCTGGAGGTTTGAGCATTTTCAGACCAAGAGAGTAGGGGAGAGGGGGAGAGGGATGTCTTAAGATTTTCGGAGAGAGATTGAAAATATTTATGGGTTCAAGAAGTATTTATATTAATTCAGGAATTACAGATCCATAATCAGATCAATTATTAAAGGGAGCATCCTTAAACTTTTGAGACTAAAGGCACATAGCCAGAGACCTTATTACCCTGATTTTTCCTTTGGTACCATTGTGAAAGACAAACCTTGGTTTGATTTCCTGTGGTAATTCTGATGTTTTTGTGTCATTAGCACAAATCATCATTTCAATAAGGATCTTTACCAAAGGAAATTTCAAGAGCTGGATTTCTATTTGGCTTAGCTTCCATTTTGGAAAGAGCTTTGAATTTGAAGTTATTAAACCTGAGCCCAAAGTCCAGCTATGTGTCAAGTCATTGCATCTTTCTGAGAGATGGTTCAGTGGGTAGAGTCTTGGGCCTGGAGTCAGGAAGACCTAATTTCAAATCTGTTCTCACACTCTTACTAGCTGTGTGACCCTGGGCAAGTCACTTAACCCTGTTTGCCTCAGTTTCCTCATCTGTAAGAGGAGCTGGTGAAGGAAAAGGCAAACCATTCCAGTGTCACTGCCAAGAAAATCCCAAGTGGGGTTGCAGATGCAAGTGAAATGATTGAACAACAATAACAAGAAAATGAAATCACACGTTCTCCACCTCATTGTGCTGTCATAATGTATTTTAAAGCATAAAATACCATATATATGTAGGTTTGTGATTTTTGTCTATCTTGGGTTCCACATTTCTATGTGATAGTGCAGCTTAAAAAGACAAAGGTCTCTCACTGCATCCAGGGCATCTCCAGTCATCCGGATCGATATCTTGCCACTAGACCCAGATGACTCCAGAGTAGATAGTGAAGCTGGTGACTCTGTACTGCTCTGCCTCATTTAAATTCAATTCACTTGCAAATTGTGACCTCAGCTTCCTGATGTCATTGGTCCTCTTCCAGAATGAAGGACAAAGAGCAATCGGATTGCTCTAATTATCCAGAAGTTATTTATTTCACCTGATCAACTCAATCAAAATTATTCACTACCCAGTGGTAATAAAATGGCCCTGGGATTATTGGTCTGAAGGGATGGATATATCAGTTTACTTTTGTCATCTAGACTCAGCCCATATCTCACTGAATGAAATACTTTCAATTGGCACAATATTTAAAATTTTCATTGAAAAGTTCTATGGTTTCCTTGACCTCATTTACATTTGGAGTAGGAACTTTTAGCAATAGAATGCAGCATTTGCATTACCTAATAGGCATATAATTATACCAACATTCTAAAAATGAAGCAAGAAAAAAGAAGCGCTAAGACAACCCAAGCTATTCGCAGCATCAATGTGCTTGCCAATGAACACATGTATACACATTTATGTGTCAAAATGGTGGGCTTTAGCACAAGTGCTACAGGTATTTTGTTTTCACTAGTTTTACACTTTTTACTCTTGGGAGAGTTAATTACAAACAATTTAATTAAGATGTCTTACTCATTAATGTTCTAGTAGCTTAGCAAGTTTGGGTTAGCTCAGCAGGTTGCAAAGGTTTAATTTTATCAGTTATCTTCCCATTAACTCATACAGCATCAGAACTGTGCTGTTTTTCTCCTTCCCTGCCTGGGGTATCTAGATAGTTTAAAATATCATTAAGACTAAGAATTCAGGAAGAACTCTATTTTCGGGTTGCCACCTGGTCCTAATCAGACCTGGCTTCCCGTTTCAGATCTTAGAAAACAAGATCAAAGGATATTTGTGTTAATTCCTTCCCAATAGGACCAGCCTAACAGAACCAGTCAATCATCTTTTGCTATATTATAAAAATGTTCAAATCTAGATTCCCACGAATATTATGGAAAGTATGGTTTACAATTTCTTGGCTATTTAGGAGGTGAAATGTTGAATATTGTGATTAAAGGAGATGGTAATTAATGTCTTCAGTGTTGTTGTTAGTCATTTCAGTTGCATCCGACTTTTCGTGACCCCATTTGAGGTGTTCTTGGCAAAGGTACTAGAGTGGTTTGCTATTTCCTTCTCTAGCTCATTTTATAGATGAGGAAACTGAGGCAAACAGGGTTAAATAACTTGCCCAGGATCATATAGCGGAGGCCAAATTTGAACTCAGGAAGATGAACATTCCTGACTCCAGGCCCAGCATACTATCCACTAAGCCACCTAACTGCCCTTAATGTCCACAGTAGGAAAGAACAATTAGCTATTTAATGAAGTATACCTTCATTTATATTTTAATCCTTAGATGTACTTTTAGTTTAAGTCATATTTTACACCTCGACACAAGTGCTTTCATTTGAAAGCACTAACACTGTCTACCTCTTTATGAAACACAAATACCAAGAAACTCAAATGTTGGGGCGGCCAGGTAGCACAGCGAGTAAGAGCACCGGTTCCAGTGTCGGGATGACCTGGAGATCGAATCCCGGGCTCAGACACTTAGCACCCACCCAGAAACACCTGGCCGTGTAACCTTGAGCAAGTTACTTAACCCCGATTGCTTTAAAAAAAAAAAAAAGAAACTCAAATGTTTTTGTTAGATTCAACTTCATTAATTGACCCTCACGACCTATAATCTGGCACAATATATTGGCAAACAAATAATTAGCTTAAAGAGCAAGCAAAGAAAAATCTATGAATTGTTAAATTTTCTTCCTCTCTTTGCAAATTAGTTATGTATTCTACATTTAATCAAAACATGCTAATGTTTACTGGATCTGACCCTTTCCTCTCAACATCTGTAGATGTACAAATTCTAGGTTGTAATCATTAGTTCATTTCATTTTGCAAGATGAAAGCACTAGATCAACTGAGAACTAGAATTCATGATCTTGTGATAATTCTTTCCATTTATTTTTTTACCACGCAGATCACTGGCATAGTTCCCATACTGATCAGTCATTTGGGATCTAGTGGAATCCAGTCTGGAAACTATAATTTAAAAGATCCCATCTATTATGATTGTATGGGAGAAATCAGTGAAGGGAAAGCACCAGCACCCAGAGATAACTTTAACAAATTCTTGTTACTAACAAGAGAATGGACAGCCTGAGGGCATGGTCTCTAGGTCCCCAAAGCACTGGGGAAGGTGGGGTAAGGAAAGTATCTACAATCCAGTTAAAAGCCCAGATCCTCTCAGGGCTCCCTCAAGCACATATCATTTGAGACAAATTGCCAATATGATAACAATGAGAGACTTTCCTCTTATCTACTGGATCAGTAAACTGAAGGTATTTTAAAAATTACCTAATAAGGAGGGAGAGGGGAAGAAGACAAAAGTAAGAAAATTAATCTTTAAGGCAAGATGCTACCATTCCAGCAGGAGACTGAAAAGAGCTAATGCCTAATCTCTGACTTTATTAGCCTTCATGTGCTTGCATCTGGGGGAAATGGAACTGTATTACTCAAACCTGTTTTCACAAACTCAAAGAGGTATTTGCTTTTTACTTGCAATAAAATTACATGGCTAGTGCAAACTGAGTAAGGGTAGCAAGGTGGTAGAGCGAATGGAGCTCTGGGCCTTGAGTCAGGAAGACCTGAGTTCAAATCTGTCCTCAGACACTTACTAGCTGGGTGACTCTGGCCAAGTCACTTAACCCTGCTTGTCTCAGTTTCTTCATCTGTAAGATGAGCTGAAGGAAATGTCAAACTGCTTCAGTATCTCTGCCAAAAAATCCCCAAATGGGGTCATTAAAAGTCAGATGTGAGTGAAACAACATAAACTGAGTAAAATAGGCTGTGTATGTATACATATACACACGCATACATATGCATAATTGTTTATACAATACATGCAAATACAATATAAGAGGAAAAATCACTTTATTGAGATCAAGGACATTTCTCCATTTTTAGGTCTTCATTTCTCCAGTGACCAGCATCATGCTTTGCATATAGTTGGCACTTAATAAATGCTCATTTAATTAAATTATTTGCTTTTACCAAAAGAGAACATGCCCATTTTTCATTGTCATGAGCCCATATAGAAAAAGAAGAAAATAAAATTAATAAACTTAGAGATTCCAAATTCTGAGTTACGGTCTAAGAGTGGCAAACACATTCACACGGAGGTACTACAGTTAATGAGGACTCTCAATCCAGGCCTCACTCCACTACAACTCACATACAAGTTGTTTTAACGAAACAAAAACCTCTTTACACTATTGAGTATTTTTCAAATATAGGCCTCCTTTATTTATTTCAAATGTTTCAAGTCACAGAGTGTTCCTATCCATTGAAAATGAGGTCATAGATACACAACATAAAATCAGCAATGATGCCCTTTCTTGGTCAATAAAGAACTACATTGACTGTGATGGGCAAGGGTCTCAAATTCTACCTTCACTATATGGATTTATCCAGACAGTTTGATCCTATTAAATTTTAATAGGATAGAATTTAGCTCTTGGAAACTAAAATTAGGGGTTCTTTTCCTATTCAATCCCTATGAGCACCTTAATAAAAGCAATCCTTCTCAAATACTTTAGAATTGAAAAGTAAATGCAGGGCAGAGCCAAGATGGTGGAGTAGAAGCACAACCTTTCTGGGGCTCTGGCTTCCACCTTCCCCAATCCATGTAAAAAGGGGACTCTAAACAAACTTTGGAGCTGCAGAACCCACAAAATGACACAGAGAAGCTAACCTCCCACTGAGGACAGCCCGACAGGCCAGCAGGAATCCAGCCAGCACTCTGAGAGCAGAGCCCAGCCCCATGCCAAGGCTTTAGCCCCAGGGCGGGCCTGACCAGCCACCAGCCAGAGGGACTCCAGATCAGCAGCAGCTGTGGCCCTTTCCAGATTTAT